>NC_034606.1:59724955-59786207 GCF_900095145.1 Mus pahari
ACTGTGATTGGTTGACCCCCCCCCCTTTTTTTAATGGCAACACAGTCCATCATGGCAGAAGCATGTGGCAGACAAAGCTAGTTCAATTCCTGGTAACAAGGATGAAATAATAGTGGCAAGAAGGGACCAGGGTCCCATCATCATGTTCAAGGGCAGACTCCAATACCTAACTTCCACTAGACCTGTCCTCCTAAAATGTGTACCTTCCACTAGCAAAAAGCAGAGGACCATGCCTTCAACAGATAGATTGTTTTGGTTAGGATTTCTATTGCTGTGATGAAACACCATGACCAAAAGCAAGCAGGGGAGGAAAAGGTTTATTTGGCTTATACTTCCATGTCAGTGTTCACTTTTAGAGGAAGTAGGAACTCAAGCAGGAGAGGAACCTGGAGGCAGGAGCTGATGCAGAGGCCATGGAGGGATGCTGCTTGCTGGCCTGCTCATTGTCTTAGTTAGGGTTTTACTACTGTGAACAGACACCATGACCAAGGCAACTCTTATAAGGACAAAATTTAGTTGGGGCTGGCTTACAGGTTCAGAGGTCCAGTCAATTATCATCAAGGTAGGAGCATGGCAGCATCCAGGCAGGCATGGTACAGGAGGAGCTGAGAGTTCTACATCTTCATCTGAAGGCTGCTAGTGGAAGACTGACTTCCAGGCAGGTAGGGTAAGGGTTTTGAGCCCACACCCACAGTGACACACCTACTCCAACAAGGCCACACATCCTAAAAGTGCCACTCCCTGGGCCAAGCATACACAAACCATCACACTCATCATGACTTGCTCAGCCTGCTTTCTTATAGAACCCAAGACCACCAGCCCAGGGATGGTGCCCCACTCCCAATAAACTTGGCTCTTCCTCTATCAATCACTAATTACAAAAATTCCCTACAGCTGGATCTTATGGAGTCATTTTCTCAATTGAGGTTTCTTTCTTTCAGATGACTCTAGCTTGTGTAAAACTGACATAAAACTAGCCAGGGCATAGGCCTTTGGGCAGCATTCAGTATCCAAACTGCAACATTCCACTTGCATTAACTTAGGTGTTAAATTTCTCAAGACAGAATAAAGGCTGGTGGTGGCCAAGGGCTAAGGCAAGGTTATCAGGGGAGATGCTGTGTCGTATGGATTTAGGAGCATTAGAACATCTCTGGAGATGAACAAGGATGAGACACGACAAACTGGGCATATATATTGAAATTTACACTTTAAAATGACCATGGTCATAAGTTTTATAAAACACTGGGACAGAGTGGAATTTTCAGACATGGCTTGTGAATTCAGGACTCCATCAAGGCATGTAGACTGACCATGAAGAGTGTAGCATTAGAATGATAGTGAGAAATGAACACAGTTCATGCTGTGGGTCACCATTTGAAAGACAGTTGTCTGGTCAGAGAGCTGGAAGGGATTGTAAGGATAGAGAATGCATAATATTTATTATAATTTAAAATATACTTGAATCCAATAAATTATGTCCAGGGAAAATATGAATTTTATAGTGAATAGACTTTACAATTGATTGTTGACCAGTCCGGTTAGCATTTAAGTGGACCCTGAAGTGGGGCTATGCCTGAGCTCAAGACAACAGCAGTGTCAGGTAGGCAGGGGATGCTTATAAGGCGGGCACAAAGGTTCATGTAAAAGTCGGTCTTATGCTAATCATCGGAAAGGGCACAGGGAGAAACAAACTGGTATGTAAAACCACAGTTACAGCACCTTGGGGACACAGATAACTTAACAGCACCCGAGAAATGTAAGATATGACTCGAGGCAAATACCTCCCCCTGTGAAGGTGTTCTCTCGTAAGAGAAGCACCCTCCTTCAAGCCTCAAAGGCAAACGAGGTAGGAATATGGCTTTCCCCAAGTTGAGACTGAGTGGGCAATGCAGGCAGCTCCACAGCTCAGTGACCTATGTGCACAAGAGCACACATTCAGTGGTCCTACTATGTACCCAAAGAGAATACCAAACCATTGCCCGTGTTACACGAGGATGGCAGTGCAGGGCATATGTGTAAGCCTCGCTTGAGTAGATACAAAGTAGAAATAACAGGGCTGAGGGCAGAAAGAGGGGAGGATGTAACCTGGGATGCTGAGTGGCATAAAAGTAGTAGACAGAAATGGACATTCTGTGAATCCAGCTGTACCTCTCAGTGCGGCAGTGGATGGTCCCTCAGTGTCATCATGCAGCCACCCAGCCATGCCTCTCCTCTGTTCTCCCCTCACTGTCATGGCCATGTGGAAGAGATGTTGGCACAGGGTCTGGCCAAGGGGAGAGGAGGGTTGACGGGATGGTCGTCAGGCATGAATGTGGTCCATGCTGCTGGACTCAGTGTTGGAAGGAGATCTGTCAGGGCAGAGTTCTGGGATGTCTAGAAGGAACTGTGAGGAAACTACATTGCCTCTAACCTTCTCAAGCTCCCATCTCTTCAGTGAACCCCCCACTCCTCAAGGGTTTCTCATGTAGATGAGGAAGAGCACAAGGTATCAGTCTGCTGTGAGTGTGGTTCCTGTATTAGTCACTGAGGGATCCTGAGTAGGGCCTTACCAGAGATGGGTTCTCATGTCCTCATTTCATACAACAGAGGAAACACATGCATAGTATTACTGTGAAGGTTAAATGAAGTAAGCCATGTCACACGTGGAACACACAAGAAATTCCAAATGACTTACATTTATTACTAACATAATCACTGGTGTGCTAATTATAATGTGTGTGAGAGAGAGAGAGAGAGAGAGAGAGAGAGAGACTAAAGATATAATAAACTAGTTTAGAAATCCATAGAGATTAATGTAGATGAGAATAATGTAAATTCTCCATTTATACAGCAAACAGATCATGAATATTTTATCTTCTGATTGTTTTGTTGCTGTGTGTGTCAAGATTCAATAATTCTGTATTTTCTGTGTGTGCTTGTGTGTGCATGTATGTGTGTGTGCATATGTGTCTGTATATTTGTGTGTTTGGTATGTGTATCTGTGTTATGTGTGTGTGTGTGGGTATGAATGGTGTGTATGTATTTTGTGTGTGTGTGTGTGTCTATGTGTTGTATGTATGTGGTGTGTATGTGTTTGTATGTATATGCATTGAGTGTGGTATATGTATATATGTGTATGTACTTGTGTGTGTGTATGTGAGAGAGACAGACAGACAGACAGTAAGCCTTGATCTCTATGCCATGCTTTGTATGGTTCTTCTGATAGAGTTATAATTCAGGATAGTAGGGCCTCTTGATTCCGTTATTTTACTTCTGTGAAAAAGGAATATTCTAACTCCACAAGAGCATTTATAGATCAGAGGGTGAAGTTTCCCTTGTTTAATAAATGAAGCAATTGAGATCTGTGAAACTGCCTTTTAAAATATGGTATTATTCCCCTAAAGTTCTATTGATTCAGTAAAAATAAAACCAAACCATCTCATTTGTTTAATTTGGTTACCTTTAAGAGTGTTAACTTAATCACTTCAGCCAGTTTTGCTGGGGAAATGCCTCTACTGTGCAGTGTTTCTGCCTTCCTTTCGTTCTCTCGGAACGATTGTGCTGAGCGAGTGCCTGGGAGTGTGTATGGCAGTTGTGAGTGGCATGCCGACTTTATAAAATGTATCCACAGAAGTAGATCTGAATTTGTTTCTACACAACTTCCCACCCTCCGTCATGAGACCTCATTGATGGAGGCTGGTACAGAGCAGGTACCTGTGGTCCTCTTTCATCCAGCTTCAAAACGCATACTGAAGTTGCAAATAATCTTTTCACCAATAATCTGTACAGCAAAGAGGCTCTCCTATCCCTGCATTTCTCTCTCTCTCTCTCTCTCTCTCTCTCTCTCTCTCTCTCTCTCTCTCTCTCTCTCTCTCTGCTTTTTCCATGGCAGATCTGCTGAGGGAGTCTATCTGTCTTCTAGACTATTGTGCATGACAGTAACAGCGATCTCCAGCAGCAGGATAGGCTGTGCCCCATGAGTCCCAGACTGTCTCACTTCACCGTATGTTGCCAGGCTGTTCTTTGCGCCAAATGCAGCCTGACCAATTCCCTTCAGAACACGATTTGAATCAGCAGAGTGACTTCAGAGCTGAGTGTCTACTCTGTAGTTGACAATTGATGCGGATTGTAACTGATGAATTTTATAGCACAGGGGAAAAGATGCCATAGGCCAAAATATAAGTAAAGCCATCAGCTCACTCAAGTGGCATAATGGTTACTTCTTTGCAAATGGTGGTGAGGGCATCATTGAAAGCAGTGATCCTCTGGGGGAGGCCATGTTAGAAGGGATAATTTCTGGATCAATGAATTAGTTAGGCTTGCTCTTTTTCTAATAGGTACACTAGTTTGTCATTTGTTTGGATAATTGAATTGAATTTATTGGTAATCTTTATAATAATTTTGTTCCACCTGTTATTATACACATCTACACAACACACACACACACACACACACACACACACAGAGAGAGAGAGAGAGAGAGAGAGAGAGAGCATAAGTGAGAGAGCTCAAGCAACCACAAATTACTTAAAAGGAACCGGTTTCTGTGTTCTAATCTTCCAATAAAGTCTGTCTTGCTTTGGAGTTTTCCCACAGGTTAAAAAAAAAAAATCCGAAAAGACTAAAACTGAAAAAGCAGCTTAAGCCCCTATGTAGCTTACAAGAGTATAGAAATAAGTTGGAGCTCCAGAAAATTCGCAGCCTATGAGAAAATGATGAAAGTCTGAGGTACGTTCCCAAGAATACTCTATGGTTTAAGGGTGAAGTGTAAGAGTTCTGTGTATGATTTTCAGCCTTCAGAATTATCCCACAGTCCCAAAGAATGTATGTGATTTATATGTAGAAAATATTCTCATATTATAAACCCAAATTCTTCCACACAAAGGAGATCTGTGGAAAGATGATCATCATGATAGCTAATTAATCAGTTTATGCCAACACTATTCCAAAAAGAACACAAGTGGAAACAGCCTCCGCCTGTGTGCTCCTCCGCACACCGGAAACAGTATTTTGTTTTATAAAAGTAGGGTTTCCTTGAAGGGGTTAGCAATCAGAGGATCAAAGGTAAAGGACTGAGGGTCGAATTATTTACCTTGCTTGTGAGTGTGCGTGCCTGTTTATGTGTGTGCATGTGTCTGTGCGAATTGTGTGTGCAAGTGTTGGCACTGAGGCCAGAAGGCTGTGTTGAATCCTTCAGGCCTAGAGTTACAGTTGTTTGTGGGAGGCCTGGCTTATTGTGTGGATGCTGGGTTAAAAACTCTGCTTATGGTGACAGAGCTGCAAATGCTCTCTCCTGCCCCAAGGACAACTGGAAAAATAAAAATGAAACCTTACAGACATAGTCAGTCAGAAATGACTAACTGTACTCTGTCACCAGACATAAACACATCACCCATAAACACACAAGCATATACACATGCATACACACACCACACATGCGCACGTGCACACAAACACACACACCATATACAAACACATACACCGAACACACACATGCATGTACATACTCGTATACACACACATCCACACATATACACCACACACATCCATATATGCACACCACACACAAACACATATGCAACACACACACACACACACACACACACACACACACATATACACACACACACACATCTCAAACCACACATCTATTCACCTCAAAAATGGAGCCCACAAAGGACTAGTGGCTGTACTGGACTCCAGCTTTGAGAACCAATGTCTTTGTAGTGGGTTTTCTATCAGGAGTCTGGGCGAGAGGCCTTACTTGCAGAGAACAGATGATTCCAAAGCAGCTACATCACTGAGAAGCCCACTCTAGCACAGGCACCGACTCAGCGAACCTGCAACCTGCAGCTCTCTGCAGCTTTCTCCACAGTCCAAGACCCTCTCCTCTCTTCAGAATGGCTTGTCAAACTCTCCTTCCCACATACTGTCTGTCTGTCTGTCTGTCTGTGTACTCCTCTTCATTGCTACTGAGGAGAGACCCTCAATAATTCTCTAAGTTTCTGTCCTGCCAGATGTGTGAGCATTTGTTTCTACTTCCAGGGGTTCACTTTCTTTTCCCTTCTGGAGAGAGTGTTTCAGTTCTAAGAAGTCTGCCATCTACCACCAGTGGCTGGCTAATAGCACAAGACAGAGAGTCAGTTCTCAGTAGTAGGAGGTAATGGTTGTAGTCACTGTGGTCTTAGAGACATACATTTAGACACATTTAGGAGTATTTTCTGTATTTATGCTTCTTAAATATTTTTCTTTGGTTACTTTAAAAGTTAACAGTGGGAAAACTTATCTTTCAAAAGAGGGGAAAATACTTGTGGTTCTGTTTCTGGGCTACAGAAAGAAAACTGGTATACAAGCTGTCTCATGATGTAGAGGAATATGGCGAGGAATATTCAACTCCACCATGTGTTGAAGCTCACAGGCTTGAACCAAGCAGTTGGAACACACAGCACTTTCCCCACCAGGGGTGACCTTTTCTTCAGGGATATTTGGGGCTTTCCTCACTTTAAGGGGCATTATTTTGGTTAGAACCTGGCTTCGTTTCTACCTTGAGCTGTAACTCCAGGTCTAGCATCCTTTGACATTGAGATCACCCAAGTTCTTTGGTTGGAAGTTTTTCTCAATCCCAGCAGGCACTAAAACTATCTTAGTATCATTGGAGAGTAAAATTGTTTCAAGAGCCACTAGAGGACTGAAGATCACTAAGAGTGTATTTTTGCCTTCCCTGAATGATCACAGGCAGCTATCATTGATACATTTTGTTACTGTTTTCACAGGCTTAGATTAGGAATATAAAGAAGGGCATCCATGAAATGGTTAGAAATGTATGCTTAATTTTTATATATCTGATCACTAGTAAACCCAGTTAAAGCTCTTTTCCTGGGTGTCTTTTAATTCCAACTGTTTTTTTTTAATTTATATTATTCTATATTGTCATTATATCCACATGTTCAAAGAAAACCTCCCACCCATTTAGTAAAATATGAACAAGGCAATTGCTTTAGCAAGTATGGAAGTTGATTCCAGTTGTCTGGGTGCTGTAGCAGGTTCAGGATGAAAGACTGAGGCTGGCTTAGTGTGTGTTGGCAAGGGCAGTGTGAGTTTCACTTCTGAGTGGCTTTGTCCCATTGCTGCTTTCCCCATGGCTACTGGCATTTGCATGAGAGCCACCCAAAGTGCTGATCCCCTCTTTGTAACTCTGAATGACACACATTCTGTAACATGCATTTCTTTTCTTAGAGAAGTATTGAGCGTTCTTTTGGCAATAGCATCATTTCACCATGAGGTTTAATCTGATAACTTTTTTTCCCAATTTAATACAGTTCAGCTGCCTGTGGAATAGAGATTATTCAGTCTGCCACTTACTCAACTATTTTTTTCCAATTGGTATATATACATCATATATATACACACACATATACATATACACACACACATATATATATATATATGTCATATATATGTATATATACATATATATATGTGTGTGTGTGTATATATATATATATATATATATATATATATATATATGTTCCTGATACCATACCAGGGTGCTAAGAACAGAAGAGATGAACAAGACACTGTCTGTCTTCAAAGTACTCACAATCATAAATGAGAATCTTTTACTTGCTAGTAAAGGTTAAGATAGCATCCCACAATGCCACAGAACATGATGGTATTCCTGCTTCAAGCACAACCTGGAAAAAATGGAGCAGGGCAGGGCTGGGGCAGACAGGCCTGGCAGCATGCTCTGTTTCCCACTGACCTAGTTCTTATATAAAGAATAGGCTCCTATCATTTATACTTTCTTAAATATCCTCAAAATTATCATCTATCTCTTCTAAAACTAGTTCATTCCTGGCACAGCCTGTCTTCCACAGGAATGACTTGCCTTGTAAACGTTTTTAGTCATTCAAGTCTACAAATAAATTCAGATTATGACACAGAAATCTAATTGGAATTGCACAGGGAAATTTTAATTACATTTTACTTGAGGATTTTTTTAAAATAATAATTTAAAAGTGGAAACCCACACTACTGTATTTCTCAAATATCTGAGTGAGTTATAACGATTAGACTACAGTTTCGAGTATTTTTGATAACTCATGCTGAGTTATCTAGGGGAAGCAAAGCTGTTCTTCTGCAGAAGGATCCATTCTTCACACAGCTTGGCACCCGGAGATATATGGCTGCGGCATAAAATAGCTGAAATTGCGTTTCCCGGCAGTTGCCCTCCACGCAGCCCCCTCTGCACTGGGGTCAGGCAGGAGGCTGAGAACACATTTATCTTCTTTTCATTTATATTCACTTTTTGCCTTTTTCACTTTAGCTCCTTCATTAAGTCAGATGTATATGCGTGGTAGCTTGAAGTTGTAAAAGAAGCACTTTGCGGAACGAAAGCAACGTGCTTTTGATTGGGGAAACAATTTCAGTAGTGGTAAGCTGTAGAAATAATCAGTCTTAGTGGGGAGTTTTTATGTCTCCTCATTTCTCTTAAAAATTGTATGCAGAACCGTAATCTCTGGGAAGGGCATTCAGTTAGAATTAATCTGATAAGCATACTCATAATATATAGCTTTTATTAGGATTAAAACTAATAAAGTCAGCAGACCCAAAGTAAATAGATATGTGGTACTGTGTTTTTATTATTATTGCCAAAGGCTGTGGTAACTAAACTGTCATGCATGGTAAGAAAGTTAAATGACGCACAAGAATTTGAAAAATGAGTTTTCTGCATCCCATCTCGATTTGGTTGTATATTTTATTTCGAAATCTATCTATCTTCTGCTGATTACTGCTTTAGACTGATCAAACTTCCGTTGGAATTTACTCATTTGGATAGTGGCTTTGTTAATTGGCCTGCCCGTGTCTCTCAAAATAGAAATGTTGGGCGTGGCTTTAGCTCCTTTTGAGACAATGCTCAATGGCAGGAATACAAGCAATGACCTGGGGGTGCTCTGAAAATATGTGGCGTTCCATAGCTTCCCTGGACTGCGTTTCCCTGGGGTGGGTGTGGACAGACACTCCTGCGTGGTACGAGAGGACTGGCCGGCTGGGGGGTCCATTTGTGTTTTAAACTAATAAATCTTTGGTAAAATCATTCATCTAGAGAAGCTTAAAACACACTCAAGGTCTGCGCGTAGACAAAGTCAAACCACACGCGCTACATGGTTCATTCTGCCAGCCCTGGAAACATACGCTTGATTCTTAGGGGGAAATGTCAATGATAAAAACCTAAAGGAACCCTTTACCAAAAATCATTGGACCAAGGTGCTCTGTGGACTAGACATAGCACCAGGAGGAGGTACATAGATCAGGGGTGGTGAATGCAGCACGCAGCTGAGTCTGCCTGGTACCTGACCTAGAGAGCATTAGGAAGCACCAGCTGGAGGTAAAAACTCAGCAGCTCTGGCACCGGCTGGGCAGTCTCTGCATGGCTGTGGTAGCTCCGCTGGCTTTCTGCCACTTTCCATGCAAATTCACAGACATTGTCTTCTTTGGTAGATTTTAAAAGTTGCCCTTCGTCAAACAACAATATTGGCACACACACTCAGTCAAAGAGGAGCAAAAGGTGCATGACCTAGGTTCCGTTTATCCTTCTCTGTTTGCCTTTTTCTGGTGCTTAAGCCCATGGTGTTAACAGCACCTCTGGCAGGAAAGACAGCATTGGCAGAGTATGGTTGGGTGGAGCGCTGCCTCGATGGGTAGTCAGTGACTTCTGAACTACTTTCTTCTACTTATTTCACCTTGATCCTTTTCAATTATTCTCTGGCTCTGACCCCTTCCACAGTCCCTGCTGTGCTGGACATCTCCATGTGAACAGAAATCTCCCACAAAATACACAAAAACTCCTTCCTGTTACCTTAGCATCTCCTTTTGTGTTGGATGACATCATTGCTCATGATATGACCAGCCACTCCATTTCCAGAGTAAAGAAATGCTTGTGGCTTTTTGTGGTACTAACCTTCGCCACTCCTATCCAATGTGCTGACCACAGGGTCATCCCTCAGGACCGCCCCACCTCACCATGCATTGTCTAGGCCTTTGGAACAACTCTTTAAGGGAAGAGTATCTTTGCCCTAGTCACAACTCTACCTACATTCTCTTATGGTCACCTTGATAAGAGGAATCAGGCCACGGAGGGGCAGCAGAGCCACTGTTGGCACCATGGAATATGATATAATTAACAATCTTGTAAACACTAAGATTGATCCCCACTCATTGACCCCTTCCACCTCCAGTCTATCAGTCAACCACTCGAGTGTCCACTGCCCTTGAACAGGTCTGTCCCACCCACGTTGTTTCTGTGCTCTCTCACCAGCTCTTCAATTAGCAAAATCACCTCCTCTAGGAAGCTTTCGGTGATCTCAGGTACTCAGTTTCTTACCCTTGTCTTTTTCTTTCTTGGTCGCAATAATGATGCTCCTACATTTACAGTTGTTTGTTGTTATTTAAGTTGATGTCTCCATTACACTCTGATGTAACGTGTTATTTGAAGCTTTTCTGTTTTCCTTGTTCCCAGATAATGACATGGAGACCTACTATGCTTATTAAAAGGCTTCTTGCACTATAGCTGGGCAGAGACTCATGTATTCTAATCCAACTTGATTACTTCCCAGCCATGTGCCCTATTAGCTAACGTCTTAGTCTTGCCCTGGTTGCTCCTGCTCCAACTGTGTCCTCCTGGTCATCCCCTCACAGTGACTCCCCATCTGGGACCCTGATGGTGACTTCCCAACAAAGACTCACTCATTGCCACCTGCTCATGACAACTTCTCTTCTTTCCTCCCTACCTTGGACCTTCTTACTGGGATCAGAAGTCCTGCTAACTCTGCTGACCCACTTTAGACTGTTCAGCTCTTTATCAACCAATCAGAGATGAAGGAGAACAATTTTTACACAAAGCTGCAACAGGAGATGTTTCAATAATCATGACAGTGCCTTGTCCAGACTGTAACCAGATCTCTTGGGTACAAAAACCAACATCTGAATGCACAGTGCCCAAAACTACCCACCAACACTCTGACATCCTCTCATAACATTGTTTTTATCCGTAAAGATTTATATAATGCCTATGTCATGACTATAGAGTAAGTATTGACAGTAAATAAAGGAAGAAAACATAGATTGAAGAGTGATAGAGGAAGATGCTTGGCTATTGGGTGAAGCAGGATGGATGAACAGGATCTGGCTAAGTGTAGACCATTCTAAGTGTATGAAAATTTTAGGAAGTAGCAAGTATCTCTTTATTTAAAATACTCAAACAGTGGTTGACCCCTTGTGGTTTGTCTGTGCTAAACTGTCTCTACTTCAGCTAAGAAAGGCATTAGTGTACATTAGTGTGCATTAGCGTGCATTCGTGTACAAGCCTTTAGGTTACCTGGTTTCTAGTGATCAGTGGTATCGGCCTTTCAACCCCAGTGCTGACAGGGAATACACCCAGAAGAAACTAAGCAATCGTGGCAGGGGTTAGAAAGTTTGACTATAAAATGCTGTCCAGGAAAACAAACGTATTTCATTTAGACTATTGAGAGAAACTGGGGATTTGCATTTTGGAACCAAGAAGGCAATAAATGTAGGGAAAGAGTAGCAGCCACTGGGTTCAATGCCAACGGTTTGTTATTTCCCAGACTGCTCTTGGAGTTAGTCCAACACTGTCTATTTGTGCTATATCATACTCTAATATCTCTGTAGGTTTTATAATAACATAAATAATTATAATGGTTTGATTTTTATATAGTACCTTTCTCTAAGGAGCACAAAGTGCTGTGTGGATGTTATCTCATTAAATCTCAGGGCACTCTGGGGACACAGGAAGAAGACAGGTGATATTATATCCCCTTTGAACCTAGAGTTGCAAGGAAATTGCTTCAACCAAAACTAAATAAAAACAAGATTTAATAAAAGTAAATTATATAGGAGGATATAAAGAATTTAAAGAACTATATTAGCTGTTAGAATGAATGATTTAAAGATTTAAAAAGAGAAATTATTGTAAGAATGGGAAGTGTCTAGAGAATATGTATTAGTTAAAATGTAGGCTCACAAAATTAAAACAATGCACAAACACTTTAGAAATTTTAAAAACAAGATCCTATTAAAATTATTTCCATTATCAAGAAGCTTTTTAGAAGCAGAATATATTAATTTGTCTGTACAGTTGCACTAAAGGATGGACGCCTAAACATATTCCCAGTGAGAAAAGGAAATGATTAAAAACAATCCTATCACAAGCTAGCGAAGCATCAGCTTAAGACTAAAATGTAACTTTGGGGGTATGTAGAAAAATAGGTTTGAATTTATTTTCTACCATGTCTTTACATAATTCAATTTTACTTATGGTAGTGTATAGCTGGATAACAAAGAAAGAGGTACATCTCATAGAAATCAAATCTGTATATGGTAAAAAATAGATTCACTTAGATATGAAAGGTAATTACTCTCCCATTCTAATTATATGGTCAAATATTTATTAAAATTATTTTTAATATTCTTTCTATATGTCTCATCTGTGTGTGTGTGTGTGCCTGTCTCTCTGTGTGTATGTGAATGCATGTATGTACCTTAAGTTCTATTTCAAGAACATAAATAATACTGAAAATTTTTCTTAATAGTTATAACTGTGAAAATGCTATGCAGGTAACTATGATCAGTGATGGGTTGTAATCTGGTTATCTTATTTATACCATAGGCATTTACCAAAGTGATTACCTCAGGAGTCAAGGATGAAAAAATATTGGCTTTGGTTAAAATAAACATTAGAAAAATATTGATGTTTGAGGTAAAAACTGACCAAGGAAATTACTAAGCCAATGCTATCCTAAATGACAATCAATGTGAATGATGACCAGAATATGAAGTCAATATTAGCTTAGATATGAATAAGTAATGCAGAGTTATTCATAGGCTTGGGGGGTCTTGGAAGTTTTAATCTCATTTCTTGGTAATATTTGTGCTGCTCTGGAGTCATTTGTATGTCGGGCTGGGGAGTGACCTATGCTAATGCGGGACACCAAAGCCATTTCTACTGGCTCAGAGAATTTCACAAACCATTCCCATTTTTATTGCTGCTGCAGGAACCCTCGAGAGTGATGGGCACTGAGCGCTGTGGCCATGGTATAGATTGGGTTTCCTATTTTACTGCATCGTCAGATAAGCAAGGTCAATCTTGAGAGGACAGATGTTGTAAGTTAAGTGTTATAAATAAAGAGTCTTTAAAAAGGTGTAGTTTTAGATAAAGCTAATGTTAGATAAACCGAAGGAACCCTCAGGGCTCAGTCCCTTTGGTCTGTGCTTAGAATCAGCAACAGATTAGAGCAGAGATGAACAGCCTTGAGCAGAGGTAAGCATGGTGACCATCTGCACGCTGCCACCAGCTCATGATCACCATGGAAGCAGAAGACAGAAAAGGTTCACATGCAGCTTGGACTCAAGGTACCGTCTCTACTGAGCCCAAAGCAGATATGTTTCAAGCCTCCACTGTAATATTTTCCTATTATCCTATGATTGCTGGTTATCCTCTTTGCTTACCCTACTAAAGAATGGCCTTTTATGAAGGTGGCAATTTTGATTTACATCTTTCTGATTGTAGGGTTTTTTTTTTAATTATTTTCTCTTTCATTTTCAGTGTTAAGAACTTAGAGAAATAAGGAATCATGTTGTTACTTTTAGGGAGTTCAAATGGTAGGAGTGTATGGATTTAGCCCACTATGAATGAGGAAAAAAATCTACTTGTACTAACTATGTACAGGCATGTAAGGAAAAACTCTTGGGCACTGTGTGGACCATCACCTGTCAATAAAAAGCTAGTGACCTGTTGGCAAAGGGCAGGAAGTAGAAGGTGGGAGTTCTAGTAGCAAGAGATACAAACTCTGGGATAGAATCACACACAGGAAACTTCACCTTGTCTCAGAGGAATTAGGATGCTTGAAACTGAGGAGAGGTAACTAGCCATGTGGCAGACATGGAAGTATATAAACAGGATAAGTTATGAGCTAGTTATGGAACAAGCCTGAGCGAAGTCCATAAGCACTGTGTATAAATAAGCCTTTGAGATATTACTCAGAAACTGCTGTGTGGGTCCTGCCATTACATAGATCTTTCATGAACAATTCAATATAACCAATGCTTGCATAGCATTTACATTCTGTTGGATCTTTCAACTAGTCTGGGAATAATTCAAGTTTACCAGAGGATGTTCATGCTACGTGGAAATACCCATATAATTTTATTCCAGGGTTTCTCGATGGATTCTGGTATCCATGGGTTCATAAAAGCACAGCTACGAAAGGATAGCTATAGTCTACAAAAATGTGAAAAGTTGACACCACATAGCAGTCTATTATAAAATTTTAATGATTCTTTGGTTTTGTTACAAAGAAAAATGAGCAAGAAGACCTATAGAATAAGACGTATGGAATAGTGACACCTTTAACAAGAGTGGGCACAGCCATACAAGTTAACCAACCGTGCTGAAGCCCATTGCATCGTGGCTTAATCCATAGGTGCATGTTCCTGGATGCCAGGACACTCACTGGTTTTCTTGCCATTTGTCATGAGCGCCCAATGCCAGAAACATAAACAAACAGGTTTTTATCTTTCCATAGAGTTGAGTGGTTTCAGCCATAGCAGCTTGACGGGCCATCCCACCTATCTTGGTAATCATGTGGGGTGAAGATCTAGGTGACCAAACCTAGCTGAAGTCTCAGGGACATTCAGAAGTTCTAGGCCTGGCAGCCCTTTATGTACATGTCAGTTATCAGATGATATATTTGCATGGGTGAGGGGTGGCATGGGTGCATTGTAATGCCTGGTGTCCATCACTGTGGAGCCTGGGTAAGGGAGTCTTACCCTCTCCTCAGAGTGGCATGACCAGGAAGTTCTGAAGTCTGGTGTCCCTTATTAGATGTTAACACACCTATATGCATTGATACAGCTACAACACCTATCAGTTTGTAGGGTGGCTCTCTTTCTACTACCAGCAATCACTTATCAACCAGTCTGTGGTGATGATATTCATGTATCCACCTAGGACCTTTAGCATCTTCTCTCCTCAAAGCGGAGTCAAAGCTACTTGGAAAATGGAGTCTCTTAGGACAAGACATGTCTGAAAAAAATCATCACTGCTTTATACAATATGCATAACTTAAGAATTAGGCATAGCATGAGCTCAACACTTGGACATTCCTAGGATGTAAGAGGGTATCTGGTTCCTGCTAGGGCCAGATTGGCTGGTCTGCTGTATAGTTATAGCACAGCTGACAAATCAGGAGTCTCCTCCACACCTCCTTGTCACAATTGCAGAATGGGAAACATAAAATTGCCCCTTCGAATTGCTTCATTAGCACAAAGAAATGTACATAAAGAACTGTCCTGTAGGAGCTCACCGAGTACTGGCTGCTTTATGCCAGTGGGTCAATTATGCTCCCCAGCTGGAAGTATGCTGAGCAGAGCACTCACTAATATTAGAAAGTGAAAATGCATTTCCTTTCGTTTTAATAGCCTTAAAGGGCTTCTCTTTATTTTGGAGCATAGCTTTAGTAACCTATTAATCAGGTTATCTAATTGTCAGTGAGGGTCTTCTAAATCAGGCCTATTGGAAAAAGAAAAATAGAAATATTATTAATTATGACAGTAGCATTTTTTTTATTTCTTTTTACATTGTATGCAGTTGAGGGTCTGGGAATAAAAGCAAGGAAGCCTTTTGCTGATCCTTAGCTAATTAGTCTATCTTGTAGGTACATACATTAAAACACCTGATCATTCTGTCTATGCATTAGTCACTGTTCTATTCTTGTGGAGAGACACTATGACCAAGGAAAAAGGAGAGTCTTAGAAAAGGAAACATTTAATTGGGGACTTGCTTGCAGTTTGAGAGGCATAATCTATTATCTTCATGGCTGGGGGCATGGTAGCATGCAGGCAGGTAGGCAGGTGCTGGAGCAGGTGAGGGATTATCCTGATCCTTGGGGAAGGGGGAAGACAGATAGAGACAGATAGAGAGACAGAGAGAGAAAGATAGAGAGACAGAAAGATAGAGAGACAGAGACAGAGCCTAGCGTGGGCTTTTGAAAACTCATAACCAATCCCCAGTGACATACTTCGTCCATCATGACCACACACACCTCCTACTCTTTCCAACTTTGTCAGAGAGTTCTCCCTGGTGACTATGCATCCAACTGTATGGGCTGATGGGGGTCATTCTCATTCATACTGCCACCACAGTTGCCCAGAGAGGAACTTTGAAGGATCCCCACTTTTGACTAAGGCTAATTGAAAAGATAGATAACGCTTGATCCGCTGAGGGACCAGTATCAGTTATCACATACAATATAAGCAATATTAACACTCTGGCTCTCAAGAACCAAGGTCAGTTAATCATGTTTTCACAAAACTCTTTGGAACCATTTTTAGGGAAGTAATTTCTGGGTAATCTGTCATTTATATGGTTTTATAATGATGCCAGTTTGACAGCTTCTCCTGTAGAGAAAGGGAAGCCAATCAACTGTACCTGGGTATGTGAAGGAAAATAGCATACTAATTGATGTATGTAAGCAACATGACCAATAATTATAAAGTAAAGCCCCTGGCACCTGGTCGATGTGAACACTTCACACTTACACATGGATCACCAAGGACACTCCAGTATTAGAGGGAAATAGTATGGTTCTGTGCTCATTTCTTATTATCATTTCCATATAGATTTTTTGTGCATTAAAATCATTTTTCTTAACTGCAGGCATACCACTTTTACGAGTAAAATATCAGATAGTATGTAGAGGCAGCATCAAATTATTTTCTGATAGCTCATACTAACTTCCCAAAGCCCACTGTTCACTTTGTTTCCAAATATGCCTTAGGATGTTGGTTGAAATTTTTATAAATATGATACACTCCGTTATAAATCTGTTATGGTACACATAGATATAAACCTTTACCCAAATCATGACATTGTACTTGTACTTAATTATAGTTGGGCACAAAGCAAGTGTGAGAGAGGGCACAGAATAAAATAATTACTAACTTTATGTTCACTGTGGTATCTCCTGACGATAATTGTAACTAAGAAGGGCCGATCTTTGGAGTGAGAGGCTCTTCATAACAAAACCTCAGATATAAAATACCTTCAACAGGCTCCCGTGTTTTAAGTTTTCATCTTTAATGGGCAGTGCTGCTTTGGCTAGTTGTATAAAATCCAGTTCAAGCTAGAGGAAATACATCTCTGGGGGTGGACATTATGGCTTATACCTCTGCCTGAGCTCTCTGCTTCCTGATTGGCAAACATGTGAGGAGTTACATGTTTCTGCCACTCTGGATTAAGCTGGTCCTAGCCACCATTCCACCCCTGCTATGATGGACTGTATCACCATAAACTGTGAGCCAAGTTCTTCCTGTCAGGCATTCTGTTACAGTGACAATAAATGTAACTAGTAATGAAAACTGGTATCATATGTGGAGACACTGTTAAACCTGACCATCAGCCTTTGGAGCCTGTTTATACAGGAATAAGGAGGTACTCTTATGGGGTGGATGGACTGATGTGTATGCTTAGGGATGGATGAATGGGCAACATGGGATCATGTGGGTATCCCATGGTTTCCTAGGCAACCATAGTGCTCCTGCTTTGGGATGCTCTCTAGACCCACATGTGGTGAATAATGTTCCTATTATCATGGATAAGAACTGGATACATATAAGAGAATGAGAGCTGATGGTAGATGGCATATTGTTCATCAAAATCTTTAACTGGAAATTTGATAGTTTTGCTGATTGGAGAAAAGGTCATGAGGTTAATACTGCAGAAGCAGACATCACAGAGGTCATGGGGTTAATATGGCAGAAGCAGATGTCACAGAGATCATGAGGTGAATATCGCTGAAGCAGATGTCGCAGAGATCATGAGGTTAATATTGCTGAGGCAGACATCACAGAAACAGATGACACTGAGTGGGAGGTTTATCAAAACTGCTTTTTCTACTATTTATCATTGTAAAATGGTGAACTTGGGGACTGACAGGATTCTAGGACTGAGTAGGACTCATAAACTTTGGAAGTGGAGTGGAGTAGTTTCCTGGACGCCTCTGTCACGGTGGTATCCTGAGTAGCACACTGAATATGACTACCTGTACAACAGCACTCAGCATCACTATTTGACAGAAAACTAGAACTCATCCAGGGTTTACCTTAGTCACTCTCCATGTGTGAATGTTATTAGGGGTTTGTACATTTATAGATTGTCTCTTTCTTTCAAAAAGGCCTAGGGCAGATCCATATGCACCCCCTTCCCTCCCAAAAGGCATTTTCAGAATTTTCTTAAAAGCTGGAGAGTACAACACGAGGTTAAAGATGTCTTAGAAGACAAAGCAGAAAATAGAGAGCCAGATCAGAGGACGGCAGCGCTCGTGCCCGTAACCAGTCAGCCTCTCTCCTGGGCAACTGAGTCTAGCATGAGTGCCACACATGACATCAGACAAGTGCTTCCTTGGCCTATGAGTATGGAATCATATTACCCACCCAGTACTAAGCAGCATCCACACTTTCAGAGTCAGATGGGATTGTAAAGGCAGCCTATTCGCTTTCCTAGCATGCGGGGCTCATCATTGGCTACACAGCCCCTAGTGCGTTAGCCTCTCCCATAACTCCCTCTTTTTATAATATGTGCACACATATATTTTACTGGTCCTGCTTCTCCAGGGAACCCTGACTAATAAAGATTTTAGCACCCCAAATAAGGTCTAGCTAGAAAAGGTTAGGTACCAAGGAATGGTCCTTATGTTATTTCCTGAGCTGGTTGTGGCTCCAGCTTTATGAATCCTGATTTATAATGATACAGGGAGGCCGTATCACCTAAGACCAAGCCATCTGGCTGTCAGCACCCCACCCACCCATATGATGGATTGTATTTCCTTAAACTGTGAGCTAGAATGAACCATTTCTTCTAGAAATTCACAGCAAGGTTAAAAATAAACAATGCATAAAATAACTTTAAAAAATCATGATTGACATTCAGAACAAGAAAGACAAGATTAAATTGTTGGATTATTAAATAATGCATATATATATATATATATATATATATATATATATATATATCCACAAAGACATACAAAATTATCCCTATTGATCTTTTTGACTGTTTTCGCTCTGCCTCGAGTCTCATAGATGTAATAACAGATGCTTTACCACTTAGTGGTGTGTTCGGCTACAGCAGCAGGAGCACCAATCAGCTTACCACTAAATAAGTGTTTAGGAAACATAAAGGTTGTGCTTCTTTAGCAAATTGCAAGATTTGATTATTTTTTTCAGTAGGTGGTCACTAAATTATCCCTCAATCCATCTTGTTTTCTTTCTTTCTTTCTTTCTTTCTTTCTTTCTTTCTTTCTTTCTTTCTTTCTTTTTTTTTTTTTTTTTTTTTTTTTTGAGACAGGGTTTCTCTGTATAGCCCTGACTGTCCTGGAACTCACTTTGTAGACCAGGCTGGCCTCGAACTCAGAAATCCGCCTGCCTCTGCCTCCCGAGTGCTGGGATTAAAGGCGTGCGCCACCACGCCAGGCTCCCATCCTGGTTTCTTAATAAAGAGCAACAACATCAGCTATCAGAGAGACAAAGTGCGAGGAAAGCCTGCTCAGGTTAGAAAGCTGACCCCACCCATGCTAAAGAATTACAGATCGTTCTAGAAACATTCTAATTTGTGACTCACATTTGTGCTTTGGCTGTAGAAAAAAAAAAGTTACATGGCCAAAAGGCACATGGAGTCAAATGCATACCTGAGCCTTGATGTTCTGCAGATCTGTCAAGGACTTGAGGGGCTTGCGTATCTGTCAAGGACACAGACCTGCTGCCATGCCCTCCCTTGGCAATGCGTATCCCACAGCCTCATCTGCCTGTGCTTCAGGGAGCCCAAGAATGCCAAGAAAACAGAATTCACCGTGAGCTGCACAATACTAATGTCGTCAGGGTAGTAAGTTATCACCCGCCAGAAACAAGTCACAGAATTTGGCTTCTAGGGTTTAGATGGAAACACCATGACAGGCTGATCTGGTGAGGCAAGAAAGCTTCGTGGTTTTGAGAGCACCAGGGAGCGAGTCCTTTCAGTGAGACTTGAGGTAGCCTTAGGCAAGTGACATGGCTGCCCTCAAAACCCCTTGTTTCCATATAAAATGAGAAAAACCCTAACCACTGTGGGTATACACTGACATGTTTTTAAGTAGTCCACATGTCCAGCACGCACCAACTCCATGGAGAGCGTTCGCTTATTTTGAAGAGAACAGGATGACAGAGCCAACTTAAATCAGAATTTTGTGAAGAGTTCTCAGTAAAATGGATGTGAGCGTAGAACAGTACTAAGGGGCCACTGACTGAGTGTCATCGGGTCCTCTCCTCCCAAGCAACAGTCTACTGGGCTGCGTGGGAAGGGCGTTGTCATCTCTGTGACCGTTGCCGTCTATAACTGTAAAAGAGAGGGCTTGGTTTGATTCTATTTTTCCCTTTGAGAATATGTAGCTTACACCGAGTGAGCATTTAATAACTGTTAAATTGGTTCTGTAATACTGTGAGGCTTCTGTGTGGGGAGTGTAGGAACAACACTGGGGACAGCTTTGAGAAGTACAAATTTCACTCTCTTGCTCTTGGGGCAACATGAAATCCAATAAAGCCCACCGCTGCAATGCCAGGCTTTCTCTGAATGGATGGTACTGGAGAAAGAAAATACAATTACTGACATGCACGTAAGGTTGCTTGCCCCAGTTTGCAGATTTGTTTTCCAGATGGACTCCGAGGATGATGGAAGGTCTCTCCAATGACTACCGAGCAAGGAAAGCAGTGTACGTTAGACATTGACCCCTGGACTAAGAAGGGTTTCATAAAATCTTTCAATTCACCGAGGGTATAATTCTAAAACAACAAAACATATTTTATACTTTCTGTTCCATAGCCTGCCCGGATATATTCTGTTTTCCGATTTTGTTGTCCTTTTACTTGGGGGTGGATAATTTTTCTCTAGAGCTCAGAGGATGAACACTTCTGACCTAACACTCAGTGAAGACAGACACAGCGAGCCCGGCAGTTCAAGTCCATTGCGCTGGAGCCTTTTCATTCTGTTCCATGCTACCATGGGCTAGTCTGCAGGGCAAAGGCAGATGCAGAAGCTTCAGGGTTGTTCAGAAATGGAGCGTTCACTGGGGAGGATGAAAACACAGGGTACCACATTGAGAGCAGATAACTGAGGACCCAGCCTACTATTTCTGAGACTGCATTTATTCAAGGCAGTGCGAATACCATCTAGTGCTGTGTTGTTTCAGAAAATAAATAACTCTAAAAAAATCAGAATAGTTATAATGTGACAGCCTCCTTTTAACAGTAGTCATTGCAAAAGCTACTGAAAATATAGAAAGGAACCTCAGTTGCAGAAACCCCTAGCATACCAAAATCTACTTTATCAAATAATTTGAAATTATCAAATCAAAATCAAATCAAATAATTTGAAACTAATATCATAATACCTCTCCAAGAAATGCCTCTGTGATTGTTTTCTTTCTATCAGTAGACAGGTTTTTAGTATAGGTGTATACCTACTCTAGGTAGGTACTATAGGATTGTACTATAGATGTCTACGTATTAGCTCTGATATTTATTTTCACTTCTTCGATATTCCTTATTTTCATTTTTAGTTAAATTTATTCACATGGACAGGGAACTCTTTCATATTTCAGTACTGTGTGATTAGGATACACACACACACACACACACACACACATATATATATACATACACACAAATATATATACACATACATACTCACATACATATATAATTCCAAGTTATTTTCTTTTAGATTTTTGAGGATAACAACAAATGATTGCTGTCTATTGTGTTATGAATAGCACACAGAAAATCCTCATTCCAGCGCCAGGCAGGTGGCACAGTTGATAACGCACTTGCCCACCAGCCGGAAGACCTGAACTCGTTCCCCGGCACACACAACAGAAAAGCCGTATGCTGCACTGTATACCTGTCATCTCAGCACTGGGGAGGCAGGGCTGGAGGAGCCCTGGGGCTCGCTGGCCAGCTAGTCTAGGAGAACTGGACTCCAGGATCAGTGGAAAGGTCAACCTCTGACCTCTTCATGCATGTTTACCCTCACACACCTGTGCACACACATGCACACAACAGCTTTAGCCAACAGTTCTACTGCTAATCAGTCTTTTTCCTCTCCTCCCCTTTCCTTCTCTCCTCAGCCTCTGAAAACTACCATTCCATTCTCGACATTCAACAGAACATTGTTCTTTAGATTCTACATGTGAGTGAGTGGAATCATGTGTTACTTAGCTCTATAGAACAACCTTATTCTTCCTGTCTCCAGTTTCTTCCAAGTTATTATAGATGTCGCGAGTCCATTTTTTGTTTTGTTTTCTTTGAGACTGTATTCTTAGTCAAGGTATTCAGAACTAACATAATAAAGTGGTGTGTGTGTGTGTGTGTGTGTGTGTGTGTGTGTGTTTTCTGTGGTTCATTAGATTACCTAAGGTACAATCTAGGTAGTTCCACAATACTATCTAACACTGGAGAGACCGCAAATCTGGTCACTGTTGAGGTCTTGAGGCTGGACGTCTCAGAAGTCCCAGTTAGGTGCTGAAAGGTTGGTGGATTTGTAGAGAGCTGCTAATCTTCATTATACATAGGAAGAAGTTGATGTTGGTGATCCTGATATTGGCGAAGGAATCCGGCAGCAACAGCACAGATGAACTTGTCTTCAAGAGTGAGAGCAAGCAGGCAGAGTCATGTTCCATTCTTCCATGTTCTTTTATGTGGGCTGCCGTTAGAAGGTGCTGTCTGCATTTAGGCTGGGTCCTCATGGTTTGAATAATCTGAACAAGAAAAATCCTTCACAAAAGTGTCCACACTTAGGTTTTAGTTGATAGCAGCTGACAAGCAAGGTTATCCACCACCACACACTGCATATGTTCTGTTCTGCATACGTACAACTTTGCCTTTACCCATCTGTCAGTTGATGATGTTTTGCTGTTTCTTAGCCACTTTGAACAGTGATATGATAAACATGGAAGGCAAATGTCGCTTCCATGCACCGATTATGCATCCTTTAGTTATACACCTGTGGGTAGTGTTTTTGGATCTACTTAAAGCTTGAGAGAGATTGTTCCACACTAATGTCTACCAACAGTGTGCATGGACTCCCTTCTGCCTTGCTTCTCTGTCACTGCGATCAAACATAGATCAAAAGCAACTTGGGGAGGATTCTTTTTTCAGCTTACAACTTATATTCCATCAGTGAGGGAGTTCGGGGCAGGAACGAAAGCAGAGGCCACAGAGGGATGCTGCTTACTGAGGTTTTTCTCTGTGACTTGCTCAGTACATTTCCTCTCCAGTCCCAGGACCACTTGCCCAATGGATGCCAGCATGAACAGTGGCTAGACCCTCCCCTATCAATTAGCAATCAAGAAAAGGCCCACAGGCAGATTCAATAGAAGCAGTTCTATAGAGAAACCCTCTTCCCAAGGTCCCTGACACATGGGGACAGTCTCCTTCTTCTCCACACCTCCTGTCTTTTTCTCTTTTGATAAGAGGCATCCTTGCTGGGATTATGGTTTTGATCAGAATCTCCCAGAAGGCCAGCAATTCCGAGCTTTTCATTTATTGTGAACCAATGAGTTTTATTAGGGTCACAGGAGCGTGGACAACTTACTACTGGCTACACTTGTGAAGGAAATGTGTCTACCTTGCTCAACAACTATCCACTGCCTATAGATCCTCTGGGAGACATGGGCCTTATGGGTGCCTGGCCCTCCAGGTGCTGCTGTCAAATTGTGTGTCCTATGAGATAAATATTAATCCAGAGAAGAAGGCAAGGGAAAGAGGGGCAATAAACCCCAGAATCAAGAATATAGGAAAGAAACCAGAATAGAAAACCAACCTGGGAAAAAGATGTTGTACAAGTGTTTCTAGAAGAAAGCAAAGCTAGATGTACTGGCAAGGACCTGTCATCCCAGGGACAGGGGTCTGGGGCAGGAGGCTGAGGCAGGAGTACTGCAAGCATAAGGCTAGTTGGGCAACTTAATGATACCATTTCCAAATTGTTTCCTTACAGGGCTGGAGGTTGGGCTACAGTCAGTAGTAGAGTTCTTGTCTATCGAGTGGGAAGTCTGGTTTCCACCGCCCCCAAAGTGGACTGAATGCACACAGATTATTAAGATTCATCTACTTTTTAAAACTTGGGCCTTTTTTACTCTTGATATTTAGAATATTACATAGTCTGTAATATCCCTTGTCAGAAGTGCAATTAGTAAATATTGTATCTCATTCTTTCTTCAAATCCGTAGCTTCACTGGACACAATTGATCACTCTTTAGGGTATAGGAGGATTTGGAACCCGGGCTCCCCTCATGCTAGGCAAATACTTTCTTGAATTGTATCATGAGCCCTCATCACTAGTAAACAGTTTCAGAGAAGGGCGTCGGCGTCGCATGGCTGGCCTTAAACTCATTACCCTAGGATAACCTTTACTTTTCAATGTCCCCTGCCCCAGTCTCTCAAGTGCCTGGAGATTACAGGCATGTGCCATCAGATTCAGCTTTCCCTCCTAACTTCTAGGACACCTCATTTTCTGCCCCTCCCCCAGTTTCTCTTTTATATTTTAGATGCTGGGTTTCTCGGTACTCCACCCACTTTGTGCATCCTGACCTTAAACTGATAGTTGTATTACTGATGTCTCATCTGTACCTCTAACCTCAACTTCTATGAGCTTGTCAACTGTCCACATAACACTTCAGTGTAGTCTCCTTTCCATTGATGAACAATAGGGGTGGTCTTTGGTTCAGCATTCCAAAGGCTGGGAAGTCCAAGAATATGACTGTGGCATCTGGTGTGGGCCTCTGTGGTACATGACAGAAGGACCAGCAAACTCACACAATGGCATGGTTCACTAGCCGTCCTGAAAACCCTTGTGTTTTCTCACGGTGACAGTGGCATTTAAATGTCATCATGGGTGCCCGGGAGAGACTTTTGGATGGTAGCTTATGACTGTCAAACTGTTCCATGTTAGCATGTATGAAGTAGCAGACCCACTCCCCAGTCTTCTTGGGAGGATTCAGTTCCCTAAACTGGACAGATGCTGTAGCCATTCCTCTGTGTGCTGTGACATGAGTTGGTAACACCTTCATATAGGCACCTTGATCTGAGTTCCTTGCTTGCTTAGCTTACAACATCATTCCATACTTCAGCTACTGGAGTACTTTCCTCGCTGGGCTATTAGACCAGCCCTGTTCCCAGCACCAGGCTGACCTGTTGGTTTCTGCCTCCTCCCAGGTGTCTTTGAACACACTTCCCCTGGCTGATATGATCCTTTTCCTTCCTTTGTTCATTCGTTCCTTTGTTCCTTCCTTCCTTCCGCCTTCCTTCCTTTCTCCCATTTCTTTTTCTTCCTTCCTCCCTCCTTCCTTTCTCCCTGCCTGTCTGTCTGTCTTTCTTCCTTCCTTCCTTTCCTTTTCTCTTTTTCCTTTCCTCTCCTTCCTTCCTTCCTTCCTTCCTTCCTTCCTTCCTTCCTTCCTTCCTTCCTTTTTGAAGTTAGGGTTTCACTATGTAGCTCTGGCTGTTCAGGCACTCTATATAGATCAGGCTAGCCTTAAACACAGAGAGCTCCCCTGTCTCTGCCTACTGAGAGTTGGAATTAAACTTGTGTCTCACCAGACCCATCCCCAGCTGATATCCACTTTCTGTCTTTCATGGGTGTCAGTCTCCACATGATGATGGCCTGCAAAGAAGTTTCCTTCCCACTACAGCACCTGGGGCCAGCTCATTACTTTGGATCCCCTTTTCCTGCCTTAATTGAGAATGCTTATCACTATGTAACATCACGTTTCACTCGTGGATAGACTTCTCAGCTATTATATAGACAGTCCTGGAAAAAAATCATAATTCTAGAAATGAAGCCATCGTAACAAAGTTCAAAGGTCACTTACCTCTGTTGCCATGTTACATTTTGATCCCCTTTATACTCTTTCTGTTGTGAGGAGCACAGTTTCATATTGAGTCTTTCCCCCAAAAAAACCCTACCATCAGTCCTTTTGTTCATGAAGATAAATGACCACAGTATTAAATTTAAAATTTACCAAGGACAATAATTATCTACTTTGTATCAGTGAGCAATTAATTCTCCCATATAGCTCACAGAAGAAATCAGCAATTCAGACAATTGAATGTCACCATTGCTAGCAGCATGTGCATGCCAGCCAGGTTGCAGCAATGACATTTGTACCAAAAACAATGAAGCAGAGAATGATCAGGGGACTGTGTTGTGTTCTACAGCCAGTGTCTGAAAACAGTACAAATGCTCTAATGAATTTCTTCCACTGGACTTTATTCTTTCTGTGGAAAGGGAATTCTTTTAAGTATTGGGCATGCAAACATATATACAGTTGGCATTCACTCTTTTAAGACATGCTAAGTAGGGGCTGGAGACATAACTCAGCAGTCAAGAACACTGGCTGCTTTTCCATATGATCCAGGTTCAATTTCTAGCACACACATGCTAGAAATTTAATTCCATTTCAATGGGATCCCACCCCCTTTTCTGGTTTCCATGGGTACAAGGTATGCACATAATAACACAAACATAGAGACAAAACAATAACACACAAAATAAAAGTGAATCTATAGAAAGGGCAAGTGCTAGATCGGGAGTGACAGAGCCTGGAAGGTAAAGCTGAAATGAACCATTGCTGTGTTTCTTTGAATTCGGAACTACCTCTCATTGCTGGCAAGTCTTCTCAGGCAGCCATTGTGCTCTCCTCTTTCCCAGGCGTCTCTAAGATGTTAAGCACTCTCTCCCTCCTGCTCCTGAACTGTGTCGCCCCAGTCAGGGTTATTGATTTCCCATTATTCCTAGAGGCCACATGATGCATTTCCATTAGAGTAAACATTTTTTTAGACCGGCTTTTATTTGTCCTTCCTCACATCCATCTGCCAGGGCAGGGCATCGGTTTGCTTCCAGTTTGGAGTGTAAAGGAATGATGTTTTTCAGGGTCTAGATGTACTGAAGCTTGTTTTTGTTTTTGTTTTTTTTAAAAAAAAAAAAAAAAAAAAACTACTGCTTTCTCACTATAGCCTTGAGGCAAGTTCTCTTAAAAGTAATAGAGTGTAGTTAACTTTTCAGACCTGCTCTGGGCTAGATTGGTGTTTTTAGAGGTAATAAACTAATACTTACAACTCACTGGTGTATGCCCTCTTTAGAATTAGCTGGGGGAAGTGTGTGGACTTCTGAGAGTAAGTAAACAAAAACACAGTTCATGAAGGAAGAAAACGATCACAAACCACACCCTTGTGGCTAACTTGATCGATCATTTAGGAGACAACCATTTTTCTAGTTTGGGGGTGTTTGGAAATAGAAACACATGAATATGTCACATTCTGGGCTGGAGAGATGGTTTAGCAGCTCAGAGTACTAGCTGCAGTTGGAGAAGACTTCGGTTTGGTTCTTAGCACTCTCCTGGCAGCTCATGACTACAGCTCTAGTTCCCTGGGGATTCTATGCCTTCCTCTCATCTCCACGGTGCCAGGGACATGTATGGTACACATCCATCCATTCAGGCAAATGCCATACACACAAAATAAAATGGATTATTCTTTGAAAAGAAAAGAGAGAAAGTTACATTCATTAAAATGTTTCAGGAAAATGGTGTGGATTTGTTTTACAGATGAGTGAAGCAAAAACCTTCCTCAACCAGAAAATCAAGAAATCCATTCCCCCCTCAATTAAATAGTTTAAACAGCTCATAAGGTTATAGATCATTTTCCCTTAAGGAAGCAAAAATAGTGACAATGAAGAGAAGCTACGAATGTGACATGAGGAGTGGTGGGTATCAGGGACAGGTGAGGCCAGCTTCCACCCACCCCTCTCCTGAGCATCCTTTATAGTTATCAAAAGTACCTCTGATGTTCTAGCTTGGCCTCAACATAGCTGCAAGACCTCAGTGTGAGAAATAACCCTCCCACGATTCTACCTCAAATGCCCTCTACACTTAGTCTCTGGTTCTCTGACTTAGTCTGACAAGTCTCATAGCTTCTTTCCTTTTAAAAGGGTGACAAGAAAGATGACTCCAAACATCCTTGATCAATTCTTCAAACATCTTCAGTATTTATTCTTGCCTTTCACCATAGTAGTGTCAGGGTTCTCTAGAGGAAAAGAACCATTAAAAAATATGTGTATTCATGTGTGTGTGTGTGTGTGTGTGTGTGTGTGTATGATGTATATATGTATGTTAAGAGGATTTATTAGAGTGGCTTACAGGCTGTGTGGTTGGACTTCCTGACCACTGGCTGACTCCCAACAGAAAGTCCAAGAATTCAGTAGTCATTAAATCCATGGAGACAGATGCTTCAACTGGTCTTCAGTCTATATTGTAATCCTGATGAAGCAGGCTCTATTACCAGTGAAGAACTGCTGTATCAGAAGGATAAACAAACTTGCCAGTAAGAGCGAAGGCAAGCAGGCAAAAAGCAAGAGCTTCCTTCTCCCATGTCCTTTTATGTCCTAAATCTGGCTGCCACCAGATGGTGTGGCCCAGATTTAGGGTGAGTCTTCCAGAAATAGATGGGTCATACCTCCTTAAATAATTCAATCAACAAAAATCCCTCACAGGTGTACCCAGCTGCTTGAGTTTTAGTCGACTCCAGATGTTCATTGACAACCAAGATTAGCCACCTTATCTACCCTCTCCAATGATCTACTTTCTTCTTTTCTTTGTGATCTTTGCAAATAGCTTAAACTTTGTGTCACTATGTTCACAGTCTCACTGTAGCTGGATAATAAAGACAAAACAAAACACGCAAGTTTTTCCTCGTTTCAGATGTTGGAATGATGCATAATGCTCACTGTGCTATTTCTCGTACCCAAATCCACTCCGTGCTTTCACTCCTGGAAACACAAAAGGGATCACATTGCCCTTTTCCCTTTTAGAGCTCATTGTTCATCCCCTAAACAAATACACGAGTCCCTGCCATATGCTGAGTTGAGTTCATGTATGGAGAATACAGCCGTTATCAAAACAGGGAAAAGTCACCTAAGCTCCCTAGAGCTTACCTTTCAGTGGGGATGATGGGCATGGCCAATCAGTAAGCAGAGCCTACTGTCTAACAAGGCTTCCGAGAATTAACTCAGCCAAGTATTCCTATGGCAACTTCGCCAATCAGAAGCAAAGGATTGTTGGAGAGGGAAATAGCAGGCTCTCTGGCTTCTTAATAAGAAACAGAACTATCACCTAGAGCATAAAAACAGTTCTTCAGGCTGCTCACTGTCATGCTGTCACCTGGAATGCTGTTGCTAAGACACTGGCAAACATAGAAGAGCTAAGGGCACACTGCAAGCTGGGGAGGTTTGGGGTGGAATGGTGTCCTGATGTTCACATTCTGAATTCGGTTCTGAAATATGCATGAATAGAGATGAGCTAGAAACGAAATATGCCTGTAAAGTTGACTTTGAAATCATCTGAAGCCTGATAATATAATGCTATAAAAAGGAAGATAAAAAATACTAAGTTGAGGACGAGTTGACGTTTTAGAGTAACATTTTAGAGTCTATTGTCAATTCTATCATGACATGACCGCTGCACTCACAAAGTCACTGCACCATGATTACTGCCCAAGACTCACACAAGATTGGGACTGTCAGCATTCTGTCATATGTGAGCAAGGGACACAGGAAACCTCATTCTCTCTTGAGGTCCTATGTGCATGTAATGGCTGCTGGGGGGGGGGGGGAAGGTGTCTTTTCTTTAGTGATGTAGTCACTGATAAGCTGCCCCTGCCCCAATAAATTCCTTCCCCTCTGTGCTTACATAAGCAACTATAACTAAACTCAGTGGGTTATAAAAGCAGCCATCAAAGTGGGAGAATTTATTGGGAAGAAGGGCTTCTGTGGGAGGAGAGGGTGAGGGGATAATGAACAAAAGTCACTACATATGTGAATAAAACTGTCAAATAGCAAGCAGAAACTTTCATTGTTTCTGGTTTATCAACTTTTTAATGAGACCTATTCTTTCCCATAATTACCTCAAAAACCAATTGATCAATCACGAACCCAGAAAATCAAACATTTCTTTGCTTTTACTCTGGCAGCTTTAGTTTCTTAAGATAAAGTAAGAACAGTTATTATTATTATTATTATTATTATTATTATTATTATTATTATTATTATATTTTGGTCTGGATTTCTTACCTAAATAGATACAGGGAATTGTTATTTTATCACTGTGGAACTAAAAACAGTGAATGCTTTCAACTTAAACTCCTCCAAATGACACGCAGCTCTTTTCCTTGACTTGAGGTTCACCAAGGAAGCACTGAGAAGTGACTCTAAAGTGTCCACAAGACAGTGTAGTCTAGATGCACAGTACTGCAGTACTGCTGCTAAGTCCTGCCCAGAGGTGGTCTGTGAACAGCAGGGATCGAGAACTGACTTTCATTGCCACAGACAGAAGTAGACCATAGTAAGAAAAGTAGACAGCTGTCATGGTACATCTCTTTTTATTTTACGTGGGAAATATATACTCATCTGAATGAAAATTAACCGTATGTCGTCTGCAAACAGATGCAGAGTTGGAAATGTGTCTACACTTGGTCCATCTTCACGAGCTGTTGAGAACTGGAACAGCTTGATACTGTGTGCCTAACTCACTGTCATTCCTAACTCACTAGAGCTCTGCAGCTGCTGCTGGCTTCAATAGTAGAGAGCAGTACTGAGGCCCCAGATTGATAGCAATTTCAAAGAACAAAATAAATGAATGTTTCTTAATATGCCACGTCAGGAGGATGAGCTGCTTGCTTCTGGGCTTGCTAGCTGAACACATTTCACCTGCTTGTACTCCTCATACTTTATTCAGTTCAAATGATGTCATTGACAGTCATGTGGAAGGCAAGCAAGCTATGACTCATGATACCTCTCTATGCAATGTGTACTTAAGATGGCTGTGCATTTATGGTGACAATGCTATGACATCTCCAGTGTTTATTATCAGTCAGTCGTCTGTTCCTTGTCCCACCCACTGGAGTCTAGCTAGAAGGAAAGAGTCCCCAGGGAAGTTATTTGTGGAGAAAGAATTAATATTGGTCTTATGCTAGGGTGAGGTGACACTAAAAGCACCCACTCAAAGAGGGGAGGAGGTCCAACCACCTATGACTAGGTCCTAGCAGGAGATAAGCTAGTGATCATGGCTAATTCTGAGGCAAGGCACACAAAGCTAGTAAAAAAGGCCAGCAGTCAGATAAACCAGGAAGCCATGCTATGTTTCTGTGGTTAGAAACAGTCTCGATGAGCAGAAAGCATCAAGGCTTTGGAACCAGGGCGTCTAAGCCATCCTGCATGGCTCTTGTGTCACTTGGGACTAGTGACTCAGTCATAGTATAGCCAAATATTCTCATCTATGAACATACATACATACATACACACACACACACACACACACACACACCTCAGTTTTTTCTGGAAGTCACCATAAAGAAACTCCTATCTAAAGAAAATCCAGCAAGCTTTTGTTCTCTTATCTTCCTGTTAAGACCACTGCTGTGCTCTGGCCCTCTTGCTCTTGGGCTCCTCCCTTGTTCTTCCCCTGCTTCCCTTCCCCCCCTCTCCCCATTTCCTCCCCCACCCCACGTGCTCATGGCCAGCCTCTCCTCCTGAATAAACTCTAGTCTAATATATATATAAAACCACTGCTACATGGCTCTGGGAGAGGTGTCTCTCCCTTTTTCCCTCTCTGAGTAAGAAGCCTCTAGACCTCTGCTCTGACCTAAGCCCTAGTCAGAGGCATCAGGGTGACCTCTATGATGCAATGGATGGGGATAGACAGGAAAAGAAGGCTTTTGTCCTTTACCATAACCAGTGTGAAACAGAACCATCGGTTTCCTCCACTGTCTCTCAGGTTAAACCAAACGAATGATGCTAGGAAACCAACCATGCTTACTGATCATTTCTGTGTCACTTCCCCTGTCTCTGTTGCTGTGTAGGTTGCCGCTTAGGCACGATCTCATGCTTCCAAGTAGTATATGAGGTCAATAGGTTCAACACCGACTTGTAAATGAAGTGCCTAAGACCTGTGGAGACAAAAAGTGCCCTCCTCTCTTCCCGTTGCCTTCTGTTTCAAATACTTGTGATTCAACAAACTTCAGAGAAAAAATTTTCACCAAAATAAGCTCAAAATGGTATAGCAATTACTATGATTGCCATTCCACTGCAAGCCAAGGTAGACCAGATATCCACGGACTCAAAATGAGATGTCTGAAGAGGAATGGAGAGTGGGAATTGCAAAGATTAAAATAAAAGGAATGGGACTACAAAAAATTAAAATAATAAAGGAAAAATGAACTTAGGAAATCAGATTAAGTAAAAGAGGTTTCGAAACAATAAAACATGGTTTTATGACAGGTAAAGCAAAAGGGCGAACTGGGAGATGCCATAGGTGAGACATGATCTCTTTTGTGTCCTCTTTTAAAGACTCTCATCAGCTGCTTTTCCTACACTCACCATCCTTACCCATCAACCCCCATCTCTCTGATATCTTCCTAAAAAGAAGGAAAGCCTTCCTCCAGGTAAACACCACAAACCTCCCCTCGTCTCTCTTACCCTTCCCCCCACTCCCTACTTCCTTAACTCATCTTTCCATCTCCGGGAAGCGCTGGGAAGTAATAGAGAAACTATTTTTTAGTGAATGAGGTTTTTGACCACAGTCCAAAAAGAAATCTCCAGAGATTGCTTTTAAACTGAAAGCAATTTCACACCAGCAGAAAACTTGAGTTTCATGTAAGCTGGTCTAAACTGGAGAAGTCAGAAAAGAAGCTGGTTTAAATACAGTGGCCCAATTACTTACCAAGAAACATTCTCTATCTGTAACCAAGAAATAAAAAGATGGTGTAATGATATTGTCATTCATCTAGGACAAGTGAAGATATTCTGTCACTCATTTTATTTGAAGTCATAGCTTTTATCAGATATATTTTAGCCTTCTGGGTCTGTTTTCTTTGTAACAGTTTTTATGTAATATGGAGATAACACTCTGTATATAGGGGAAGAAATGCATATATTCAACCTCAGCGACTGTTTGCAGATAGAATCTCCAATCCAGTTTCCACTAATAATTTTTACACAATATTCCAAATTCATTTAACATTATTCATTGATTCCCTGAGCCCCCTAGTCATGTCTCTGTGTGCTACTGATATCTGAAAAATCATGGACAGGCAAGGTTGATTTGCTCACAGGTACAACAGATGATGTGACATCATTTAATTTTCTTCTTACTTATTTCCTATCAGTAGCTTGAGGTGATCCACTGATCTAGAGACTGCTCGGTGCTGCAGACTGCCATTCTTTGATCTCCTCTTCCCGGTGGGTCAGTCTTTCAGAAAAGGAAATATCTATGGATACTCCTAAGGGACCAGGCACCTTCCCTGTACCAACTGCTTTATCTGAGTGAAATTAGCAGTATCAATTGATGTAGTATATTAAAATCTCAAACTAAAAATTTTGTTCATCATGTTTCATATTCAAGTTGATTTGAAACATCAACTAAACATAGTTCTTTAACTACACTGATCATTTCATTATTAAAAGTGAAAGTGTGTCTTTTCATGTCTATGGACCCATCTCAAATATTCCTTTACATTTAGTGTGTTCTTCTTTCACAGGATAATTGTGATTTTTTTTTTTTAATTCAGTGGTTTAAAAATCTGAGATCAAGTGTGGCTCCTGACAGGATTCATAGGACACTTCCCTCTGAAAGAGCGATGCCCTGTGTAGTTTTGCCTTCACTAGAAATGACTTCTGGCAATCTTGGGGGTTCAAGTCCTCCATCTTGGGCTCTGAACATCAAGTGAACAGGCTAGAGTTCTTTGGTGTTTGAACATTCTGCACAGTCTCTAGAGTGGAGCATGGTAAAATACTTCAGTAAGGACTTGGGTACTTTGTCTCCTTATGTATGACATGAAATTGCAGGGCTCATAATTTTGAAAGTAGCAAGATAAATATCCTAAGTTTATTAGCCTTGTACCAATTACTTCCGTTATCTAAATATGTAAAGATTCCTATATAATGGAAGCAAACTGTAAAGATGCAAGTCACTAGATTGAAAAAACCATAAGAATCTGAGTAATGAGTTAATTTTTGCTTTGAATGTACACCGAGATCCAGTGTACATAAGACGATGGTTGCCAAGTGAAATGGTTACAGCTGGCAGCCAGCTGAATCGAAATGATTTTAAAACAAGTGCTTAGAGAAAGTCAGTTCTGAGTAGCTTGCTTCTTAAAACCAATCTGAGGTCACAGATACACTCACATGCTGACTTTCTGACAGGACTGGGAATTCCCACACTTCATGGGCGATGTTGATGTGAATCTCCCCGGGTTGCACACGCCTCACATGCAGTTCAAGATTCCCTTCTTCCAGAAGATCTTCAAGGAGGAATACCGCATTCACATAACAGGTATGATGCATGACTTTGGACCCCTTTGGATGTTTTCTGTGAAAAGCGAACTGCTGGTAAAAGGTATGACTTTAATTAGCTCTTACTCAGCAGTGCAAGATGGCTCTAGGTGGGGTGGCGATTCAATGCCATCCATCTCAGCTGTGGGCTCATGGTGGCGTTGACAAGTGAGTTCCAATAAACACATAGGAATGAATGGGGTGGAGACAATGATAAAGAAGGCTCACCTGTTTCTTACCTACCTTGAATACCTCACCTCAGTCACAGTCCATTGGCAGTCACTAATAGAGCACTGTACGTAGAGACAAGGAACACATAGCAAGGCACCCCCTAGTTGGGTACTGCATTGTCGAATCAAGCCTTCTGGTATGTGATACCAAAGGGTGGGGGACAAACTCTCTTCTATAGGATGTTATTCCTGCCACACTTCATGGACCACTTCACATAGATCTTACACATGGGGTGACTTTTTCAAGGTCCTCGGTGTATAGTTTCAACATCAATGCATTCTGTGCTTCTGCATTGACTGCTAAGGTGAAGACAATGTGGTCTGGAATCTTCAATTAGTACACAGGACTTTAAAGAATTAGGCTGCTAACAACTTGATTTCATAGAACCTACTTCTGTGTCCTAGCACAAATTTGTCTCAAGAGATTATTTTGTGAATCTCCAGGTTTGTTTACTCTCTGATTTTTTTTTTATGCTTCTGAAATGAATAACGTCTTAGTCATTCTCATCCCCGAGATCTTTTCTTCTTTTGAACAATAGGCAGACAGGTGAATGATCATGGATACAAAGGGTAGCGTTCACTCCTAAACTGTTCGGATGCAGGGCATGAATGTATGCGCTTTGAGGACAGTAGTCCTAGGATCCCACACCTGCTATAATGAAAACTGCTGAAGAAATCTGTGCTTACATGGCCGTCTGTGCTGCTGGATAAAAATAGACTGGGAGAAGAAAACATTAACATCTGAGTACTGAGAAACTCTCTGCTTCTCAGCCAGGAAGCTGTGCTTTGGCTCCGAGTACGAGGCAACCTTCCTGAATTTGAGAATGAGCTCATGAATAGGGAAGATGCATCAGGTTTCTGTTCCAATTCAAGGCAGCCCAGGCTCATCTATTAAATTCACTGGGTAAATCAATCGATTTCAGTTCAGGTCACAGAGTGTGGTTTCAGAGTCCCCACTTAATCTGTGCAGCATGCCATCCTCTTGGACTTCTAAAATAGCCATCGCGCACATAGCTTCACCACATCCTTCTGGGTGGCTTTTTCTGGACCATCTGTTCTTGCCAGCAGCTCTTGTCTCAGGCAACCCCTGCACAGACAGTCTCGGATTGTTAACCCATTAAACGTATAACACTTAAGCATAGAACACTAGGTTATGGGGGGAAAAGAAGATAGGAATTAATTGGAGAACAAATCAGTTTTTAAAAATTGAAGTGTAAAAACTAGTCAGGTTAGGACTATTTTACATGGCTTTGTTATATACAGTGTCAGTTATAGAAGGGGAAGATTACAGTATCCAAAGTTTGTGCCATTTGGGACTTTTTAAGAAGATGACCCCACCCCACCCCCCCAAAATCACATTTACACAATGTCTTGCTATATCCGTGAAGCTGCAGTGTCATTGGCTACGAGTCAAAGCAGCTCTGTGCCTTTGGGAAAAGGCAGATAGAGGGCCTCAAACCTTGACTCATGAACTAGAAGCTGAAAACAGAATAAAGGCACATAAATGAAGTTTTCTGGAAGGGGAAAATAATATGACTAAAGCTTTTGGTAACATTTGCTGAGAGCTATACAGCTCTCGGATGGACCTGGCCAAGATGGTGAAGTAATGAAGAAAGCAAAGAAAAGAGAGAGAGAGAGAAGCTGAGCTCAGGTGGACTGCGCTCTCCGATGGAGAAGCCGCAGCTCCCCAGGAACAGCATGATATAATAGAGACAGTTGAACAAGAAGACAAGGCTACTCTACACAGCTAAATCAAGGAGGTGGTGAGTAGAGTATACAGCTGGGAGAGTGGCTTAGCTAATCTCAGTAGATGGTGGTCTCTGTAGGAGAGAAGTCCTCAGGCCTTAAATATCCAAGGGGAGAAAGCTTTGCAGGGCATTTTCTGCACATACTGTCAATATCCATGCTTGGACCAAGAGGGAAGGCATTTCTATTCCCCCAAGGGTCTAAGGCTTTGAGGTCCTTGGCATGGTCATACTCATGTCAGCCACATACAATGACTCGGGAAGTCATTCACTCGGGGCTTTCTCCTCTCCTCACATAGTTTGATTAGTAAGTCTCTAATTAATAATTAAATAAATAATGAAAGTCTCCAATAAGAGAGACTTTATAAATGTATGGATCAGTGGGCCCTAGTTCCCATCAGTTCTGACACACAATAGGTCTGGGGAAGAGCCAGGGGATTGGGCTCAGGAAAGTCATCTTGGGGCAATGTGTTTAACTGAGCACTGTTCCATTCTGACTGAGATCTCATAGCTGCCGTCAGAAGGTCTATGTTCTTCCTAGAATTCACCATGCAAACAATAGCCACCTGAGTCCAATGCAAAGCCTTTGAGCAGTCTAGTGGTTAAATTAAAAGAGTAAGGGCCTGGAGGTAAAGCATAACTGGAATGAGCACAGTTGTGGTGTTTCCAGGGTATCCGGATGTATCTGCCTCCATTAGAATTCTTCGGAAACATGGCTACAGGTCTTGAGAAAAGCCAAACCTCTCTGTGTTCAAGTTTGTGTTTCCATCCCTCTCTAGCTCCTGCTCATCAATTAGAAGAGAAAAAAAGGGAGGGGGGTGCTGCTGTGGAGAAAGAGCTAGTCTTGGGAGAAGTAGGTTTTTTACTTAATTACAGTTTGCAAGACAAGTGCTTCTAGGGAAAAACCTGGATCAAAAATACTGAGATCCATGATGTGTTTTAAGACTGTCTCCATAGTGTATCTCAAACAGCAGATGTGAGAATATTCTGGAAAGATTGTTTAGAAAAATAAATCCATTAGCCATACACCAGCATCTGTGTACTTGAGCTTTGGGGCAGAATCTGGGATCTGTTTTCTCACAAACACAAGTAAATCCTGGGCTGGCAGGCTGAAGCCCGTGCTCAGCCAGATACTGCTGCTGAAGAACATTGTCTAGAGGTGGAATTCCTGTATCTTAGATAAGAAGGACACTGTGTGTGCTGTGGAGAACAGGGCTGGAAAGGCGGGGCTTCCCAAGCCCTTTGGAGCCCGGAGGATTACACTAGGAGCGAGTTCCAGATGTTGGATGCCAAGTTACAGGATTTGGACTTACACTGTTAGATTTTGAGTTTACTTTGATGTGATTATTTTTATGCCCCGGTCCTTTACTTTGGAATAATAATGCTTGCTTTTATTTTGTTAGAATACACTGGACTTAAAACATTATGGTTTTTTAAAGACACTGGGGACTTTTAAAAAGTTAGACTATGTATGGGTGGAATTATAAGTGTCCCCCTTATGCTCGGATATTTAAATAGTTGATCCCCGGTTAGAACTGTTTGGAAAGACTTAGGAGGTGTGGCCATGCTGGAAAAAGCATGTCCTTGGGGTGGGGCTTTAAGAGTACATGGTCTCATTTTACCTCCAGTTCACTGTCTACAGTATGCCTGCTGTTAAAGATGTGATCTTTCAGTTTCCTGTTCCCGTTGCCATGGCTGCTCTTTATTACTGTTTCACCACAAGGATGGACTTTCCCCTTCCGACCTGTAAGCCAGAATAAACTCTTCAGTGAGTTTTTTTAGTCGGGATGTTTTCTCACAGCAATGCATAGTTCTTTCCCTGGATAGTTTTTATGTCAAGCTGATACAAGGTGGAATTATTTGTGTGGCAGGAACCTCATTTGAAAGAATGTGCCCCAAAGACTAGAATGTAGGCAAGCCTGTGGAGCATTTTCTGATATGGGAAGACCCAACCAGCTCACTGAGGGTTGAATCCACTCCTGACTGGTGGTTCTGGGTTCTATAAGAAAGCAGGCCCGGCCAGCCAGTCAACAACACTATGTCATGGCCTCTGTATCAGCTTCTGCCCTGGATTCCTGCCCTCTTTGAGTTCCTGCCTTGACCTCCATTGATAATGAACAGTGATATGGTATAATAAGCCAAAGTATCCCTTTTCTCTCCAAGTTGCTTTTGGTCCTGGTGTTTCACCACAGTAATGGAAACCCTAAGGCTGTAACAAATTTGGAAGTTAATGCTGGAGAATGAGCTATTGGCTGAAGGTGCCTTTCGTGTAGGACCCCTGCCTAGCCAAACTTCCAGATTGTGAGACTTCTACGGAGTTTTTTATTCCTAGGAAGCAACTGCAAGTACAAGCTGCTGCTAATGTGACTCAAAGTGGCACAATCATCCCAAGACGGCAGCCAAACTTGACGGTGTCGTTCCCATGACATTTAGAAGCATGAAGGATGCAGGAGTGGAGGGCTCATGGATTCTTCTGTGTTTTCAGAGAGTCACTGAGTTTAGGGCTGCTTGTGGTTGGAGAGTCTCTTCATGAAGGTTCTGAAAGATCATTATATCTGTCTGTGAAAGTTTCTGGTTTGCAATGGAGACCACAAGACGTTAGCATTTTCCAGGCATCCTGAGGCATCTGCCAAGGAGAACTGCATACATAGAGTGGATCCCATGCTAGAGACAGACATATATTTTAGGCAGCAAAGCCCCAGGACAGAGCCATCAAAGCCCCCAATACTAAATGTTGAGCTACAGGATTTAGTTTTTGCCCTGCTGATATTTGGTCTTGCTTTGGTTCAATATTTCTCAACTATACCCCGAATCTTCGCTTTGGTATGGTATTGTCTCTTCTGTTTCATCACGTATTAGAAGTATGCAATTTGCTTTTTGCTTTAGCAATGAATTACAGCTAAGAATTATGTTGAATCTCAATAGACTTTGGACTTTGAAACTTTGTTGAGACTGTGAAAGACTAGAGGGACTTTTGAAGTCAAGCTGAATGCATTTTGATTGTGATGTAGTGTGGACACTATGGGGGCCGTGGTGTGGAATGTAGTGACTTGAATGTCTCCCGTAGGCTTGGGTATTTGAACACTTATTTCCTAGTAGGTGTTGCTTCAGAAAGTTTAGGACGGTTGGCTTTGCTGTAAGAAGTATGTAGTTGAGGAAGACTCAGACAGTACATAGCCTCTCCCTATATCCAGTTCATGTTTTGATTCTTGCTGTTGATGCTTGCTGTTAAAGATGGAACCATCACTGCTTTCTATTCCTGGAGCTTTCTGCCATGTTTTCTTAGATGATGAATTCCACCCCCCTCTGAAACCACAGGGAAAAGTTAAACTCTGTTTTCTGTCTGCAAGTCATAGTGATTCGTGGTATCTTATCACAGTAGCAGAAAAATAACCAAGAAGGATAGTTTTTTTATATTATGAGATAAACATGAGATCTTAGGAAGGTTAGAGTTTAAGAAGTGATGTGACTGTATGTTAAGTTAGCAATGGATGCTGTGTTATGAGCTTTGACTGTCAACTTGACACAACCCAGAAAATCACCTGGGAAGAAAGACTTAAAGAATTATTATTTAGATCATGTTGACCCATTAGCATACCTACCAGGAATGTTCTTGATTATTGGTTGATATTAGAAGATACAGCCCACTGTGGGCAGTACTATTCCATAGGCCTGAACTAGAAAGAGTAAGGAAAAGTAGCAATGTAGCATAAGCATGCAGGCTGAGTGGACCTGGCTGTTTCTCTCTCCTCTTGACTATGACTGTGGTAGACCTTCACCTCCTGCCATTGTACTTCCCCCATAATGATGGATTGTAACCTGCAATACTAAGCTGAATATACCATATGCTGCTTTTTACCAGGTTATTTTATCATAGCAACAGAAAGTGTAACACTTTCCACCACTGTTAACAAAAGCTAATTGGCACCATGTAAGCTTTGGGGAAATGGTGTGACCAGTAGAACTTTAAGGTACAGACTATAATGTCACTCAATACAGATGATGACTAGCAGAGTGACCATGAAGGAAACTGGAGCCAGGGATCAAAAGGGACCTTGCAGACTGCCCAGTCGATTCCTCAGTTGCATTATTTGTCTGTGATTGCTCCATACTAGAAGAACTTCTGTGAGGATAGTTAAGACTCTTCAAAAAGCAGCAGTGAGTCTCTCCTGGGCCCTAGTTGTTATATACCTATGAGCTAGGTAAGATATCAAGTGTATCCTGAGGTGAAGGGGAACAAAGGCCTGATGCATAGACTCTAACTCTGTTGAGATGTATCTCATCTGGTTCCTTGGCCTTTTAGGGGTTGCTTTCATATATCTTCCATGGGGAAAGCAATGGAACCTATCAGAAACCTATCTGTAAAAATCAAACTAATGAGGAGACGGTAGACACCCAAGGCACTGTGACCACATAGTATGTGGAGCACAACCTTTACTGATTGGGACTTGACACTTGTTCACCCACAGCCATTGTTTCCTATTTAATCCCAACCATCAGGCAGCCTGGGAGAGTTTTCTCATCCACTGCTGTAAATTTCCTGCTTTTGTTTCTAATCCCTGAGTTCCCAGCAAGAGAATGCTAAGAATGGAAAGAATGGAAAGCGCTGCCTCCTAAAGAAATATACTCTTATGCAAAGGGTTTTCTGACACTGATGAATTCCCATTGACATTTTAAAAGCATTTAGGAATAGAGTAATTTTTGATGCTGATTCTAAGCTAGCTTTATTTATGCATGTCAAAAATAACTTGAATTATTGCATCTGTTTAGCTCATCTGGATCCCCCTTGACAGATGGTTTGCTGCAATATTTAGGAGCTTTCATTTTATAAGCTGGGGTACTGCTTATAAAAATAATCATCTCTATCTAAGCATGCGTTAAAATACACTTTTTCTTGGAATTGTATGTCAGCAGCAAAGAGGACAATGGTTAGTGAGGAAGTCACATTGGTACCTTTGGCCCAAAGTAAATGCTAAAGGCATTATAGGGTTCTGCCCCCTGCCCTGTTTCCCTTTACCTATAATGTGTGCATAGATGGATTAAAATGTGTGATGGACAAAGTCTCTGGAGGCAAGATGGGACGGCCTCTCAACTAAGTCTCCAGTCTCCTCTGAGTCCTATTAATGCCAGTCTCAGTGGAAGCTCCGCCATCTGTCATCCCAGCCACACAAAAGAAATGTCCCATTGGTGGCCATCATCTGATTAAATTAGGAGGGGGTCGTGGGGAAGGCTGCGTAACAGTGAGGAGAGAATTCACACTGTTGGCACAATGATGCCCACGGGAGCCCTTTCGGCAAAAATGAAAATGTGGAAGTAAACAAACCTCCATAGCATCTCTGTACTATTTCCGTTTCCCAGGCAGCACGAGGGCACAGGTTGTTACAATGGCGAGGATGTGACAAATAACGGGCAAAAGCCCTTTGTTCTGTTTCCAGAGTCGTGTGATTTTAGCAAATGAAACTCTAGAAATTTTTTCTGAAAGGAGTTCTCCTGGGTGGGTTAGATAATGGGGTGTCATAGGAGGGGCAAGGCAATGACCCATGCAGAAGGATGGTCAGTTTGACAAACTAGTGAAGGTCTCATTATAGGGAAATATCATGCACTCTGAAGAGAGTACACTTATCCGAGGTGCACAAAGACCTCTTTCTATACTCTCAGATGAGAATTTTCCCATACTCTCTGGAAGCAATTTCTATTTCGGTGTACTTATACAGGGCTAAGAGTTAGCTATGCTTCCTTCTACACAAAGCACCAATTCTTTCCATTTGTCTAAAATTATCATTATCTATGTTTGTTTTCCCTGGAGCCTGTAAAGACCTGAGCTAGCTTCCCTACCTAGTTGGGGGTGTCTTGTCTATCTTTATTTATGTATGTGACCATTTTATAATATGACTCCCAGATCCTTCAGCCAATTGCCAGAGAAACCACTTAAATATATAATTAATTATAATTTTTAAGGCACGGATATTTTGCTTCTCTGAACTTTCCCCATTATATAACTGTAATTTAGCCTAGAATTGATTGCATCACTAAAGCAAGCATTTGGCTTAAACCACTCAGAAGTCATTCTTTATATTTGGAAGGGCACACATCAAGTCACAGGCTCTAAGTTGATTCGGAAATTTAAAATTATCATAAAAAAATCCACGCTAGGATATAGGGGACAGAGAGATGTAAATGACTCTGTCCCTAATCGCAGCAAAGTCAAAGATGAGTGGACATCAAACTCATCATAAATGTGCTGTCTCCTCTTTTATTTTTGTTACTGCAGAGTGGTCTGCCGAGTACAACTTGCGCTTGTCTTGTTGGGTTGCTTCCTAAAAGATGCGCATAGGTCTTAACTACACACTTTACCAGCTCAAAACGACTATCCATTCATAAATTAGGAAATAGGTACTCATAGTTTACCAAACGATGACCTTTTGACTCCATGTACTTGCATGCTTTCTACTACCTGAGGAGGGACATGGGGCTATGCTAACTTAATAAGCCCAGTTTTATTGTTCTGTCTGGAAGAGGAGAACTTTGATGCTAAACAAGACTACTGATATAGCAGGCTGAAATGATTATTATTATTATTATTATTATTATTATTATTATTATATTGTATCTGGCACTCATATTCTTCAATGCCATGGCTTCCTACTGCCCCACAATGGATATTAAAATGCATTCATAATAGGCAGCATGAATATCCAGATATATATATAGTCAAGTAGTAATGCACACCCCGTACAGAGATTCCTACAGAATAGCTGCATTCCAATATCAACTGGCAGCTCTAATGGGCACATAATTAAAAATATTTTAGATGCATTTGGAAACATGAAATGTTCATTGTGTGTTACAAATATCAACATTGCTGTAGCTTTTTTTTTTTCCAAGCTGGAAAAAAAAAAGAAAGCACATTTCCTCCCAATTATTGTCAATTTGTGTCTTCAATGAGAGTGATATTTAATGGAGATTCCTTTAAAATTACAGATCCAAGGATTCCATAAACTTCACAAAGTAAAAAAGATAACATTTTCCATTACAGTATCATTTTTAACAATCAGCAAGAGTCATTAAATTGACAAAATGCAAGAGAGGGGTAACCTCACCAGCATCATGTGGTGATTTCTCATTAAAGCAGACAGGGAGTTATGTCAACAAAGAGATTAAGAGAAATAATGCATGGCTTCTGTCCTACCTCCTCGCTGATTTGCATTACTCTAAGTAGTTGGAACAACAGGGGAATGCAAACACACTCACATGATTAATGTGGAAATTCCCAACCTCCAGCTGTGGCTGATCACTCTTTCACAAAGGCACACTTCAGGAAGAGGATGGAGAAGCATTTTCTGTTGGGTCTTTGTCTTGTCTTACAGACCTTCATGCAGACCATTTCAGAGATGAAGATTTACTCGATACAAAGTGTTTCTCAAACTGTACAAGTTTTTAAGTACAGTTTCTTCATCAGAAAACCATGTTTTGCCTGTTTTTTTTGTTTGTTTGTTTTTCTGCTAACTGGGAATTTTCTGGCTCATCCTACAACATCGAAACTTTGCAGATGTTCCTTTCACAATGATTTACCAGAGAGAAACTTTGAGGGTTGGGAAGAAACCTTAAGGACTGTGCAGCTCAACTCTCCTGCTTCACATAAGAACACAAACACATGGGAGATTGAGTTTGCACTGCCTGATTTTGGGTTACAGGAGACCACACCTCATAGGGCCAAGGCATTTCTTAAGGGGAACAAAAGAATCCCCCAAGTTAACAAAATACTGCCACAGGTCGAAGAGTGGATGGTTAGTGACAGATGATCTTCCTGTGTTTAAATATTCAAATAGAACTAGAGGTTATGTCAGGTGGTTGAAAACAAGAAGAATGTGAAGGGCCCTATTTTCTACTCTTTCAGCATCTCAAGATTCAGCTGAGCAGGCATGGCAGGAGTGGAACAATATTGTTACATCCACAGGAAGTTAAAGTCTCTGTGATGTTTGAGGAAGCCTGCCACACTCCAGTGTCAGTCTAGCCTGTTCATCTCCCATTCCCATGTGAGCTCTCAACGTTGGAGGAGATGCAAAGGCAACATACGTGTTGTCGGCCTCCAATCTTACTTACATGTAGTAACTTTTCTCAGAGCTATTGATTACCACAGCAAGTGGACAAACTACCCACTGATGATTCACAAAGTATATTTACATGGAGCTACACAGTGGGGTCTCTCTGTATATCTGTTCCTGTGTTATCTATAGATACCAGTGATCCACACCTCATGATAGTTTATAAAAACTAAAAACTAAGATAAAATAAAGTGACTTTTAGCATAGAAATGCCTTTGTTACCACCCTGGCATGTCTTTCTGTCCCTTTGGGTTGAAAAAGTCAGGAAAAGAAATTGGTGAAACAATGCAGTGCTACGTTTTTGGCAAATGTTATATATTGCAGACAACTCTCAAATATAACCTCTATTTTACCCTCAAATATCCTCTGAGAGAGTTACACTCTCAGATTATTCTCCATTTTACAGACTACATAAACAATGCAACACAAGAATTCTGCCCACGGCGAATAAGTAGGAGGTTTTGTGGGGAGAAGATGGAATCAGAAAACTAGCTCACTTTTCTCACACTGGAAATAAAATAGTGGTGGTTGAGAAAGGCTAAGCCCGCTATCCCAGAGGGCATCCTCTACATCTGATGTCAGGGTGAGGCTGGCATCTACTCCATCCCTATTGTGTTCCCCTCACAGATGGTAGAAGATGATGAGACCCAAGTTAGGCAACATATTTTCATCTTCTCGTTCATATTCCTTGCCACATGAGAAATAGCACTAAAGACCCACTGGTATAAGAGTCAGGTGTAAGACTGACCCAGCGCAATTGAACTGGTGGAAAAATAACTCAGAGAAGTGTTTGGTCCATATCCATTCGGTCCCATATTTACTCTGGATTAATTGGTTTTTTTCTTTGCTTATTAACATACACAAGGCATGTGTCTATCTGTTGGGAAAGCATCCTCCACTGACCCCATGAGCAACCCCTTTTCTTCTTCCCAGTTAAGGGTTGGTGATAACTCTGACTTTTCATAAGCTACTCATCCCAGAAACAAGGGACTCTTTCTCTTGGGTTTCCCTTCTCATGAGTTTAATTTAAATAGAAGCAAGAAGTATAAACATTTCAGTAAGGTCCACGGAGGTAAATCTGAGAGGCCTTTTGGCTCTGCCACTCACTCTAGCCTTGTAACACACGTCGTTTATAACAAACGAGTAAGTACAACGTCCACATCAGAGCCCTAGAGAACCTCTGTAATGTACCTGCTGTCCTGGAGGCGAGTGCTCTTCATACCGGGTGAGACTCTCTCAGTGCTCTGCCACTCCACCCATCTTTCATCCCTCTCCTGTCATTCTTTGCCTATCGCATGTCCCACACTTTTCCTTTTGCTTCTCTCGGCTCTTTTCTCTAGCATCCCATCCTTTCCAGCATGCTATTCTATGTGCAGTCACACACAGACCTATTAACTAAAAGAAAACAAACACTTCAGACTTCTCAGCCCAGTATCTTCCTCAAGGGACCATGTGAGTTGCTGCTTCCTCCAAAGTCCTTCCTACAGAAAATTCTCCTTGGTTTGTATTCCATGTCTGCAAGGTCTCTTACATTTATAGTTTGTATCCCTCATTAACATCTCTCAAATGCAGTCTGTTATTATTGTCTGTTATATCTCTGTCCTGTTTTGACAACAAGATGATGAATTCCCCTTGAAAGGTAGAAGCTTGTATCTCCACCATCTGGTGGTGTACTCTACACAGTGTCTAATATGAGCTCGACAAATGTTTAATGATTCTGTGCACCTTTGACTTTTGTTTTTGCACACTAAATCAGATAGTACCTTGGAATGTTGGGAACCTTGTTTTTATATATAGTAACCAAGTTCAAGTCAGCCCTTAGAGCTTCAAAATTAAAATATGTTCATAATCAAACATAAAAAGTCAAGCTACAAAAGAGACAAGGTACAAAGATGCAAGCACTGTTAATTCCTTTAGCTAAACTCAGCAAATGGCAATTTCCTCTTTAGACAAAGAAATTGTCATTAACCAGGCAAAATTTTGATGGTATCACTAACAATTGGCGTTTAAAATGATGACCGAATCATTATCAACAAGGCATGGTGCTTAGTATCTATATACTCATGAAATATTAACGTCAAGAAATTCCGATTTGTTTATTTGTTTTTCTTCATAGAAGGAAATGGGCTTTAAAGGATTTAAGGCAAGTATGAGATCAAGTAGCAGGTAGATTTGGGGGCAGGATGGCTCCCGTCAGCTTTACATGATCACAGGACCTAATACTGTGCACACGTACTCCCAACTATCTCACAGTCACATCACTCTCCCCGAAGCTGCACAATGTACAAAATACACGATCATGGGAAGGAGGAACTTCATCATGCCCAATACGGTTACCTTCTAATTACTAATCAATGTGGGCATGGTACTTAAAATTACGACTAAAGCTTCTCTAGTCTGTTCTGGTATTTTATATTTGCTACAACAAACTCAAAGGAAATGTTAACATTATTTTAGAATACCTGATGTTATAGAGCTGGTAAGAAATGCTAACAATTATAATAGAACCTAGGATCCCTGAGAAATTTTCTACATTCTTTCCCCATGCAGACATATTTCAGTAACACATCATCGACAAGATCATACTTATTTTTATATATGTATCTATGATTTAATTAAGTATGTTTATTTGTGTGCACCTGCTGGTGAATGGTAATGCCTATGGAGGTCAGAGACATCGCATTGCACTTGGAACTGGGTTATATAGAGGCGTGAGTATTAGGTACCAAGCTTGGGTCTTAATGACTGAGCTGCCTCTCTGGTTCATATGTAACATTTTAAATACTAAGAGGAAATCATAGTGGTGACATTCTCCCTAGGTGACATCTTCCAGTAGTATATTAGCTTTAGCTGTGTGTTTAATAAGTACACTGTGTTCAGTGGGCACTTGGTGTGAATTTTTTAACTCTTGAGATGAATGCTCAGGGGTTATAGATCTGAATCACACTGGCTAATAGTTTAATCAACGGGTCTCCAACAAACAGCGATGGGAATTCAATGGACGTGCTACTGTGTTTCCCATTGCAAGATGATTTATTTCATCCCCAGACCTAATTATAACAGAAAGGAATAGTCAATCATATATTGGCCTTCCTTAAAATTTCCATTAGAACTGTTTTTCACCACTAATTAAACTGTTCTTGAAAAGAACCCAAGACCAACTTTGAATCTAAGCCGTGGTGCATACAAAACAAAGAGATCAGATCATATTAACAGTAAATTTCAAGTTACCTGGAGACCCAATGTTTGCAGTTTGATTCATTTTACTTTGTCAATTCGCTTTTTGTAGCATTGCCCTTTCCATAAAAAAAAAAAAAAATTATCAACAGCTCTAATTCTTCAACAATTGATACCGTTGTACTTATCTTTATTTTAATGGGGAAAACTGGATTGCAGTTTTATCAGCATTTGATTAATTCAGTATTTCCTTTTAAATGCAGGTAAATGGTTTAACTACGGAATTATCTTTCTTGTCTTGATTTTGGACCTGAATATGTGGAAGAACCAGATATTTTACAAACCTCATGAATACGGACAGTATATTGGCCCAGGGCAGAAGATCTACACAGTGAAAGACTCTGAAAGTTTAAAGGATTTAAATAGAACCAAGCTGTCCTGGGAATGGCGGTCCAATCACACTAATCCTCAGACTAATAAAACCTACGTTGAAGGTGACATGTTCTTACACAGCAGGTTCATAGGGGCTAGCCTAGATGTCAAGTGTCTGGCTTTTGTTCCAAGTTTGATAGCTTTTGTGTGGTTTGGATTCTTCATTTGGTTCTTTGGACGGTTTCTGAAAAATGAGCAAGGGATGGAGAATCAAGATAAAACGTACACTCGCATGAAAAGGAAATCCCCCTCAGAACACAGCAAAGACATGGGAATCACGCGAGAAAACACCCAGGTCTCCGTGGAAGATCCTCTGAACGACCCTGGCTTGGTTTGTATCAGGTCCGACTTTAACGAGATAGTCTACAAGTCCTCCCATCTGACGTCGGAGAACTTGAGCTTGCATCTGAAGGAATCCAACAGTGAGGTGGAGGCTGATCAAGACCCGGCAGCCTCCCAAAGGATGCGGACGAACTAGAATCTCCTAGGCGGAGACAGCACAAAGAGCAACCTTGAGTGTAACTTTAAAACCGTAGTCTTTCATTTTGTAAATGTCAGGTTTAGGTAAAGAAATACAAACTATGCCACAACGGTGCTCAACATGCTTTTTCTAGACTCATTGTTTTCTATTTGTATTATGATACACGTGCCTATTGTATGTTTGTTTAATGGTCCTCTAGAGATTGCTTTTTCCCAACCGCACAAGCTATTTACTGACTTTACAGCAAGGTAGATTAGCCGATTACCCATGTATCTGATGTCCAACCATAGCGGTGCCTTGAGACATTAAACTGTTTTTTAACTGTACCAGACATGAAGTGTAGAATGGTTCTCTGGTCTATTTCACGTGGGATTTTTTTTTTTTATATATATATATACAATTATTTTGACTTACACTTGATGTCTGAGCAGAAAACAAGACAGAGCTGATTCGTGGTTTTAGAAAGTTCTCTTGGTTCACTGTTTAGCAGCGAAGTGACTTTGACGTGGGACTGCAGAGAGGCATAGAGATTGCCTTTTAAAATTTTATTGGCTGGCAACCGAATATAAATATAAATGTAAAATCCAGTCAGAGGAGGGCTGCAATGCACCATGGGTCACTGCTCACGAAATGTGACTTTCTCTCCAACCACTAATTGCAACTAGATGATAATACCTAATTATGTTTTCCTAATTAAAGATAAATTGCTGCCTGATTAATAGTCTTGCCCTTTTCCTTTGGGAACAAAGGTTAAGAGGAACAGTTGGGTGAGCTCTCAAATGTATTGGCAAATGTCCTGGACCACTAAGGAATTGAAGTTGTAATCACATGAAGCCGGCACAGCCTACTGTCTACAACATTGCACTTTTTGCTATAAATATGGTTCTGGACAGTGAAAATAGAAAAACTTACGGCCATGTTGACCAAGGGAATTCTGAAATCATTCACCGAAACCTCATGTGTAGAAAATGCAGTACAAGGGTCTCTTTAATGTCTTCTGTGTATGTGCATTTATTATTTTTTTTTTGGTTTGGGTTTCATTTTTTAAAGATGTAAACATCGCACCTTAATAAATAAGAATTATATGCCAGTAATTGTGTGATGTAGGTTTTGTTTTGCCTGTTTGTCTGTTTCCCCACCCCAAAGGATTCAATCATGTCCTAGCTTAACAAAAACCTATTCAAATGGATTTTTAAGAGCTTAATTCTAGGCAAGGTAACAAATTGTATACCTCTAAATTGCTTCTAATTTTATGTCATGAGCAGCAGTTACATGTTTCTTGAGGAGCTGAAGGGAGATCATTTTTAAGGTAAATGATTTATTTTCCTGTCATATTCTGATGCTGCTGCATTTCTTTCTTTCTTTTTTTTTAAAAAGCTCTCTTGTTTTGATCTGCTTTTGAGCATGCAACTTGCCAAATTTAGAGTGCAGAATGGAACTATACATCTATCTGTCACTTGAGAGCCAGTCTTAATAAACATCTTGCTATAATTGTTTACCAAGCAGTTGGAACCATACCCCTGCTGTTTCTTATGCCTTTAATAGCCATGCATGGTGCACTTAACATCATAAATACCTCTGGCATTGAAAATACAGAGGACAAGCTAACTATAGGAACCACTGACAGCCCTGGCCAAAGAAATGCTATTCTGACATGAGCAATTCCTAACCACATATGCACAGCCTACAGAATTGAATTCTTAGCTGTGGGACAAGCGAATCATGCTACCTGGGGCCATATTTTTATTAATTCTGAAAATCATTTTCTCATAAGAAAATTGATTTTAAAGGTAGATGTTTATTATTCATATGGATACTTTCTGAAACTGTCATTAGAGACTTTTGATGTGGATATTAAAGGAAACCTGTTTAATGGCATGATCAAATTAGCAGAAATAAGATAGACAAAAAAAATTAATAAGCTTTAAAAGCATGATGCTTCTGAGCTTTTATGAAGTGTCTAGAAAGACCGTTGATTACAAAAATATATATTTCATGTTTAGATATATTCAGTACCAAATGGAGTAATCTGCAGGGATGGTTATCTTCATAATTGAGCGAGATCTGAAACTGCTGATGCCATAACCACCCAGCTGCGTATCCTGGGGCTTGCCTTTTATCTACACTGAGGCCCCTCCTTCCTTCCCTACACCTTTTAGATATTATGTCTACAAAGTAAGGACTATAAAGTGAAAGGAACTCAAAATTAAAATTCCATCTATTCCCAGCTAGTCCTGGATCCTGAGCTAGAAGGTGGCAGGCTATGGCTCCATGGAATGTTTGGAATACCAAATAGACTGCTCTTAATAGGAGTGTGAAAAAGAGATGTACATAAGCAAACACAAAAATTGGAAGAGTTAAACTAAATATTTAAAATCATCAACTGATAGTTCTGAAAGTGTACAAATGGTAATACCTCGATTGCAGTGGTACTTAAGGACTGCAAACAATTGTGTTCCTACTGTTCTGCAATTACACTCTTTTCCATGCAGGGCAGAATTTCGACTAATTTGACACAATCTAATATATTTATAGAGCATTCATTAGTAATTTAATTAGAAAATTAAATAAACACTATGAATTTAGATCTGATTACATACACTTAGAAACAACCCTCACCGCCACATGGCAATTTGTATTTACAAAGCCAGAGCTAGCCACTCATCTTCTCTACATGGTGGCTACTTATGGTGTTCCTTTGCCATTTAGTGCCTAAGATCACCACTGACTGACTAGAGCTGTTAAGAATGATTTCTTCTCTATTCTCCCTGTGGGCCAATCAATTCTCACAGTGTCCAATTTCATGTCTAATGTGCAGAAGCTCTCCAAGCACTTAGTAGGAAAGGCAGGAGTGGGATCAACCTGCTTCATGTCACCCAGGGGGCTCATAAGCCTTCCAGTGCACTCTCTGACTGCCCTCTTGGTCACAAAATGATCCAATATGAAATATGAAATAGACAATGGCAGTAAATAACTTTTAGTGGATAACTCCTTGATTCCGATTAGATTATTCAAGAACCCAGAACACCACCATTGTTTATTGTTTATCTGTCCTCCCTTAGAACTGGTCACTATTTTTAAGACAACTTTTGGCCTTGCAACTTCATATGAGATTTTGCGGTGATGTTCTTGCTCAGTCAATAGAGACTCACTGTTCTGTCTGGCCTGATTTCTTCTAGCTTTGTCTCAAAGAACCTGCCTGTGGTGTGTGAGCCAGCTGTACTTTCGAACAAGCAAGGGCATCTCAGTCTTGCAGGTGATACTGTCATTCCCCTGGCTGATGCTTACATTGGCCTGTAACACTGTACCATACAAAGGATTGGACAGATTGGGAATCGGTGCGTGTACTGACCACGCCCCTAAGTTTTGGGCTTGCTGCGATCAATGCAGCTTGTAATGACTTATCTTATGAACAACCAAAGAGCTTGTTGAGGATGATCAGGGGGAGGTGGAAATTCACACTAGAAAGAGAAGGAGAGGCAGATGGTGGAGACCCAATGCCAGTTTTACTGTGCACAACCTTTAAAACTATAAGGAGGGATGAAAGGCTTTTAAAGGAACTTCATCATTCACATCTTGTGAGTCTAGTCCTGTGGTAGGGTAGGGAAGACATTCAGAAAGATGTGTCCAGTCAAAAGGGTTACATAAGTAGTTGGCTGTTTTTGTTTTTTGTTTTTTCTTGAGTGGGCCTAGTGTTGAAGTCATTTTATGTCTGCCCACAGACATATCTGCCCCTGGTGCTATCTGGGAGGGGAGAAAACAAAGCTAGGAACCACATGTCAAAGGTAAGTAGTCCAAGTTGGTATACAGTACGAGATGAGAAAGACAAGGAGTAGAAACTCAACACTTCCAAAAGGCTAAGGGAAAAACAGACAGATGTCACTGGCCAGTGTGTCACTACCAGCGGCCACTGGGATCTAGATCCCTCAGGAGCACCAGTGGGACATGAAACAGAATTATGGTAACAATTTTGTAGGGCATCCCAGCCTTTGTAGATTTATTACTCCCACCCAAACCTTCCCTCAGTTGTCAGGCAAATGATGCCATCATTCTGAATATTTTCTATATGCAAATTAATTATCTTATTTAATTCTCAAATTAACCATCGCCATGGGAGGTAAACAGGGTTAATTACACTCTACAATGAACCTGAGGATCAGGGATGTTTGTTGAGATGCCCAAGATCACAAATTTAGTCAAATGCTCAGTCCGGATTTGAAACAGTTGTCTCTAATGCCCAAATGCTCTAATTTTCCTGTTAGAGTAGTTTCTACACACACACACACACACACACACACACACACTCAGAAACTATTTGTTTCCAACACGATCTTTGATGGATGACTTAGGGACAGTTACAGAAACACAAGATGCTTGATTTCTGGCTATTACATCTCAAGAACCTAGGTTAAGAATTTAACAGGAATTCCTGCAGCCTGCTGGGATGCAATTTACAAGCTCAATCACATGATTGAAACAGACAAGGCTGAATTAAATGGAAGCCACAGTGAGTTCATTGCCAGGTGTTTTAAGTGCAGTCATAAAACCACAACACAAATTGGTACCAGCACAATGTCTACCTCCGGAGTTGGTTGCCTTGAAGATTTCAATGTTCTAGAGGAGGGTAGACAGAATGTTCTGGATGACAGAGGAGAAATAAATCATTTTCAACATTTAAACACAGCAAACAAACAAAGAAACAACAACAACAACAAAACATTCAACTAATTACTAGTTCTAGGAAACATAATTTGAATGCAAGCTCTGGCTCTCAACAATATTTCCAAATGACCACTTGAAGTGATTATTTTAACATTGGATATGAAGATGCCCTGGGCACCTGGTGCTTTGTTCTCATGGAAGGATGGGGGCACCTCACAGGGTTTTGAAGATCAATAAGACTGATTGTGGCAGAGTCCTGTGAAGAGCAGCAAGTCTTGCAGGATGCAGGGGCTTGGGAGTGGGGTAAACACGCCCAGGCCCCTGCAGGGCCAGCCCTCAGCAGAACCACTGGGCTTGCCTACTACTCCTCCTCACCAGCAGCCCCAGGAGAGGAAGCCACAGGAGACCAGTAGGGAGTTCCCCTCTCACCACCTTGCTTTGACCACTACAAACTGAAATCTAAACCTTTTCCTTTTTTTTTTTTTTTTTTTTTTTACAGAAGTTTAGATCTCTTAGCTTAAAGCAGGTGGCTATGTTCTCTGAAATCAATGGCCGAAATCCTTCAGAGCTGCTGGGCCAGACGGACTCTCCAGTATTTCCTAAGACTCTGAATCATTCATTGTCTTCCTTCTGAGACTGCTTTCCAAGATTCTCTTCTCAGGACTTTCTCATCTTGTCACTAAGCCACTTCCTTTCACGAATCCTGAAGTGCATGGGCCATGTCTCTAACATTTAAAGAGATGATACAAACACCTGAGCCCGTCCCTTTAGTTCTTTCTGCTGTATTTTCATGCTGCCTAAGTAACCATTTCTGAGTCAGAATGTCACCCCAGTCTTGAATGTCTAGAAAGAACTCACCCTAAATCCCATGGAATCAGGGCAATATTTCCAGGAAGCTATGTGATGCTTTTTAGAATAACTAACATTGTAAGTCAGGATCATCATTTCCCATACAGCTCACAGATGCACTCGCTTTAACTCCTGCACCCATATTGTCCAAATGACCTGAGCTAAGAACAGTAGAAAATATCTATACCTGTAACGTTACTCTAGGATGATTTTATATAATTTGAGAGAGAGAATAATGGTCAAATCAGGGAAAGCACAACTCCACAACTATTAGTTTTTTTATAGCCATAAAATTACCTTGGAACAAATTAGATTCTTCAATTTATGAATAAACAGTGCATAAAATATGCCAGCAAACTGAGATGACCTAGCATTCCTTTCCCAAACAGTACTCAGGTGGAAAGATGTTATCTGGTACTTTCATTGACTGGTCTATTCATATCATTGTATTAGCCATTGATTGCTTCTGCCTTGTATGAAACTCATCATTTTTCCTAGGATAGATGCAGCTGGCCTTGATTGGCCTTCCCAACCCTCAACAAAATTACTTTTGTTGCTACTTCATAACTGTAATTTCCTACTATTTTGAATCATAATGTCAACATCTGTGTTTTCTGATGGTCCTAGCTGTCCCCTGGAAAAGTATCATTTGACCACCAATGGGGTCTTAACCCACAGGTTGAGAACCACTGTTTTAGAAGGAAGGAAAGGTTGTGTTCTCACTGGACACATTTTTTTTCAGCAGTTTTCAGTTATACAGATACACATACAAATGACACAGTGACTCCATAGGCCAGACTGGTCAATAAGGTCAAGATAACAAATAAGTTTGCAGGTTCTCCGGAAGCCAAAACTGAAAAGCACACAGCCATCAGAGGTGTTCAAACCCAAATGGACTGATTATCACTATATTCTGACAACTGGTAACTCAGGATTCTTTTACCAGCCTATTTACATGTTAGAAACATCAATTATTCCTCCCATCTGAAAGACATGGTTCTTGTAATCAATTGCTCTGAGTTAATGTTTAGAATTATTCATGAAAGACTTATATTTTAATGGCCTTTGATGAGTACCAGCAGCGGCATCCATTAATCTGATTAGTTTTATGTGGGCTGGAAGAGAAACCTGGCACACAGCCTTGAGTGAATCAATAGTATAAGGTCTGAGCATATGCACTCAAGCCAGCCTTACCATTGTATGGTCTGGCAGGGCATTGACTCCAGAGAAGAGCAAAGTGTGGTGAGGACATAGCTTGTGTCCTGTAGTTCTGTCTCTTCCATATGTGTCTTACTTGCCTCAAGCTGTGACTATTAGAAATTTTCCTATTCAACCCCACCCCTGGCTCCATACCCTACTGTCCTTTCAAATGATAGTAGGCACAGCTGAGATTTTTACCTTTCTCTTTAATATAAGGGTTTCGTTATGTCATAGTGCAAACCTCAAAACTTGAGTATAAACTTGAACATTAAGGACAACAGGAGCCAGGTCAAGGTGCAGATTTTCCTGCCATGTATATCAATTTGAGAGAGTCAAGTAGTATCTGCGTGAGAGACAGGACGTCTCTTTACCCAAGACACCCAGTAAAAGAGAAGGTGTGGTCACTGACGCACAAGAGTCATCAACATATTGTCATAGCTAGAGGGAGCTGCCGAGTTTTAAGCAGGAAGTGTCCCCCTGGGAGAGACCAAAGAAGACCCAAGGACAACCAAGATCTTGATGTTTGGGAACTGAGTGTGTTTTGTGACAGATCAGTTCCTTTTTGACTGTCTATCAGATGGTATTGGGGCTGCGGAAGGATCAGAAATTGAATAACAAGGTGACCCAGGCTTGACTTAAGTCCTTCTCACTAAGCATACCATATAGGGAAAAGGAGTACATGGTGCCTATCTCACATTCAAGCAAGAGGAGCCAGTTAGTGAGAAAAGACATCGCTGCTGACAGTGGGGCTCCTGAGTTATGACTGAATACTCCATGAATGCCAGAAACTATGCCAGAAAACTCTTAAGGTGGAAATGATTGCCTTTGCTTTTATAGCGGGCTATTTCTGAAAGGAATACAGAATGAATAGTGAATTAGTTAACTTTCTGCATCTATGAAATGCTGATATAAAGTTCATTGTTTTGGAGATTCCAACCCAACCTCTGGCTGACCAAACCCCTGTGGACTGGTGAAGGCATTGCTAAATGATAATGAGCAGCATAAAGTATTTGGTAGGGTCAGATGCTCTCTCGCATCTTGAGGCACAAAAGCAAAGGTGGAGAGGAGGTGAGGCTTAGGTTCCACAAGCCTCTTTAAAATCATGCCCTCAATGACCTGCAGTCCTTCCTCTAAGCCAGTACTTCCCAACTTGTGGGCTGGATGTACCATTCATGGGGTTTGTATATGAGATATCCTACACATCAGACTTTTACATTATGATTTATAGCAGTAGCAAACTTAGTTATGAAGTGGCAATGACTTAATCTTATGGTTGGTAGTTACCACAACACGAGGAACTGTATTAAAGGGTTGCAGCATTCGGAAGGTTGAGAACCACTTTTCTAGACCCTGTCTCTGAAGGGAGCCATCTCTTTCCAAGAGTGTCACAATGGACAAAAGGCTTTTTAACATGAGAAACACTGAAGATAGTCTATATCCAGACCATTGTGGGTTTCATTGTGGTTTGTAGACTTTCTTAAACATACAGTTCAGTGATGGTAGATGTGATTATTTATAGTTCTCGTGAAACTCCCTACTCTATGTCTGGTGCCTATCTCGAGGTGTTGAGCTGGGGTGTGGGTGTGGGTAGGTAGGGCTGGCATCATGTCCACACTGAACATGTTGATGATTTTGCACGTTTTAGGATAATGGGAAATCTCTAAGAAAATTAAGTAGGAAAAGATTTCATTCTATGTATCATATTTTAAAAATCGGATGGCATCAGAAGGTATATAGTCTGCACTGAACATGTTGACGATTTTGCATTTCTTTGGATGATGGGAAATCACTAAGAAATTTTAGGTAGGAAAAGAGTTCATTCTATGTATAATATTTTTAAAACAAGACTAACAGTGTATTGCCATTAAAATTCAATCAGTACAATAAAATAACACAATTTAGTCTTGACTTTAATATTTTAGGCTCCTCACACAGAACTGAACACAATTACCGCATGCATGGATGAGAATAGTAAACCACACATACTGACTCATTTTAGGAGGCATTCTGGTTTACTGTGCTTGCTACAGACATCTGGGCGATGGACAGGTGGTTGGACTGTGCAGTTAAAGAACCCCAAAAGAGGCTGGGACAACTCAGATCTTTATAAGGACTACCAATTGATTTCAAAGTTTTCAACTCATATAGCAAAATGCAATATTACTTGAAAATTTTTCCTAAGTTTGGAGTTGAAATAAAGCAGATCTCTGTAGGCTTCTGTACATAATGCACAAAGGTGGCAATTCTAACCCACACTGTTTATGTAATTGTTGTCTCTACAAGTAGTTCTTCTAAAATAACAACATCAACATCAAACCTCTTCATACGTGGTGGTAGAACTGGAGATCCACTGCCCAGATCCCTCATACAAAGCGTGCCCATCTGTAGGGGACATAGTGTCTTCAGGGTCTGCCTCTGCTGGAGAAAATCCAATTGTCCAGGAACACAACCTTCCTGGAGCAACACGTGCCTTGTAACTGAGCTATGACACAAGGTCAGAAAAGCCACTGGATGACTGAGCCCCATAGCAATGCCCAGAGAACAGCCATTTACCAAGGATGGAGACAAGAGACTAACAGTATCACTTAATAGTAGACAGTACACAGACAACCTAACGCTCATTCTGATCACGACTGTTGTGGGTGATGTACTAATTTTGCCACAATGATAGTTCTCTGAAGGTGTATGCCCATGATGCAGAAGGATGCAGAAAGCCTGGCCTAGGGTAGTGGGAAGTTACAACTGCAAAAAAACAATCAGTGCTTCTTGATGCTGCTTAAACACCACACAGACCAGGAAGTCTCATTGTAACTCTACTCTTGGCAAAGACAGCATGGCTCCAAGAGGGCTTGAACACTGGAAAAATAAATGAGATAGATATGTAGAAAGCAAAATCAGTAAGGAGCTACTAGTTCTAGCTAACCTAGAGGTCTGAGTCAGAGGACTCAGTGTCAAGGCTGCCATTCTCAGAGATCAGAAGCCTCCTCTTTGCAGTTTCTAAACCTCCAGCCGTTCTGAAACACTGAGCCTGTTGACAAGAGAGAAAACTGAGCTGGCAGCAGGAACTATGGAAACCAGCAAGGTACATATCAAAGTAACAGTTGTGCTAGTATTATTTCCTAACAGACTGGTGGCCATTCGTTGAGGTAAGGAGAGTTCTTGGACTCTCTAAAGACTACTGACAAGTGATTCAGGTAGTGACTTCAGGTACCTTATGTTTTCTTGATAAGAGTGGATAATATTCAGGAGCTAAGTTATAAATGGAGTCCTGCTTGGAGTCTGATATAGTAAGTCCATTGGCCCCCAAGGGCTAGCCCTGTGCTCCTTTCTCTATTTCTGAGTGTATAGTTGGGATTGACAGATTTGACAAGTGTCTTAGAGTTTTATTTCTGTGAAGAGACACCATGACCAAGGCAACCCTTTTAAGGACAACATTTAATTGGGGCTGGCTCACAGGTTCTGAAGTTTAGTCCACTCTCATCAAGGCGGGAAGCATGGCAGTGTCCAGGCAGGTGTGGTCCTAGAGGAGCTGAGAGTTCTCCTCATCCCTAAGGCAAACAGAGGACTGGCTTTTGCAAAGCCCACCACCACAGAGGCACACTTCCTCGAACAAGGCCATACCTCCTAATAGTGCCACTCCCTGGACCAAGCATATTCAAACCACAATAGGTAAAATAATGGTTGCATTGTTTCTTCAACAGTTGGAGTAAGAACCAAGTGGAAACCTTGGAAACTGACCATGTACACCCAAGCAGGAGAATAAAGAAAAATGTATGTAGAATAAATGCCCTAGTGGCATGGGTACAGGTAAGTTGATCCTGAGAGCATGACTGTGGACACACTGACTGTAGCACGTGGGAGAACTGGCCTTGCCTCTCACAGGCTGGAGAGTGAGCCCCGCGCCTAACCTGAGCAGTCAGTAGAGCTGGCTCTAGAGGCATGGGTGAGCCAGCCCGAGGGCATGAGAGCAGGAGAGATATCCTCACCCCTTGCCTTTTGGGGCAGTGCTGGAGAGCTGGCTCTGATGGTATAGGCTCGGCAGAAAGGGTAGCCTGTCCAACTCAGTTACCACCCAGGCCCAGATCCAGAACTTATCGTTGGCCCACCCCAACATATAACTGCCTCTGTGAACATCCGGAGCACATGAAGGGGCTGGTTCTACAGAGCCAAAGTTACAGGATCTCCGTGGCGCAGGGCAACAACAGGGTATCTAAGAAGAGTCCTGGTGAAGATCCAGTATTGATAGAGTAGCAGCAGGCAGAGGTCTTGAACCAGACGAGTGACTCATTGCTGTGAACATCTTCAAGTAGTGCTTTTTGAGCAAAAGGTTATACTGTGTGACACCGACACACCAAAGCCTGCACAGTGAGGTGGGTTGTTTTTGTTTGTTTTCTTGTTTTGTTGTTTTATTTTGGGTTTTGCTTTTTGTTTTCTTTTGGTGGGAAGGTTGCAAGGGTGGGTATAGAGGGATGGGGAGATGAGTGGGCTGGGGTGCCCAATATGAAATTCACAAAGAATCAATAAAAGTTGTTTTTTTAAAAAACAAAAAACAAAACAATAAAAGCAACTACATGCCAGGGTTGTCACCCTTCTTGTACCTGCTCAACTCAGCACTCTACAGAAACTGACCAGCTACTCCAGATGGTAGGCTGTCACAATCTCCAGTGCTACAGCTGTAGCTGTCACCACTACAGTGAAAAGCACAGTCTCTTTGTACATAGGTTCTTTGTCTATCATGTGTGAAGCTCTTACGTTACCAAATGCCTTCTTTCCTCTCTCATGAAAAAGTACCAGAAACAATAAGCATTTGGATGGGGTTAAAAATTAACATTTACAGTGTTACACAAGGATAACCCTCCTCCTGCCCCTGTCATGGGAGAGTCTGAAGAAATCATCTGAGTCCTCTGGAGAGCCCCCCATCTCTAAGGGTGATCATTTGGCGATGGTGGTCACATGGAAGATAGTAGTAGGCAAAACTTATAGGGGAGGATGGGAAACTAAACACAAATAACACTTTAAAGGGTCCAAGGGTCAGGGACATGATGGAATTTCCTTCAAGTTAGAGTATCTTGTGCTTCCTTGTAAGTGTGCCTGAATGTACACACACACACATAGAGCAGAAGACATACACAGAGAAGGGAGAGGCAGAGGGAGGAAGGAAAGGAGGGAGGAAGGGAGGGAGGGAGGGAGGAAGGGGGGGAGAGGGGATGATTAATGAGCACCATTTCACACATAGAAATACTGTTCTAATCAATATCCCAGTCAGTGAAAAAGGTTGTCGTGTTTAAGTAGAAGTAAGGCTACAGCAGAAGCAGATTTAAAACAGGTCCAAATTTTAGGGAAAGAAACTTTGCCTTCAATGAGGCCATAAAATGAGCAGACCTAAAGATGCTGGGCCATCTTAGCAGTGCTGAACATTGCTTAGAATATCATGCCCTAGTGGGTATTTATAACATAGATGCTTAGGTTCTTGACACAGGAGCACAGTTTGTAATACAGGCTGTTTTGCACTTTAAGGCACTGTTGCTTTAAGAGTTGCCATCATTCACTTACAATTGGGCTGGGCACCTTGTACAATGTGATCACACTGTTCAATTTTCTCATCACAGCCCGAGTTCTATCAAATCCCATTACAGGTTGAACAGGCCCCACAACAGTTTATTGTAAGTGGAATGTGGGTCACCTGGTATGAAGTGGAAGTAGGACCACCGAGCACACGAGAGCTATGCAAGTCAAGAGGGCAGAGCCTCTCTGGCATATGCTTAGCCTGCTCAAGGCCTTAGCTACAGTCTACAGCACTTCAGGATGCAGGCAGAGAGAAAGAAAGAAAGAAAGAAAGAAAGAAAGAAAGAAAGAAAGAAAGAAAGAAAGAAAGAAAGAAAGAAAGAAAGAAAGAAAGAAAGAAAGAAAGA
>NC_034606.1:59786282-59802010 GCF_900095145.1 Mus pahari
AGAGAGAGAGAGAGAGAGAGAGAGAGAGCTTCTGATGTTCAATGCTTTGCTTGGTCTACTTGCTCGTTTACTTTGGGTAAATGGAAACATAACAAGATCAGAATATACTGAAACTTACAGGTATGAGAAAATGCCCTAGCCAGCTAATATGGGTCTGAATAGACATGAAGTCAGTCATTACCAAATGTTAACATCTTTTCTTTCATGCTCATTCATGAGCACACATGTGCGTTCAAGTGTGAGTGCAAGCATGCACACACAGACACACACACACCATTTGCAATGGAGGATGCATTAACCAGTATACAGAATGACAAAGTAGTGGAAGCTAGTCGCTGTTGAGATTGCCTTGGTTTTCTGAGTTCTTGTGTTTGTATTTTAAAGAAAATGCTGAGGCCATGTCGTTGTGACAAAAGAAAAACAACAAAAATAACAACTAGTAATAAACTGGATGAGGCAGGCTGGACCATAAGCATTTATAAAGAACAAGTGTGGCCCTACAAGTGTGTCCTATTGTGAATGATGCCTTCCTTGTCAGAACCTAGAGTGTTTTTTCCCCCAGAAAAATCAGTTAATTTGTGCTTATTAAGAGAGCAAAAACAATCTGTCAACTCAGTCCCCTCTGCCATCTTCCTAGGAGCCTGGGCGCTGGCTGACCATAAGCTATGGGAGACTTGGCTGTCTGGCAGCTGATTAGATTACCCCAGCGAGATGCCCCTGTGGATAGGAATGCTTAAATAAGTGCTGTAAGCTCTTTTCTCCTCCTGCCAAGGTGTTGGAGAATTTTTCCGAGGACACCAGCTGCTTTGAAGTGATCACCTTGGTTGGGGGATGGAGGAACAGATGTCCTTTTGCATCCAAAGGACACGCTTATTCCTGCATCTTTGGAGCCAGAAGCAAAATTTAAGATTAGAGAAGGGGAAAGAGAGTGGATCCACAGACACAGTCAGCCTTGACCTCTCTGCAGTGGTAATAAGACTCTTGTCGAGCACATGCAGGCACAGCCAACAAAGATAATCCACAGCAGGAGGGGATTCATCTATCCTAGAATCATGAGTGGTAGCAGTATTCATCCCTCTGTGGTGAAGACAGCTGCCTTTGTCGGCACCTCTTTCAGCATGGTCAGTTTCCCTTATTGTATAGGAAGGAAAGACAATTGGTGCTTCCACGGGTGCCAATGACATCAGATCACCTTGATTAGCTGATGAAGAACCAGGCCGGGCATCCATTCTTTGGTGGTCCTCTCCAAACATGTGCTCTGGAGCTCTTGTTTTGGCTTGTGTTGCCAAACAAATGTCTATTTTAATTAGCACTTCCTACATGAAAGCCAAGTTCTGACAGGTACAATGTGCAGTTTTATTCTGAGACTTTGTAAACACCAATGCCTGGACACACACAGAGTAAAGCATTTCAGAGCCCATGTCAGCAAAGACCAAGCTTTGTAGCTATCTTTCAACAGGACCTTTAGGAAGTGCCCACTTAATGAATGTAGACATAAATGAATAAATGAATGATGAATGAATGATGAATGGATGGATGGATGGATGAATAGGTAGATGAATACATAGTTTAATACAATGTAGGCGACATGACAGTTTTGCATAGCATACAACAAGCATGATGACTTGTTATGATCTTAGTTTCAAATGTCCCTCACAGGCTCCTAGTGTGAACTCTTCAGTGAACCCTTCCTCCTCAGCTGGTAGGATGGTTTAGGAGGCAATGGAACCTTGGGAAGAAGGTAGGACCTAACTGTCCACTAGGGGTGAACTTCTAAAGACTGTACCCTGCCCAGAATCATTTATGTCTTCCAAATCTCTTGATGAGAATGATCTCTACCACACATTCCTGCTGCCACCCGTCCAGCTGCCCTGCCATGTCCCACCCCCACCAGGATGGACTGAAATCATGAGCCCAAATAAATCTTTTTTTTTTTTTTTTGAGTTGCTTCTTTTGAGTATTTTGTTTCAGAGACTTAGAAAGAATACTATGTTTGCTTTCTAACTGCTATTTTGAAATTGTCTGGTTCAAATTTTCCAGAATCCTGAAACAGCTGCATTTCACCATTTAACACTTCTTCCCTTCCTACACTGTTTTAAGGTAAGTGGTAAATATGCTTATAGTCCATTCAATTGCCTCTGTACATAGTGGCTAGCAGAAATGAGTCCTTTTGAATTGTATGGGTTGATTTCTTGGTGTGGAACTTGTTTAGCTCTTTTCCACAACCACCTCAGACCTCTCTTCAGAATATCCATTCTGCTCTGTCAGCCACTGATCCCCAGAAACACTCTCCACCAAGGACTCCACAGGCACCACACTGCCTAGGACAACAGCAACCAATGAAAATCCAACCAACAAAGACAAGACCAGATGTCAACACTAAGAAATACTACAAATATGACTCTAGTTAGCCAGATCTCAGCACACACACACACAAAATGTAAACATCCAAGACAATACATCTCCTCCAGCAGAGAGGAGAGAACAGCCAGTAACGCTGTTATAGTAGACCCTGAGAAGTGCAGTACAGTTGAAGCAAAAGACAAGGACTTAAAAATAGCAATTATGAATATGTGCAAGGACCTTAAAGAGGATATGAATCAATTCCTTAATGAAGTTCATTAATCATGTGTGTTGGTTCACAGTACTGAATTGACAGCGCTTACTACATTTAATAAAGAATGAAAAAGTGTCCTATGCCTGAGTTCCTAAGCTGCATATCTGTGCTTTGTTCTCATAAGGCAGGAGCTCTTCATAAGAAATAGCAAGCATCATATAGGCCGGGGTTCTAGGTCCTGGGGCCCTTGGTCTTGTTTTAATGATGAATTGAATGGACCCTAGATGCAGGACCTCTTAAGCCCATTCCTTCTTCTAGAGACTAACATTAACATATTGGATCCAAGTCTAGAGACTAATATTAACACATTGGATCCAATAGAACCATCGGACTAGCAGGGGACCCCAGTGGAGGAATTAGGGGAAGGACTGAAGGGCCTGAAGGGGTTTGTAACCCCATAGGAAGAACAACAATATCAACCGAACAGACCCTCCTCCAGAGCTCCCAGGAACTAAACACCAACCATGGCTCCAGCCGCATATGGAGCAGAGGATAGCCTTATCTGGCATCAATGGGAGGAGAGGCTCTTGGTCCTGTGAAGGCTCAATGCCCCAGTGTAGGAGAATACCAGGGCAGTGAGGTAGGAGTGAGTGGGTACGTGGGGGAGCACCCTCTTAGAAGCAGGCTGAGGGAGGATGGGATAGCGGGTTTGCAGAGGAGAAACCAGGGAGGAGTATAGCATTTTAAATGTAAATAAATAACCAATAAAAAGAAATTATACAAGTCTGCTTTTCCCAGGAGGATTCTTAATGCCATATACCAATTCCTACAGCAAAGTCCTTGCTAGGTGTTAACTGCTACCACTGTAGTGCAAGACTCAGTGAGCCAGAATCCCAAATTGCTTTTGCAAAAGAGCTAGCTTTATTGGGCAGATTAATTAGTTTTTCTTGCACCAGAGCTCTGCTTTCAGGTTAGCCCGCGGGTAATACTTGTTTGCTATATAAAGGAGGGGCTAGTGGAAGAAAAGGAGGAAGATTTGACAGCCTAATACAGGAAGTCCCCTCTCAATACCCACTCTTTGAAAAGTCCTTCCCATGTGCTGGCTCATGTAATCCCCATATGGTGTCTATGAGGAACAGAATTCTCATCTCCTTTTTTGAAATTCGGAAACACCAGCTTATAAACACAGGCCATGGTGAAGACCCAACAAGAAACAATGTCAAATTAAATCGATGAGGATATGCTGTGTGGCACAGCCCTGCTTGGTGTTAGAACTTAACCTGCATGCAGGCAGCAGCCTGGGAAGAGAGCCAAAAGCAGAGAAGACGGGGTCAGTTCATAGTGTCCCTGTGCCACCGTGGTCCTTCACTGTGACTCTACAAACAAAATCTATTTTTCATGCTCCCTTGGCAGCAAGTTACAGAATTTAAAGTAGGGAAGGCTCCGTCCTCACCAAATGATATTTGACTGCAGAAAGATTGCATGTTCCCAGGAAGCACTTTGTGAGAATTAACACTCCACGAAGGTATAAACGTTTGTGCCTTTGGCCAGTCTCTGCTCCGTTAGGCTCTCTCCTTTTGACCTTTTGGAAAACCTGTTTTGTTTTGTTTTGTGTCTCAAATGTAGCCCCAAGAGGGAAAATGCCATTTGGAACCTGCTGTTAGTTTTGCTACCTGATTCTGTTAGCAGAGGATTTCACATGGCACCAAAGAAGACTGTGTGGGTCTGAAAGAACATTGTTTGTAATGGCCGGACATCCTCCTATATTTTCGCAGAATGTCAGGATTTACATAAGCAAAGTATTCTTTCCTCAAATCCATTTGTATCCCATATTTCAGTGTTGCCACGGTGAAATTTACTTTAAACTACTTTACTGTCGACAGGGCAATGCGAGTGTATGTGTTGTACTTAAAGAGCATTCTGGGTCAGCCAATGGTCCTAATAGGAACTCTCGTTTCTTGGATGGTCAGCTAGCCTGCTATCATCACATCAGAAAGGTCACACTCCAAAGAACCTTGTATAGTATCCCAGTTATGTTAGTGTCTGATCTGATCTACTATTACTACATGGAAAATGAATGTCAGAAAGAAATTCAGTATTTGAGGCTGGCTTAATGATGCTTTGCCTGAGGTCCAAATAGCAATCCTAGCAAATTCCATGGCGTCTTCTCTCAGAATTTGATCACCCAGGGACCCTTCCAGGCCCTGGTCCTGGATTAGAGAATCCTAGTTTCCTGATGCTTGCTTACAGAAAGATAACCAGATCCTTTCTAAAATACTGTCCAGCTAGCCTCAAGGGAGCCATTCAAATAAGCTCCAGCCAGCCACCAAAAATGACAGAGAAGTGTGTGGAGCAATCTGTGACAGCCAATTATCCTAATAAGAACTCTCATATCTTGGGTGGTCAGCTAGCCTGCTGTCATTGCACCAGAAAGCCTGCAAGGCAAACTATAATCAGTTTTATGCCCCATTAGAATGCATTCAGTATGAAGGTCTAAATAGGTAATAGAACGTGATCTGAGAAGACCTCTAGAAGGTCTATGCTAAAGCAGTATAGTTAACCCATGTCACCTCAAAAACTTGAAAATACCACATAGAAAACACCACATGGAAAGACTGTTATAGGTAGAGAAGGATTCAGAGTTCTGGCATTCTGTTGAAAGTTGGTAGGTTGACTAGAAAGCTACAAGTTTCCATGATAAACAAATGGTACATGTTTGAAGAGAGAGATGTGTTTATCTGGGTTTAAGCGCAACCCATTTTATCAGCGAATCACCAAAACAATATATTCTTATGTATCAGCTAAAGAAATAAATTGCAATAACCCCTGGCTGGAGTTGGAAGCCCATGGCTATGGAGGGGATCATATCTGCTACTGCAGGTCTGGCTAACAACCCAAGCCTCAGGAGGTCTTGGATCCAGGGCAGAGAATATTACTGATGCTCTGACACAGCAGCAATCTGCTTTCTACACATCTATGCTTATATCCACAGACCAAAGCTACTGTTGGCCTTGAAACCTCCCCTTATAACAATGACTATACCATCTTCTTAAGGAACATTTCCTGTTCCCTAAAACTTAAATAATCCTTCCTACTCTTATTACTCCATGTGGCTAAGTTTAATGACTACCGCAATGGGCATTTATCCTGCCAATTACTATTATAATTGGGCATTTATCCCTCCAACCCTAGAAAATTGAGCTTAGAAGATAGGGATCATGCTCAATTTAAGTTCCCTGCAGCACAAAAGTTGTGTGTACTCAGTTGGTACCTATGAACTACACACTATATACTTGCGTTTAATTAGTGGCTTCTTGACTGTCTATTTAAAATAAGTGGCGTTTTGGGGCTGGGGATACAGCACAATTGATGGAGTGCTTGCCTGAGGCATGCAACACTTGTTTTGGTCCTCAGAATGGTATATACTGGATATGGAGGCACATGACTGTAACTCATGTAATAGGGGAGGTAGAGTCAGAGTTCAGAAGTTCAAGGTGACTCTGCTACATAGAGAATTGGAGGCCAGCCTAGGATATAGGAGATGCTGTTAGAAAAAGGATGGGGATGGATGGTAGAACAAAAGAAAAGAAGTATCCTTCAACTTTAAATGAATATAAGTATCATGGTGGTGGTACCAAATATGAGTACTGTGGCAGTGTATGGTATAACATGGTATAACTTCCCAGAGAGATGCAGATAAACAACTACTCACTCCATAAGGCAACAAAGACAGGTTAAAGTGATGTCTTTACCAAAGTCTACCTTGAGAAAAATATGGGTGACAGATTACTTACAGGATCATAGTTAACTTAAGGCAGCTTCCTCACTTAAAAGACTACTCCAGCCTGGTTGACAATCCATGAAAGCTGAATCCTTGGAGATCCCTAAAGTATTTGTGGTTAGCTTGACAGACCAGAAAGTGTCTTTTCCTCAACAATTATTGCTTGTATAACATCAGAGGGGCCTTGTAAATCTTTTGAGTTTCAGGAACTTCCTGAGACGTATAAGACATTTGCTCTCTAGAACTTAAAAGGATTTCTTCAGGATAAAATGTTTATGTTTGGAGAAAATCGCTACACAACACTTCACCTCTTCCTGAGTCTTATACTCTATCACCTCTTCTACAATGCTCCCTGATTCCCTAGAGGGAAAACTATAGATGCCTTGTTATTCAGTTGTTGGGTATTTTTATTTTATATATCAATAGTCAGTTGTTTTTAGAAGTCAGTGTATTATGAGTGTTTGAGGCACAACATCTAGGAAAAGCAAGTTTCCCTTTATGATCAATCATAACTGACAGCAACACTGATCTATTTGTAACCACAGCGCATCATCCACTTACCTTCCCAAGCCATTGGCTTTTGCCCAAGTTTACAGTAGCAGATATGAATCCCATCACATGAAATATGGGCCTTAAATCCAACTGGAGATAGGCTGATTATAGCTACAAAAGTTATAGTACTATTCCATCAATAAGGGCATCTTTCCTGGCAAACGGGTGCTAGAGCATGTATAGCTCATATTAGAGCAAGACTGACAAGTCTCCTCCTGTAGCCCACATGGCAGCCTCTGGCTCTATGCAAACCTGCTAGCAAGGAAGAAACTTCTAATTCCATCCCAGTTTGATTTCTCCATACCCTGCAGCCAAAGTACATGTTGCCTACTGCAATAGAACATAACGTCTAGTTCTGGCAGCAATCAACAGCAGTGACAACCTTCATGGTTTCTGGAGTCCCAGGGACCTTCCTGACTAAAACCTCACATGAAGTATTGTACACACAACACTAGAGCTTAAGCTTATGGTTTCTGGGAGTGCATTTTTTTTCCTGCTCACACAAGGTGCCTTCATTGAGACTCCTTAATGCTGCCTTTACTGATCTTCCAGATGTTTTTAATAAATCTGAAAGACATGGAAAGGTTAGAACTGATAATGAAACATTGCTACAAAAAGTGGGCAGGGTCTCTGATGGTCTGCCTCACTCCATTCCAAATAAGTCTCAGTTGCTTTTGAACAGACAAGGGTATACTAAATAAATATCAGCAAGATCCAATGCAGTATGAATAGATTTCATTACTTCTGTCAAGTATTTTAGTCCACAGCAGCATGAAGGGAAGATATCATCTAGCCCTCCATAAACCACAGATATTTTCCATGAGTCATCCAGACTCCTTTATCCTGAGGGGACTGGAACTGCTGCAAGCCACTGTGTTTCCTCCCAGTCTTGATGACGGGTAGGGTTGGTCCTGCCTAGTCTGGCTCAGGACTAAGAGTTACATTCTAGCCTGCCATGCCTGCTTCAATTTTCCTTTACATCGGCTCAATCCACCTGGTTGCTAAAAGGATCCCTGGATCCATGGATCTTCTCTACCATAAGTATATTTTCATTCATATATTCTCATTTTTTCTCTCTCTCTCTCTCTCTCTCTCTCTCTCTCTCTCTCTCTCTCTCTCTCTCTCTCTCTATTTTTTTTTGGTTGGTAGAAGGTATAACCTGAATATTCTAAGGGTGTAATGCCTTCCAACCCCAGAGTTAAGACTTATCTTCTTGAAAGTGTTGTTAGTGTTTTAAAACCTCCCAAAAGCTAACTAGCCACACCACACGTGGCTTTCTGTTAATTCCTCTCAGAACTCCAGCTGGATATATATCTTCCCCACTTGCTTGCTGGGGCAGGGGTGGGGTGTGTGTGGCTGCATTGTGTGTTTTCTTCTGTTCTTACTCTGCCTGCTTTTGCATTTCAAGAGCCCCACTTACATACATAGTCAGCCCCTCAGACTCCAGACACACCAAAGCTTCGTTACCTCATAAAGGCCATGGTCCAGCACAGACCTCAACAAAGCAACTAAAGCCTCCCTTCAGAACCAGACTCCTGTGGAATCAGCTTCTTTCTTTACTGTCCCAGGAACATGCTTCTTTCTGGCCCAGTGCCCTGGATATAAAACATGGATTCTGACATCCTGAATTCCCTGAGAAACACTTGTCCTTCTGTTATCTTCCAGTCATTTGTTCCCATGGGGACCTCAGAAGGCAACACACAAGCTCCATGTGAGCCAGTCCATCAGAGACTGATTTCCCTTGTGTTGCTTAATGTTATGCAGTCTTTGTCTCAAGGATGGACGGATAGTTACACTACTCAGCTTCACTGCCTTCCCAGCAGTCATACTGATCCACTTCCTTGTCCCAAGTCTCATGAGGTGGTCTGTAACAGGCTTTTACATCACTTGCTTAAAAATTCCGCCACCCACTCCCCATTTCAAGAAGTCCAGTTGCTGATCAAGCCCTGATTAGTTTAACTTGTTTTAACTTTGGCACCATTAGGCTTTCTGTATGCATAAAATTTTTGAAACCTATTTTTAATAAGGGTTCAATCTCTCCTCTGATCCACCACCCAGCAGAGGTAATAGAAGAAAATAAGTTGTTAGGATATGAAGGAAGTGTACCTGTTCAGCAATATTTCTTTGGGGTGAGCTCGATCTTCTTTGTCAGCGTTTCAGTCCCATAGCAAACACCAAATATGACTCAGCAGCTGCAGACCAGTCCTCTAGGCAGGCGCACACGAAGCCACAGCTACAGTCCAGTCCTTTCTGCAGGCAGACACAAACCACCAGCTTTAGTTCAATCTCGAAGGAACTGCAAGGCTTGCTAACCAGCCTGAAGCGAGGCCTCAGAAGCAGCAAGCTACCACAAGAATCTCACGAGCAGTTCTTTGGTATCACCACAAGTGGACCTCAACAATGTTCTGTAAGGCGAACCAATACATGTGAGTCCTTAGCAAAGAGTAGTGAGGCAGAGCAAACCAAACCGAAGCTCAATGCTCGTCTCCCGCTGTCTGTGGGGTCATATTTAAACTCCTTTCACGTGTTTGCTATATCAAAACATCCTTTCACCTGTGTCTGCTCCAGCAAAACATACTTTCACCTGTGTCTGCTTCAGGAAAACATTCTTCCACATGACTGCTTTAACAAGAAATCCTTTCACCTGTGTGCCCCAGCAAAACATGATTTGGCATAGCTAACTTTCCAAAGAAACTAGATGTCTCCACTTCACTTTCCATTTGCATGTTGGAATTATGGACTTTCCCTTTTTGTATACTAGGGGTCAGATCTGAGGGACAAATCATGTAGGGGGCTCCAGGGAAGGAAATTTCATGAGTTGTCACCAGGCTAAAGTAGACTTCTCAGGGATGAAGCTACCTTTGAGTTATACATGTGCCCTTATGAAGGGTTGCCCTTCCCCTACATTCTTGTAAGTGTCCCCAGCACATGCACTATGTCACCAAGTTGGACTCTGGCAGCATTGTTATCAAATATTGGTCTACCATTATCATGTTCTGGTGAGTATATGTTTGTTCATATCTCTCCACAGAAAGTCACAAAACACAATTGATGCAAGATCAGAGATCAATAGAGCCAAAGAAGAGTTGGGTAGAAGTGGTTAAATGACTCTGGGAATGGGTATGAGCTAAACAACTGAGGCTGACCCATGTGATGGTGGAACATGTACAGAAGAACCTGTTATGCCGTCTTTCTGCATGTGGTGTGTGATGACATCTTTGTTGTAGTTGTGGTTGCTCATTTCCTCAAAGCTGGCAGGACATGCAGCCATGCCCAAGCTGAGTATAGAATCTTTGGAATTCCCAGATTGGCCATCTTCTGCCAGTTGGCATTGGGAAAATGCCTCCTTGGTGAACAGGCTCTGCCTCTTTAGTATGAAGATAACCAACAAGGAGTTGCTGGAGTCACGAATATATTGCAGTCTTATAAAGGTAACATGTATGGGTCAGGACCATAAGCAGACTATTGTGTTGTTTGCATGACCTTTGTTGTAGATAACAAGACATGGAAACTGGGCTTAAGTGTCTTTGTAGAAAGAACTTGCTTCACTAAGGAAGTAATCACAATGGGAAAAGACATGTGACCTCTCTAATAACCTCTGATTTAAATAGAAAAAGAGGGGGAAAAAGGTAAGATAGTGTTGCTGGCTGGATGTTTCCAATAACTGGTAGAGTATGAAGGGAAGAAGAAAGAGAAGCAGCATTTGAAACCATGCATATGAAACCATGTGACTGGGCTCCCATGAATCTTCTCAACTTTAGAAACTTCCTGAGATTTATGAGTTGTTTACTTCCTGAGACATAATGCATCTCCCTTCAAAATGGAGTTTATCAATTGAGAAAAAAATTATTGTATAACACTGTGGCAGAATAACAGAAAAAGTTACATTCACAGATTTTAAAAACCATGCCAAAATCTAGTATGTAAACATTAGAACACACAGCTCATGGAACCCGGAAGCAAAAGATTCCAACACCACATGTAATCTACAAATCGGTACTAACGCAGGAACAGGAAAGCATTACTATGAACAATGGGAGAAGGACTTTTGGACCTTGACAAAGCAAGCCTGCAGAGCTGGTAGGCAGAACTTTATGGCCGTTTCTCTGGAGTCTAGATCTACTGATCATAATTCACCAAAATGAATGTTCTGGAGTTTCATCAACACGAAGCCTGGTGCATATTTATTTGTTTGAATTACTCATAGAGAATATCTGTGTGATTTCCTCAGAGTGTTGATTGTTACTGCTATACACAGAAAATGCTAGAAGCCACATAACAATTTAATATGTGGCTTAGAGTCTACAGTTGGGAGATATTGAGGATAGGCAGAAAGAAAGCTGAACAGACCTTTGTCTCTGCAGGCTGCATTAATGCAAGCAACTACAGGTAGATTATCTACTGTCAGTAATTCAAGAGGTTAAATTCAACCGTATTACAAAGAACAAATGACTGTTGATCACCTAAATGTGGTTGCATGTACAAGTAAAGAGCTTGGAAGTAATCACTTTTATTTTTAAAATAAGGCTAAGCATTAAGAATTTAAACTGTTCTTGGAGTCATCAGAAAGTTGAGGTCCAAGGGCAGACTCTGCCCTGAAATCTGGAATGACAGATGGACACAGAATTAGGGAAAAGTACAGAAGATCGCAGGAGACATAAGTGTGTCTAGAAAAATGGAAATGAAGGATGCCTGGTCATCAAGATGGGTAAGGTCCTTTCCACCAAGCCTGGTGACCACAGTTCAATTCCTGGAACCTAGGAAATGAAATCTAGAACTGATGCCTACGAGTTGTCCTTTAACCTCCACAGGTGCCCATGTGTTGTGTGCACACATACACATCACAACTGCCACCAACAATAAATAAATAACATTTAAAAATAAATAAATGAACACGTTTTTGTTGGACATAGACAAAGAAAACATCAATGAACTGGAGGATAGGACGACAACTGAAACACTAAGAGAAAAAGGAGTGAGCATGAAGTAAAATAAATAAATAAATAAATAAATCATGAAAATACCAACAGTGGCAATTTCAAAAGTTGAAGCATTTGTAGTATAAAATGAAAAAAAAAAAGCAGACATTAGGTAGAAAGAGTCTGGGAAAGTCAAGCATGGGAGATTCACCTCAAACTGAGAAAGTCAGAGGCACAAGACTGATGAGAGGTAACTGACCACAGGCAGACATAGACTAGAATTTGCTGTTGTAAGTTACAAGCTAGTCAGAGAATGCACCAACGCATATGGCCTAGGCATTTATTCATAAATAATTAAGTCTGAACTGTTGTTATTCTGAGAATGAAGAGGCTGGGTAGAAAAGCTTGCAGTTACACCTCTGGAAAGAGATTTCACAATGACAACAACTTGGAGGGAAGCTCTGGATGGAGCCAGGAGCCCAGACAATGATGTGCCTGCCAGTCACGTGTGGGAAAAAACACAGACGGCTTGGTAGAGATCAGGCAGGCAGAAAGAAACTAGTACAAGACTTTTAAAGTACTTCAGTACAACTCAATAACCTGGGGTTTTATATCCAGCAATTTTTCTTTCTAAATGAAAAGAAAATAAAGACTCTCTTGAACAGAATACGATGCCATTCATCGACTCTATGGCATCCCTAGGAGAAATGTTAGAAGGTTTTCAAAGAAAAAATTGTATTGGTCAGGATTCTGATCTCTCAAAAGAAAGGACTAGTGTCAGTGAACGAATAGAGTAAGGAAAATCTTTTCAGAAGCTCAAAAAATAAGTATAGTTAATAAGCAGAGAAAAGTTCTATTAAATCAGGCCAAAACACACATACCATAACACACACACACACACACACACACACACACACACACACACACACAAAAGGGTAAGATCTTTTAAAGGGCAAATAGAAAATGGTACCAAGATGGTAGAGATTAAGTAAATGGTAGTCTGCTGAGCTACCATCACAAAATGTCAAAGAGAACCCAGCTTCGTTAGCCTTCTCATAATTCTGAAGGTTTTCAAGTCCAAGATCAAGATTTCAACAGGCTCAGTTTCTAGTGGGGGCTCTTTCAGCTTATAGGCAGATGCCTTCTTCATGCTGGGTCTTCAACAGAGCATCTTTAGTTTATGTTCAAGCATAGTGTAGAGGGATGATAAGTGGGTGGATGAGACAAATGTGGTGATGATGAGTCGCACCACGATGTACAACGTCCACAAGCAGTGGATGAGACAAATGTGGTGATGATGAGTTAGTAGACACATACATACAGGCATATGTGTGGGTTTGAACATATATGAATATGTATGTGAAAAGAATCGAGATGCAGAATTGTTACTTCCTCTTCTCATTGCTGTGAGATCCCCAACAAGAAGCACTTCCAGGCAGAAGGAGTTGGTTTTCTGTCATGGATTGAGGATAAAGGCATCATGGGAAAGCGGAAGCAGCTCGTGGAGGTACAATAGGAATGTGAAACTGTTTCTCACATGCTAGAGACATGAACAAGAGAGGAATGTGGGTGGCTAGATAGCTTTCCCCTTACCCTTTGTATTCCCTTCAGAGCTCCAGATGATGGGATACAGGTGCCCACATTCAGAGAGAGTGTTTTCCCTTCCGTTATTCCTTTCTGGGAAAGCTCTTAGAGATGCAGCCAAAACTGTGCCTTCTTAATTCCCTGGCTGTTTCCTAAAGTAATCATGTTGACAATTAGATTCAATAATCACACAGCAGAAACAAACTCATGCTGCTCCCGAGTTCTTTTCAACCGACGAACCAATAATGTCACCGAGAAAAGACGGCTTTTTAACAAATGGTGCTAAGGAAACTGGATATCCACAAATAAAGGATAGAAACGCAATTCCTGCCAATCACTCCATAGAGAGAGCAAAATAGAGCAAAGACCTAAGGCAGGACAGGAAAACCTGAACCTACTAGAGGAAAATGGGGAAAAAAGCAGTAAAAGACATAGGCATAAACAGTGGTTCCAGTTATAAAAAGAACCAATGGTATTAAAATAAACTATAAAGCTTCTGTACAGGAAAAAGAGCTAATTAAATAAAGAAACAACACTTAATTTAATTAATAAATTTTAAATTAATATAAAAATTAAAAATGAATTAAATAACAATTAAATTTGCATCAAAAGCAAGATAAATGCCTAGAGTATACCCCCCAAAATCTTAGCACTAAAAAAGTTGACAATGCAGGCAGTGAGTATGAAAATCAATTAAATAAACATATTCCATGAATATATACAAATGAATCCCTTTTTAAAAAGCTGTTCAACATTTTCCGCCCTTAGGAATACAAATGCCAATGGAATTATATTGAAAGTCTACCTCATGGCAGGCAGAAAAGCTACTGCCAAGAAAAAATATCAACAAATATTAACCAAGGTGTGGGGAAATTGAAAATCTGTAAGGTACTAGTGGGAATCTAAGTTGTAGCTATCTCTTCAGAGTTGGCCAAAATATCCTGGTCCCAAGTCAGAGCTGCTGTGATTATAAGGAAAATCACAATGACACAGTTGTATTTTTGTCAGGGTTCTCCAGAGGAACAAGGCTGACCACCAACAGAAGGACTAAGGTTGTAATAGGTATTCATTCCACAAAGCTGGATGTCTCAGCTGGTCTTCAGTATACACCTGAATCCTGAAGAAGTAGACTCTAATGCCAGTGAAGAAATGGATTTGTCAGGGAGTGTGAGAACAAGCGGGCAAAGAGAGCAAGCTTCCTTCTTCTGTGTCCTTTATAAGGGCTGCCAGCAGAAGCCGTGGCCCATGTTAAAGGTGGATCTTCCCACCGCAAAAGATTTGGTTTAAAAGTGGCTCTTCCCACTTTAATTGATGTAATTAAGAAAAAGAAAACCCTCATAGTACATAGGTGCTTGAGTTTTAGTTAATTCCAGATGTAGTCAAGTTATCACCAAGAATAACCACCACAAGCTAAGATATATAGATGCTACTCAAATGATGATGTTCTTAGATGAATAGAGACATGTTTTACTTTGGCACTGGTTTTCTTTCTATTACCATGACAAATACCATGATCAACTAGGGGAGTAAAGGAATCCAGTAGAGACAGCAAAGGTGTGTCAGAGCAGGAAGTAATGCCGAAACTATGGACAAGTGATATTCACTGGCTTGTGCCCCATGGCTTGGTCAACCTGGTTTTTGATCAAAGCCAGAACCACCTTCCCAAAGGTGATACCATCCACAGTAGGATGGCCTCTCCCATATCAATCATTAACCAAGAAAATGTCCCAAAGAACTTACTTATAGACCAATCTGATATAGGCATTCTTTTCCAATTGAGGTTCTCTTCTCCCAGGTGATTCTAGTATGACTCAAGGTAGCAAAAACATAACAACAACAACAGCACAAGTTTCATAAAGGTTTTACCCTATAATAGGGGAAAGGGATCATGTCTCTCTGAGAAACTTTGGGCCACCAAAACAAAACCCTAGTGCCATGAATGAGTTACCTTGAGCTGCTGCTCTTGGTTACTCTCCAGAACTTGATGCTAAGACCCTCCCTACTGTTGAAGGCACTGTTGGGGGATGTTTTTGTGCTATGTTTATTCAGACACTGATTTCTATGTGCAGACGTCAGGTTGTAGTATGGATGTTGGCTTATTCAAGCATATCCAGTGTCAATATTATGTAAGGATTTTTTTCCTGTCACCCTGATTGGTTAATAAAGAGCTGATTCAGCCAATAACTGGGCAGAGGGGAGAGGGAAAGTGGGATTTCCAATCTCAGTCAGGGGTTCCCAAAGAGACCAGAGGTGGGGAGAGGGAAAGAGGGAGGGAGAAAGGGAGGGAGGGAGGGAGGGAGAGAGAGAGAGAGAGAGAGAGAGAGAGAGAGAGAGA
>NC_034606.1:59802020-59836719 GCF_900095145.1 Mus pahari
GAAGAAGAAGAAGAAGAAGAAGAAGAAGAAGAAGAAGAAGAAGAAGAAGAAGAAGAAGAAGAAGAAGAAGAAGAAGAAGAAGAAGAAGAAGAAGAAAGAGGGGGGAGGAAAGGAGAGGAGAGGAGAGGAGGGGAAGGGAGAGGAGAGGAGAGGAGGGGAGAGGAGAGAAAGAGAAGTTGCACCATGTGTATGGACCAAAGTTGGGGAGGGCAGAATGAGTCCTCATGTGGATACCCATGTGAGCCAGGACAAGACTTAGATTACAGGTAAAGTACCATGCATCTGGGAAGTAGGCAGCCTTAGAAGGTTAGAACAGTTAAGAACCTGCCTATTTAGTGCTTGCAGACTATTAATAAATATGAGGTCTAGAGCTGGTGTAGAAATGCCCTGTAGTTATCTGAAAACAAAGGGAGTAAAGCAAACCCCCAAATTACTTTTACAAGCCAACACATATTTGAGTGGAGAACATGGCAGAACCAAGCTGGTACTAACCTGGGAGCTTCAGTTCTCCTGGGAGAGCTTTCTTAGTGCTTGGAAGTTTAATGCCTGCTACTGGGAGATAAAGTAATGATTACTTTTACCAGTGGGACAGATGTTTCCAGCTGAGCAAAGGGAGAATAGGATGCTACACAGCGCAGTAATGGATTAGAGTTGGAGACTGCACATAAATTCAGTTTAGCTTGGCATGATTACCAACAGCTACGTGTACATTCAATCATGAACACATGCAAACACATAAGCGAGGATGCACATAAACATCTCTTCTGCTCTCAACTAAAAGGCCCTAAAGAAGGTGGCAAATCCTAGTTGCAAATGAACACATTTAACACAGCTTTTTTTTTTTTTAACACAATTCTTCAACCTAGCCTCCTTAGAGAGATGATTAATTCTATGACTAGAGCAGAGTCTGTCGAGGATTAATGCAGAGCATCTTGTAGTATTACAAAATAATGAAGTGAAACTTTAAAAAGGAAAAAAAAACACATCAAAAGGACACAGGAGTGTTGTGACCCACAGGTCCTAGAACTCTGGCTAGGGGTGGTGAGGAAATGAAGCATAGACAGATAGACAGACACACATGCAGGAAAGCTGGGATCAGGTCGGGTCTACTCCCACCACAACTGGGAATCTCGGTACGTTCATTAAATAAAGCTCGGGGGAGGGGATGGTTAGCCTTCTTAGGAGTTCTCAGAATGAGCAGTCTCAGTCTTTTAACACCCTGAGGAGGAAGTCACGGTTGCTTGCAAACACTGATAATCAGTCATAACACTCAGATTGAGACTCCAGCAGAGAGCTTTGCTCCTGAGCCTGGCCTATATGAGGAGATGGCTTTGCCAAAGACCCATGGATAGGAGGCCCTTGAGTTCTCAACATGGCTGTGCCCATGTCTACAATACACATCCTCTCAAGACTTCATTCATTCGAGACTTCCTTGGCTCCCTCCACAGGAGCATACTAAAAGAACTATCAAAGGCAAAGAGCAGAACAATTTGGGCCACAACCTAATCATCTTAAATTATCATTCAAAATATAAGTAAAATACCCCAGAGTCCATATAAATATAAATAACAAATGGGAGTGGGGCAAATCACCTATGCAGAACAATGTTTATGCAAAAGTTCCATATTAAAGAAGAAGCACAAGTGTCCACTTTTTAATGTGGAATATACATAGTCACTTTCTAAGAAGACAACATGGAAAAGAGAGAAAAATTAAGTCTACCATAGAAGAATGGAATAAGCCTACCCAGTCAGGTAATGAAGACCAACCACAGTCTACATGTCATGTTCAGAATAGGTATCAATGATACTACCTTTGTGATCTGCCCTAAACCTATCACTTCCATATAATCGGAAGAAAATCACTGGTCAAATTACATTACAAAGACATTCTATTTAAATAAGCACTTCTCAAAACTGTCAATGTTGCAAGGCAAAACTAATTAGAAATGACAAAGAAGGTTTCATTTTGGCCAAGGGAACGATCAACTAAAAGGACATTTAGATTTATACATATTCATTACAAACCCAGATATATCCAATTTTATAAAACAAATACTACTAGACATAAAGCCACAGATTAGCCCCAACACACTAATATTAGGAGTCTTCTGCTGTGCTACATTCACCAATGGAAAGGCCATCCTGACAAAAAGTAGTCAGAGAAACACCAGAGTTAAATAACATCACAGATCAAGTGGACATAACAAATTAGCTACAGAATGTCCACTCAAACACTATAGACTATACTTTCTTCACAGTATCTAATGGATGTTTCTCTAAAATAGATTATTTATCAGGATCCCAAAACATCAACAATTATAAGAAAATTTAAACAACTCCTTGTATTATATGTGACAAGGATGAAATGAATCTTGAAATAATCAGAAAAACTACTGTATAAATTAAAGAAGCTCACTGAGATTAAATAGTGCACCATTGAATGATGAACATCACATTGAAGAAATTGAAAAAGAAAAAAATTCCTAGAATTTAATGAAACTGAAAACACAATATATCAAAACTTCCATGATATAATGAAGGCATGCCTAAGAGGAAAAGGCTTATGTTAAAGAAAATTATTAAGAACTCAAATGAATAACTTAATGATAGACTTTAAGACTTTGGAAAAGTTAAAACAAATCTAATGTAAAAGAGTGGCTAGGAAGAAATACAGCTGAGGAATCGATGAAATGGAAACAATCACTCCCCAAACAGAAGTACAAAGGATCAACAAAGCAGAGTTAGTTCTCTGAAAAGGTAAATAAGGTTGACAAACCCTTAACCAAATTAACCAAAACTAGTCAGCTTAGAGATGTAAAAGGAGACATCACAACAGATCCCAAATAAATTCAGAAGACCATAAGGGCAAACTTTATAAACCTATATTCCACTTAACTGGAAAGTCTAAAAAAAGTTGGTTGACTTATTAGATGTATCTGAACCAGCCATTTAAAAACAACATGAGATCAATGATTTAAACATACCTGTAGTTAGCAAGTAAATTAAAGATGTTTTAAAAGAGAGAGAAAGAAGGAAAGGAAGAAAGGAAGAAAGGAAGAAAGAAAAAAAAATCCCAACTCAAAAAGTCCAGGTCCAGATAAATTCACAGCAGGATTCTACCAGACCTTCAAAGAAGATCTAAAACCTAACCTCTTCAAATTATCTATTATAAAATAGAAAAAGAAATAACACTCCCAAATTCCCTTTTAAGTCAGTATTACTCTAAGACACATACACACACAGAAAAAGAACAAAACTATAGACAAATATCTCTAATGAACATAAATGCAAAATTTATCAGTCCAAACACTTGCAAAGTAAATACAGGAACACATTAAAAACATCTTTCACCTGACCAATTTGGCTGTATTCCATAGATGCAGGGATAGTCCAACCTATACAAATTAACAAATGTAATCAATCATGTAAGTGAACTCAAAGCTATGGGTTATTAAATAGAAATCCCAGTGCCAAGTGTGAGAATGCCTCCATATGAGTTGTTGGTCATAGAGGCCCCAGAAGCCCCCAAAACAATGTATGTCCTTCCCATTCCTCTTGGTGCCCAACAGAACTAGATGGTATGACCCTATTGCTAAAGACATCACACATTTTGATTGCAAGATACAGAAAAATCAAGGTAGAACAGTGCTGGAAACTTCTCCATGCCGAGTAGCTTTCGTAATTCCAGAAGGTGCAATTTAAGCACAAGGAACAGGAAGAGAAAATGCATCAATGGTCTTATCCAGCTGTGAGCCCTGTGAGTCACAACACCAAATTATCAGGCAAGATCAGACACTTGTTCAAGAATGGCATGGTTTCCATGGGCTAACCAACATCCTTCTGGTTGGATTTTAGGCCAACTCCACAGAAGAAATGCACCTGTGGCTGTATGTGTGGTTGATATTCATGGCTGTGGAAGTCATAGATCCTAGATAGGAACCTGTTACTATTGTTTTGGCCAATAGATAGAGTGTCAAATTGCCTTTTAAATATGTTTATACTCTAGATGTGTGCTGCCATCAGTCTTGGCTGTACAGACTTCTGAGTGAAGTGACCAGGGTTAATATAGAGACTAAGAATGGGTCATTGTGTTGAGAACAAGCAACTGATGAATACCCTTTCCTAAATGAGACATCTGTATCACTTCATCCATCTAAGGCTCAGGGACTATCACAGAAGAAGGAAAGGAAAGAACAGAAGAGCTGAAGAATAGGATGAAGTGTGGTAGAATACTGCCTTTAGTCACGACATGGCTGTTGCATCCATCCATGAACATACAGCAGCAACTGGTACCCACACCAGACCTACCTGAGACTGAACCCAGCAATATTCCAACAGGGATGGGGAGGGGCTCATAAGGCCCCACCTTTCTGCGATGAACATATGCAAGTCAGTGGTTGCACATGGAAGGTTGAGTCCTCTTTTGTAGCTACAGGTACATTGCTCCTACTCAGCCAAGAGGCCATAAGTAAATGCAATGAGGGAATAAAGTAAGAAGAGTGAGACTTGGAAAGCAGGGACTTGGTGGTGGCAGCAAGGGAGTGCTAATTAAGAGTGAACCCAGAAAACATTCCGAGAACACGCCAGCTCACCGGAATCTAGAGAGGCAAGAGTTCTAAATGTAGTGGGGTGCCCTAGATGACATTCTGGAACAACAAAAGGACACTGGATAGAAACTACAGGTATGAATCAATTATACACTCACTATTTAATAGCATTGCAGAATTGGTTCATCAATTTTAATGGGTATTCTAGACCTTAAGAGCTGAGAAGCCATGGAAATGTCTATGGGAAAAAATGAACTTTCTGCTCCGTTTTTCTGTAGGTAAAAAAATGCTTAAGGAAATAAAGACTGTTGCCAAAGGAACTAAATGTTCTTGGTTCACTCTGCACACAATTCAGCCAAGCCTGGTGACAGCAAGGACAAAGTCAAAGCCATTTGTATATAACGACCCCAACTGTGTATATTTCCTGAGGCTTCTGGATATTAAAAATACAAATGGATCAAGATAGGTCTATAGAAAATGGTTAGGCCAAATATTTTTTCTAATACTCTTTAAATGCTTCAAGTAGAAAAATGGACTTATGCACCATAGTACAATTGCTTGCCTCATCTATATAAAAGGATCCATAACATGCATTAATTCATAACATATTACAGACCAGTGAGTCACAATTATATGTTTAATAATGGTATCTTAATTTCAGGTGGTTTCAGTTTTGCTCTCTGCCTCCTGTAGTAATTGCTATTTCTACTAGCTTCCACTGGGTATCTGCTGAGCTCTACACAGGGATAATTAGCATCTTCTCATGAGCCATGAGGTAGATATTGCCATAATCCTCTTTTTTTTTTTTGATTTTTTTTTATTGGACATTTCCTTTATTTACATTTCAAATGTTATCCCCTTTTCTGGTTCCTCCCCCTGCCCCCAGAAATCCCCTATCCCATCCTCACTCCCCCTGCATCTATGAGGGTGTTCCTCCACCCACCTACTCACTGACCCACTCTCACCTCCTCACCCTCAGTTCCCCTACACTAGGGCATCTATCGAGCCTTTGTAGGACCAAGGAGCTCTCCTCCCATTGATGTAAGACAAGGCCATCCTCTGCAACATAGGCAGCCAGAGTCATGTGTACTCTTTGGTGATGGCTTAAGTCCCTGGGAGCTCTGGGGGGGGGGGGGAGGGTGTCTGGTTGGCTGATATTGTTGGTCTTCCTGTGGGGTTGCAATCCCCTTCAACTCCTTCAGTCATTTCTCTAACTCTTCCATTGGGGACCCCGCGCTCAGTCCAGTGGTTGGCTGCAAGCATCTGCCTCTGTATGTGTAAGGCTCAGGCAGGGCCTCTCAGGAGACAGCCCTATCAGGCTCCTTTCAGCATGCACTTCTTGGCATCCACAATAGTGTCTGGGTTTGGTAACTGTATCTGGGATGGATCAGTGGGACAGTCTCTGGATGGCCTTTTCACCAGTCTCTGCTCTATGCTTTATCTCCATATTTGCTCCTGTGAGTATTTTGTTCTCTTTCTAGAAGGGACCGAAGCACCCATATTTTGGTCTTTCTTCTTCTTGAGCTTCATGTGGTCTGCGAATTTTTTCTTGGTTATTTGGCGCTTTGGGTCTAATATTCATTTCTCAGTGAGTGCATACCATGTGTGTTCTTTTACTATTGGATTCCCTCACTCAGGATGATACTTTCTAGTTCCATCCATTTGCCTAAGAATTTCATGAATTCATGATTTTTTAATAGCTGAGTAGTACATAATCCTCCTTTTACAGGCAAGAAAATAAAAACCAGAGGAGGTGACACGTGCCTGTGGTGTCAGCTGGCAAAAGTGGACTTTGTATGCAGACTAGATAGTCTGGCATCATCAAAAATTCCAACCTGCCTCTACCCAAAGGCATAAAAACAGGGTAAGAAGCTTTGCTGGTGTGGCTTGATGATGATGATGATGATGATGATGATGATGATGATGATGATTTGGATAATTTCAATATTACCTGAATTTAGATCCTATTCACCCACCACACACCCTTCCAAGTCCTCTTGGAGACCCCCTAACACACAAGGTTTTTAAAGTCCTCCATGGAGGCTCTTTGTGTGGATGCACACCCACACACCAGTGCTCAAGGCTCCCTAAAGGCCTCCTGCTCTTTGGAACCTCTTTATGAAGGACTGGCTCCAAGCAGCAGTCCATTCTGGTTTCCAGAGAAGCAATGTGTGTGCTGTTCTCTGTAGGCAAGGGGGGGGGTGTAATTCAGTGCTCTCCACCAGCATGAGCAATTGCTCTCCAACCAGTACCTCCAGAGATCCCCAAATCCAGTTCAGGACTTGGAGTGGCAGAGAAAAGAAACATGCCTCTCCAGAGAGATGCAATTCCAGGGGATGCTGCTGTGATGCATGGGCGGAGCCGTGCAAACACTGTTCCTCCCAGGGCCTTGGGACAAAGAAGGAACCCACAGGTCCCACATGGAGGTTATAAGGTGCCCTCCCCTCCACATGCACACAGAATCTCAGCCTCCTCTGAAATATATTTATGACAAATACATAACATTTTGTGAGTCAGTTTAAGAGAATAAAGAGGAATTTGGATGAAAAATAAGGCATGCCACCCTCAATTCTGAACATTTAAAATAGCATTTGTCCCCCTCCTTTCTGCATGCTACAAAATTCTCTGCATTAAAATTTCCCCAAAACACAATTTTCCAAACACATTGTTTAATTAAGAAGTTACATTAAAATTTTAAGACAGAGCTGGGCACTATAAGAATAATAGCAGACTGTTCCGGCAGCTTTTATGCAGAGAGAAAACCCAATTTTCTATTTCCAAACCAAAGCAGTGAGAGAGAACGAGAAAGCCTGCATTCCACTCACCTGTTAAAAGCAGCTCGCACCAGGATCATTCCCAGCATTTTGCCAAAGTTAGAGGCACCATGTTGCTTTCCTGTGCTCCCAGATCAGTCAATTAACCTGTCTGTGCCTTGGCTGCTTCTGTCTAAGAAAGTAAAATAATAATAGTATCCAGCACACCAGGGGTCCTGCCTGACTCTCCTTCTAGCCATGCAAACAGCATCCTGTGGTGTTCAGCTACACTGGCCCCTGGAGCAAAATGGTTTTCCCTGTGAGGCTTTCGAAGCTCTCCTGAAGGAGTGGAGAGGGTCAGGAGACCCTCACTTGAATATTCAGCTTTCTTGACCACTTGTGTCCACTTTTGCCTGTCTTGCACATGGCCAATATGAAGGGTTAGAGTTTAAAGGTCAAGGAAGACTAGAGGATGCATGGGGTTGGGGGGGGGGGCTCCATCTATTCTGCTTAGGGGAAGCCCTCATCCCTGCTGGACAAAGGGTTTACAGGTGTTGTCTGTTGGGGAACTTGTACCCACATCCCTCAGCCCTCCCCAAACCTCATTGGTTCCTCAGAGTGAAGTTAGGTAGAATCATGCAACTTTAGCAGAGTAGGCCAGTTTGCTTTTAGCTACACTGGGCCGTGGAGAGGATTAAATAGTATAGACTATTAGTATGATCAGAGTTTCCTGACTATGAGCAAGCCTTTCTTTGTTCTTCTTTTTAATGCTTTTTTTGTACTGAAGGTTGTTGGGAGCATAGCATGAAGGTCCTTGTGCCCACTGATCTCCAGGGAACCCAGGAATGTTAAGCCCACAGGGGTGTCTTTCCAGTAGGAAAAATGAAAATCCCATTCTCCCATCTAAAAAACTGAGAATTGAAAACGATGAACAGCCTGGTGATCTGTGTTTTCTATTGGGCCAGGCAGGCCATATCAAGCTCCTACAACCAAGATTGAAGATAACTAGTAATCTATATGACTCTTATAGCCAGAGGCTCCCCCAGGCTCCCACAACCAGGACCAGAAGTAGCTAATAGCTCACATGACCTCTATACTATCTGTATGGCAGAGACTAGGCCAGAACTTTAGGCCCTTAAGCTAATACAGGTAACCTAACTCTAGAGCCCATCTACTTGGAAGAAATGATGTTACCCTGACTTGACTTTCAATGTTCCCTTGTGCACATGAGGTTGTATCATACCAGGAAACATTTTTTACCCCCAAATTATACTGGACTTAAATATACTGGGAATAAATCTCCTGGCATTAGACTTCCTGAAGTCTGATCCAGCTTGATGAAATCTGTCTGCACCAGGTTTGCATTATTTTCTCTTCACAAGGTTTGGTTCCCTCTATGGCACCTGTAGGGACTCCCGCAGAAGATGACTGATTTTAGAGCTCCAAACCCTGCCTCTTGCGATTTAGAATACATGGTAAGCATAAGTACTTGGATGCCCATAAGCTGGCTGGACCACCCAGTGCTCCCAAGGACCACCCACCAAGGAGTGTACAGGGAGGGATCCCTGGCTCCAGAGACATAGGTAGCAGAGAATGGCCTTGTGTGGCATCAGTGGGAGGGGAGGCCCTTGGTCCTGTGGAGGTTTGATGCCCCAGAGTAGAGGGTTGTTGGAGGGGTGAGGTGGGAAAGAGTGGGTGGGGGATCACCCTCATGGAGGCAAGGGGAGAGAGGATAGGGAGGTTCTGGGATGGGGGAACTTGTGGAAGGGTAGCCAGGAAGTGGGATATCATTTGAGATGTAAATGAATGGAATGATTAATTAAAATAAAGAAATTAGCACTTGTTAAGATGTAATGGCTTTAACATACCAAGTAATTGCATTTTGCAATTCATACTGATTTTCTTTTACTTTAACTCACATTTTTACAAATATTAGTTTTGAGGATTTGTGGTATATGAAATTTATATAAAATAGCCATTCAAAGTAGTTGCACAAATGAGAGGTAAAGAATAATAAATGCCACAGCAAAATCTCAAAACAAAACAAGTTACTTTAACTTAAAAATACATTCTTAAAAAATACTTTCTTATTGACAATATAGGGCACAATGTACTTTTCAGTGTGAACTATCACCCATGGGCTCATGTGTTGGGTTCTTCCTGGCTTTATTTAGGGGTACTGGAAATGTTAATAGCTGGGCTTATCTCTGGAGTTGTACTGGGGGGGGGGGAACATACCTTGTCTTCGGGCCCTTTCTGTTTCTATTGCTGCTACCTTCCTGGTAGCCATGAGATATACAGCTTGTCTCCATGGTCTTCCTACTCCGATTTGTTTCACCATGTGCCCAGAATCAACAGACTGTGGGCTGTGGGCAGGGAGCCCCAAAGCCAGGAGCCAAGATAAATTCTTCCTTTAAGCCATTCACACATGTGTTCTGTGACTTTGATGTGAGAGTAACAAATTCAAGTGTGTTTAAACTTTAAATGGTTGCATGGTTGATTTTAATTTCTGTCTAGGAAGGAAACCGGGGGAGTTAGGAGTTGTTTGAAATGCCCTACAAGAAATCAATGCTTCAATAATACTTGTAAACATCTTACTGGTTTTTATCAAAAAAATTTAAGACCTTTACAATTTGTGAGGTTATTTTAACGAGCATTGAGACCCTTTTCTTCTTCTTCTTCTTCTTCTTCTTCTTCTTCTTCTTCTTCTTCTTCTTCTTCTTCTTCTTCTTCTTCTTCTTCTTCTTCTTCTTCTTCTTNTTTCTTCTTCTTCTTCTTCTTCTTCTTCTTCTTCTTCTTCTTCTTCTTCTTCTTCTTCTTCTTCTTCTTCTTCTTCTTCTTCTTCTTCTTCTTCTTCTCAATTGCTAAAGGAATAAATGTGTTCAGGGAAGGTATGGGAATGTTATCTGGGCTTGACTGTCCTTGCACAAACATGGAATGAGAATCTAGCAAGCCTGTCAGGCCTCCAAGCAGAGCCTTAATCTCAGGTCCGTATGGTTGATTGAGCATTCCAATAGTGCCCAGAGCACAGATCACCCATCCCAGTAAGGACAGCTGCTCCTCACCCACACTTGGAAGACCTTCCTTTGACCCTCCCAGACACTCATCAGATGCCTGCTCCAGAGGGTGAGCTTGTTTTCACAGCTTCTTGCTGGTCAGGTCTGGGCATTGGGTAGAGTTTGACTGATGTCTTGTGTTCAAGGGGACATCGTCTCCGGAAGCAAGGTTGTAAGGATAAAGCACAGGCTGGTAGTTCTACTCCTGCAGAGACTCTCGCTGATTGACATGTGCATTGTGCATGAATGTATGTCCATTATAAGTGTGCATGTGTTGTATGACAAAACTTCCTGGAGAGATGCAACATACCTGTCTATTCATCCCAGATAGGGAAGCCATGATAGACCGAAGTACAGATACCATCAAAGTCCAACTTGCTGAACCACTGAGTTTAATTGGGGTTACTTACAGGAATATGGATGAAGAGTTACTCACAGGAGCAGAAATGACTCAAAGACAGCTGCATCACCAAAGCCCTCCCCAGCATGAGTGACAGCTCACAAAGCAGGGAACCTGGAGCCCACTGCATAGCCTGCAGGCAGCTCAACAGGTTGAAGGGTGTCCTTTCCAAGTGACTCAGTTGGGCTCAGCCTCATCCATACAGGCAGCCTGTCTGGTCTCAGAGTCTTCTTTTCAGGCCCTAAGAAGCTAAGAGGCTTCTTTGAAGCTCAGTTTCACTCCTCTGAGAGGGACTCTCAGCTTTTCTTGCTTACTCCGGCAGGGAGGGACCTAGGGAATCAGGTGGGTTAACATGGACTTCTGAAGCTCTTTTGAGCTGTTTACCTTCCTGCCTAAGGAACTTCCCTACAGGATGGAATGTTCCCATCTTGATACTGTGTGTGTGTGTGTGTGTGTGTGTGTGTGTGTGTGTGTGTATGCATGCGCACAGGAGTACCCATGCTATTCCTCACATGAAGAAGCTCTTCCCCCTTCCACCTAGATCTGAAGTAGGATATTTATTATTCCCTACAACACAGTCCAAGCCAACTGGCCCCAAGCTAGCTGGCCGGTAAGCTTTGGGGGAATTCTATCCATGTCTCCCAGGTCCCCACAGAAATGCTGAGAATAAAGACTCATGCTAATACATTTATTCATAAGCACCCCACCCACAATCATTAAATCAGTTGTCATATCAACAATGTAATCTAGTACTCGAACCATCATTTTTCACATTTGTGGGAAGATTAAATAACTACTTAGTACCACGACGTTCATAGTTAACAGAGCCAGGATTCAGGTTGCAGGGGTGAGCGTCTGCTAATTACTCTGAGCAATCTTGTACAGCCTTTGAGATAGTCAGCATGGCAGGCACAGGCTGTGGTGACCATACACATTCTCCTATAGTGTGTTCAGTCCCCGTGCTACACTGTACCAAGCTGCACTGTGATGCTGCCCCGCCCCGTGCTGCACTGTCCCGTGCTGTCCTGTCCTGTGCTGCACTGCCCCGAGCTGTGCTGTGCTGCCCTGTTTTTCATTGCCCCATGCCACGCTGTCCAGTGCGTTGCTACACTGCCCCGTGCTACACTGCTCCGTGACGCCCTGCTCCATACTGCGCTGCCCTATGCTGCGGTGCTGCGCTGCCCCGTGCTGTGCTGTGATGCCGTCGTTGTCCGTGCTTTTGTCCACATGCCTCACAATGTGATGCTCCTGTCCCCCAGCTCCACGTTCGGACTAGCCATAGGCCATTCATTTGCATTCCCCTTTCCTGAATGTCATCCTCCAAATGTCCACACGGTCAGCTCTTATTTTTTTTTATTTTATTTTTCTAAGTCCTTGTCCAAATGCTACCTTCTTGGGGAATAGCAGCATGACCCTCCTCTTCCCATGTTCCCAAAGCAGCTCTGTTCAACATTTCCAGTACCCAGTCACAATGTAGCTTACCATGTGTACTATCTCCAACTCACCCCTGCCCCTCAGTGGACTACAAGATTCATGAGGTTGGATTTTTCTTTCTGGTCACCTCAGAGAGTTAGTCCAATTGCCAAAAAACATGTCTGCCGAGCAAATGCCAGCTCCCTTTCCTCTCTCCTCTATTTTGTCCCCCTTTCCCTGAAGCCTCAGCTGATGCCCCACTTGGTCAAGGAGACCTTCTGTAACTCCAGCTCTGCTCCCAGGCTGTGGCTCTTTTGTACTTTTCCGTCACCATAGCCTAGTACAGTGTGTCAGAGTCTGTGTCTGCCAGCCACTGATTACAGCATCTCTACAGCAGGGATAATGGTCACAGGACAAGAGCTATTCAGCTCTCTGTTGTGTCCCTAGGCCGAGCACGCTGTTAGGTGACAAGCCTTACATATGAGGAAACAAGGAGCTGCTGGATTCAGTAATGAATCCCCACTTGCTCCCAACCTGTGTCACACAACAAAGGGCTGTGGGAACCCCATTGGTGGGTCTCTTGTAGTCAATTTCTGTCTTAATTTGCTCAGCGGGTTTGTTGCTGTGATGGTTAATTTTATGTCTGTTTATTAAGTCAAACATTTAGTCAACAACTATTTGAAGTGTTTCTCTGAAGGTGTCTTTGGCAGGATTAACATTTACATCAACAATCTGAAAAAAAGCAGACGGCCCATCCCAATGTGGGTGGGCATCTCCTGCAATCTGTTGAAGGTCCAAATGGAACTCAAAAGCCGATGACAATGGGTAAAACAGAAGAAATTGCTGGCTCCTCCTGTCTGTCTGTCTTTGAGCTGTACCTCAGACTAGACCTGCAATACCAGCTCCTCGAGTCTCTGGATTGCTTGGTGGCGATCATGAGCTTGCCAACTTCCATCAGTTTATCATATGAGCCAGTCTTCCTGAATTAGTGGATATTAAAAATCAGATTTTTAAAAATGCAAACCGTTGACATCTCACCTATATCTGATAGTCCTGATTATTAACACCAGGCATTAACGAGGAACACTTCTGGATTTGTCTGTGATGGTCTCTCCAAGAGGGTTAACTAAGCATGGAAGTACCGCTCTGAACGTAGGTAGTAGCATCCCATGGCCTGGGAGAAAGGAGGAAGCCAGCTGGGTACCAAGCATTCATCTGTCGCTACATTGTGGCTATGGAAACAATATAACCAACCACATCTCTAGACTATACCTAACCTGCCCTGTACTATCCCTTACGTGTTATGGTGGACTCTACACCCTGATCTATGAACCAAAATATCCTTCCCTCCTTAAGTAGCTTCTTTTCCTGCATACCATCACCATAGCAAGAACAACCAATACAGCTGCCAACAAGAGTAACACCTCCCATTTTAAGCCTTGTCATGCAGGAAGCCATTTCTTCTCCCTCTGTGTCTTTTCCTGTGTGGGGAAAATGTCAGCTTCCTGCTCTAATTATCATATAGTTTTACAGCTATTTCTTTACTGGCCTTTCTTTCCACTAGACTGGGGAGCTTGCTTTTTTTTTTTTTTAAGTATGTGTTCTTATAGCATAAACATTGATCAAAGTGTCTTCCATATTTAATTGCTCTCTAGCCCCACCCCCACCCCGTCCCACCCCTACCCCAAACATACACAATTCCCCTTGGAGAAGAATAATTTCAGAGACACAGAAGAGCAGGAAATATCCATTAGGCAGAACATTTTCTGACATTTAAGTGACACCACTTTAACCAAAAATAAGTAGACATCTGTCACTTTTTCTGGTTCCCTGATGATCCCGAGGTGAAAGGGTCGCAGCTCCTCAGTCCTTGGCTTAATGAAAGGGGAAACTGCTTACTAAGGCACAACCGCCCAAACACTAAAATCTCCAGCTAATGTCATTCAGGAAGAAAAGGTCCCTGATGAATTTCTGCCACCCAAGCCACACACAGAAGAGTACAAGAGCAGCCAGTGTAATCAGCAAGCAGCCACAGGATTTACACCCAGACATGAACACATTTGCTGGGCAGGAGGAATGTTGGCTAAGGCAAACGCTTTCTGAAGAATTGCAAAGATGATGATATTGCACCAAAGGTGTAACCTTGAGCTCACTGGCAAACATAAACCAACTGTAAACACTGAGTGGACACAAACAAGCAACTCTAATAAGCGTCCTTCTCAGAACCCCCGGATCAGCTGGTTCGTGTGCTTCTGAGGTCAGTGGAGAGACTCATCCACTCATAGATAATCTGCATGTAGTTTTATGTACTTTATGATCAGACGATATGGATCAGCAACACTTCATCAGTCAGAGCAAGATGCAGTAATTGCTTCTTATCCGACAGTGCAGCTAGAGCTATGGCAGGGAATAGTTTGTTGTTTTTATTTTATTTTTGAACATTGGCAAAAAGCCGATGGAAAATGAACTAGATGTCAATTCTGGGATTTGAGACTATTGTGGAACTTATTATAATATAGGATAGGATGGAGTCATATGATGAAAACAGAAGACACAGTAAACGTCCACCATTCAACTTCTACTATTTAACCTCTCAGGGATCTGATTTATGGTCTCAGAAAAGATACACAGGACACAGATTGAGCACATTTGTCAATGGACCCTCTTACTCAAACTTAGTCACCTTTTCTCAGTAATAATAATAATAATAATAATAATAATAATAGTAATTTAGGATTATAGAAGTGTCATAAAGATAAAATAGACAATGAATAATATATGTGAAACTGACCTGTGTAGTATCTGGAACAAAGTATCCAAGAATATATTATTTGATAATTATGAGACACTAGGAAATATTCATCTATGCTTTAAACTAGACAGTGATGATTATAAAAATTCCTTGTGATGAGGTTTCTATTTATTTATTTTAGAAGATAAGACAGGTGATGTATAGTCTACTTCAAGATGAGGTATGTTCTATGCCCTTCACTTACTTTAGCTATTCACAATTATTGTTTTTCTTTTGTTCCAACACTTCATATGTGCTCAGAAACACAGGTATTTTATCTATGCCCATTGATATAGTAATATATCTACACCATCCCAAAGTGTGTCTACAAACAGTAAAGTTGAATAAAGATGGTACTTCTTTCCAAAATACCCCAAAATGAGGATGCTCAGAGAGACCAATAGGTATCGCCCAAGGAAGCATTGTGTTAGCATCCTCCTGCCACCCAGCTTCAGATCATCCTGAGTTCCTATGTGTTTTCTTAGACTGTCTGTTCAGATTCTCTTCAATTTGTGTGATACCCAATCTATGTCTGGAAATCCATATACTGCTTCAAAGAGGACCGGTTTCCCTTGCTTATAAGCTATAAGGATAATGAATTTGTGCTTCTCTTGTGCTTGTAGAAAAGAGTTTTCACTAAAATGAGTTAGTAAGAATATCACCGGAGATGAAATTCTATTTTGATGGGTTCACATAACTTGAGATAACAATCTGCATACCCCATCTTCAAACTAAGCAACTGTGGTGACAGGTGACTGCATTCAGTCTGTGCATCTCCAGCTTTCAGGGCCTAGACGTCACTACTGACACCTGTGAGCAAGTCCTGCATCCAGAGCTAAGTCTTAACCCTGGAGAATTCAAAGATTTCTCACGCCTTATAAAGCACTAATGTGGAGAAATTCATTTAAACCTCTGTTCTTTAAAATATAGTTTTAAGAAATGAATAAAGAATATCTAACAATGAACGAAGTCTATCTAAAATCTTGAAAAGGAATTGTATGCAGGTATGTAAAAAAGAATATATGAAGATATGATTAGCAAATAAAATATTATATAAGTCCATTGTTCAAGGCAGTGCTAAGCCAGGAGGCAAGGATAAGTTGTAAGTTCATAGGTAGTAATGGTATAAATACTGCCTCAGGTCAAGAACTGAGAGGAGATAGGATGGGATCAGCACATAAGCATAGATCTTTATTGAGCCACAGGGAGCTCTGAGACTGAAGAGACAGGGAGAAGTCAGTAAAAGCCATAGGCATGGAGTGGAATCCGTAAAGAGGGCAGGGCCAGCTGGTGTGAAAATCACAAGTGTGTATTTCAGCAGCCAAATCATGACACCGTTTCAAGGAAGACTTGACCAGCATGTCAAAGCTATCAGTAAATTGACTATTAGGAAGTTCACTGGATGTGTCAGGTAGAAAGTGTAGCTGGACCTTGAGTGGTGTTGCTGTGCTAAGGTGCGAGTCTAGAATCTTCCCTAGAGCACAGTAGCCAGGAGTGGGTGTGGAGGGCAGTGCAGGTCCCAGATCTTCAATGGAAGCTTTCATTTGAGAGTAGAGGAAAACTGGTATAGATAAAGGATAATAAGGATATAGGAGGAACTTTTAGGATAGCAATTGTTTTTGTATTGTACCAGTCCCACTGACTCCCCAGACCTCAGAAGACCCTATGATGGATCTTAGAGGTCATTCTGACCTTAGAACCCAGCATTTAGACCCCCAACACCTCTCAAGACTTGAACAAAGACCTAATCTATCAAAGATCTAGTCCATAGTTCCAGAACCTGGGAAAGTCCCTAAATGTACTAACTGTGACTTTTGGCTTCTGTAGTTCTGATTCTTGCTAACCAAAGAGAGTTAACCAGAGTGTGTTTTCATGTATAAAAGGCTCAGAGCTACACGATTTGAGCAAGTTCCCTATGTAGTCAGGGGTCAATGAATAAAAGATCTATTGTTTTTTACAGTCTATGTGTGCTCTAAATGATTTACCTCAAAGCAGTATGATATGTATTGTTCAGAACCACACAGGTAGAACATGATGGATAACTGCTAGAAGGAGTCCTTACAAAGATCTGAGAAGTGGATTAGTCACAGGTGAAAAAAGTGGTCTCAGAGCTCCAGGAAGCGGGGGGGGGGGGCACCAGTTCATATTTGTTAGGGTAGTCAGGTTTGGTGTGAACTTACGGAGCTTCTGCTTCGTTCAATTTGTTTTCACTGAAGGACAAAGAAGAGCTATGATAATGAATGGTATGATACTACCCTAGAGGTGAGGCAAGAAAAGAAACCTTGCAATATCCAGAAGAGAGGAGCAAGGCTGTGCCCGGTGAACATTACCATATCCACAGGCATCTTAAAGAGTTGTTTTGGATTTAGCTGGAGCAAATTCAGTTGGTTATTTGGTTTGTTTGTTTGTTTGTTTGTTTGTTTTGGTTCTTTGAGACAGGGTTTCTTTGTATAGCTCTGGCTGTCCTGGAACTCACTTTGTAGACCAGGCTGGCCTTGAACTCAGAAATCCGCCTGCCTCTGCTTCCAGTTGGTTTTAATCTTCTTTTTAAACTGTAAATTTTTTTTTTGTAAGGCAGAGAGTTGGAGGAAAGGATTTGCTTGGTGAAACATGATACAAAGAGACCAAGGGACAGAGGATGAGGATGGGGAGAGACGACAGTGAAACGGTGTGGTGTGGAATCTCAGTACAGAGAAGGAAAGGGTATGGCACAGACAGAGGGCACAAGGATGACTACTTGGTTCTATGCCTGTGCATACAGCATTAGAGGAGGTTCATCATTAACCAATCGACTTAACCAGAGATGTAGGATTATACTTCATGTCAGAGCTTCTGAAGTTGCTGGCATTAACACATCCTGGGAGCAGCTGTGAGAGGCTTGGCCCCTGACTTCTGATGCTCATCGGGTTATTGGCAGTAGAGATTGGGGAGCTTAAGGGCCAAGACCTCAGAGGAAAACTCTAAAAAGACACTAGCTCACTAGGTTTAAGATGAGGTGCAAGAAACACTTCTCCATCTTGGTTGAGAATTCCATGACTTTAACAATGAAAATCCTGGGGCCAAGAAATAGGACATACTTGTCTATTTGTCAAATAAAAAAAAAATAGACAAGTGGAATACTAGCTTGAAATTGGCCATCAGGCTTGATTAAAACAGTGAGCATGTCATTAGACTCAAGGTAATGTGACCATTGGTAGCATGATGGTGAACCAGACATTAAAACCTTCAAAAAAAAAAAAAGGTAAATAGATATAAATCCAAAGGAAGAATTGTGTACAGAGTACTTGAAAAAAGTAATTCTAGAGAAGTACAGGGGAGTAGGGAGTGATCTAGAAACAACAGCAAAGAACCACAGAGTTGTTCTCTCATCTGAAATGTTATGGGGAGAAATCACCTTTCAGTGTGTAAAGATCTAGAGAGCATGCAAAGAACAGGGTGAGATGGAGGGAAAATACACTCTGATGCTTGACCATGAATACACACAGAAGAATAATGACAGCCAGAGCTCAAACTGTAAATGAAATCTAATCATGGAGAACAATAGCAACAGCGATAAATATGGAGTTTCCAAGTAGACAAGGGGACTCTAAATAACATTCTGAAACAACAGTTTGAAGGGTTCTTTAGAAACACAGTTGTGTTGAATGGTGCCTTTTTTTTCTGGGTCAAACACATGAAGGAACATCTCACTTAAGTGGACACAGTGAAAGGCTAAGGCAGGCTCATGAAGGAACATTTTGCTGAAATGGGCACAGGTGGAAGGACGTTCTGCTAAAGCAAGCATGTGAAAGGACATGCGATGAAAGGTTCTTAGCTAGTAACACACATATATTGGTCTGCTTTACACTGCTCAGTTGAGCTCCATTTGTTTAGACCTCATAGAGAGAACACCACCATAAAACATCTGGTGGTGTTCTGGCAGCTTCTTGCTGCTTTCAAGGACTCTGGGTAATTGGTAGAGTGATGACAGCTGAGACAGACTCACAGTGAGTTTTACTAACTCAGACTCACATGCTGAGGCAGGACACATGGTGAGACAAGACCTTCAGAGGACACTTGATGTTTGGAGGAAGTATAAACAGAACTCAATGGACAATGACAGAGGCTGAGCTTGGCTTGCTGGTAGAGCAGGCTGTGCAATGCTTGTTGGTATCACATCTTTGATGATCTACAAATTCCTCCTGCTGCCTCCTGCTGATTCTGGTAAGGCCTGGCTGTTCCTGCTAGGTCATGCCACCACTCCTACAATCCCACCACTACTGAACTTGACTTCTAGTATATCTGTGAAATGCTTACTAGTTGATTGAGCTGCTTTTGCTGCCCTGTGAACGGAACTACCAACTTCCTGACAACACAGATGGTATTGGCTCCAAAGATCCATTTCTAAACAGGCCCACTTCCCCTGTATCCTTTCTTTTCCACTACCTCTGGTGAGTGGTGGGCTAGAAAGGAGGTCAAAGCATTTAAGAACCATTTTTGAAAGTAAGGTTTCAAAAAGTTAAACTTACGACAATCGTAGAAAGCTGTTTTGATAAAATTCAGATTCCTAGGCTTAACCCCTCAGAAGAGTATTAGAAATGTAAACAATCAATTTCTATGGGGTAGAAAACACAAAGGATGTGTCTCTAAAACAATTCTGTATAAGTAAGTATGGTGCATTCATGAATGCAAAGAACTTCAAATTAAAAAAAAAAAAAAAGAAAGAAATCCAGAGGTTATCAGTTACCCAAGATGATTTGATTACCAAAATTTGTTCTTAAATTTGTTTGAACTGAATTTCCTGGCAGCAGAGTGAGGAAAGAATGCGTGAGGGTTATGACTCAGTGGATGCCTGACATAAGAAAGCCATTAAGGCTTGCCAGGAGAGAAGACTTTTTCATAAATTAAATTAAAGCATAAATTTACGACTTGAGTTGTTAAGTAAGAGATTTTCAAAGGACACAGATACGACATCAGAATGGGCAGCTGCTGAGTGGACACTTTATAAAGCTGGTGACATAATGTCTTATTTTGGGGGGCCGTTCTGGGCAACACAGGAAAACATACAAATGGGAATCCAAGGGCCTGGGTTTGATCCCTGGTTCTTCAACTTTGGGATGAGTTTACAGGTGCTATTGTGGTCCTGAGATGGAGATTTTCCTTTTGGTGTCTGTATCTGCTCATAGGTGGTCCTTTTTGGTGTGGAAACAGAATAGCACACATGGAGGTAACTGTGTCTGCTTTGCCTAGGCTAGATGATAGATGATCAGTAATGCTTCTTGCATTTTAACAAGAGAAAGGAAGACAGGAAAATATATGTATTCATTACTTACAAACACTCGTATATAGCCTTTAGATTTGTGTGTATACATTATATGTATAATATATATTATATTGGATAATACACAAATCTTATACACTATTCACACTTCACAGGAAAACTAATGATCTCAGATTCTCAGATTTTACTTCAGATGAATCCCTGAGTAAATGTGTATTGTTGCCCTGAGCACTGTCATGGCTGAGTATCTAGGTGCCATTCTCATGTGTCTCAGGCCTATTGGTACAGCAAGGCTTGGGAAGGGCAAGGCCTCCTCTTGCCTGTATCAGTGCAGCAGTGTCCTTCTAGATGCCTGAGCTGACAGAAACCTACAGTGATCTGCTACTGAGATTGCCATATTCCAACTTGTTCCTTGGTTCTGTAGATAATAAATAGGCTGTATTCCCCAAGCTACAGAGTGAGCAGCACACCAATCCCCAGTTTTTCTGTATGTGTACCTGTTGTTTCTCAATTTTGGTCACACCTCTCAGGTCAATGCCAAAGCTATGCAAGTTGAGGCACCACAGACTCCACCAAAGCAAACAATGGAATAAGGCAGCAGCTGCCATTCCACTTTTGAGTAACCTCAACATCCTTGTTTTCTGTGGCATTCAAAGAGAGATCCTTAGTGGTCACAGCATTGTCTGTCTTGAAGTAGAGAAACCATTCGATTGTACAACTTGACAGACAAACAAGAGTGTATCCAGTATTCCCAATCAAGAACTTTGATAACTTTCCAACTTACCCCATAGGAGCAATAGAAACTCACCCTTGCCAATATATGCAGGGTGTGGAGTATTGTTCATTTTTCAGCCTATGGTTATTTGAATGAGAATAGCACCTATAGGCTCAGACATTTGAATGCTTGGTTTCCAGATGGTGAATTATTTGAGAACGATTAGGAGGCATGGCCTTAAAATAGGTATGACCTAGTTGGAGGATATGTGCCTACTGGAAGTGGGCTTTGGGTTTCGAAACCAATGCCGGGTCTAGTCTCTCTATGCCTGCAGATTAGGATATAAAGCTCTCAGTTACTTCTCCAACGCCATGCCTGCCTTCCTGAAAGATTTCCAAGGGCTAAAAACCAAGGGAAAGAGTATGCAAATACAAGTCAAGGAGGAGCTCAGGTTGCAGCTTCAGGAACAGAAGAACTTGGCGGTTTGGGTCACATAAAAGGGTTATAGAACCTACCTCTGCAGTTAAGGAAACCCCTTACGGCCAGCCATGTGGCAGGGGAATCCCCACCTAGAGGCCAGAAAGGCCATTGTGTGAAGCTGTAGAGATGAAACCAAGATTGCTTTGAAGATTCCAAGATGTTGGAGATGCCAGACTCATGGGATACCTGCCAAGGAGAGCTGCTATCAGGAAGGAGAACCAGCTCAGGAGAGAGAAGTATTCTGCAGCTAAACAAGCCAAAAGGGTTGGAGCTCTAAAGAGCACTTTGACATCAGGCATGGAGATGCAGAGTTTGGAGTCTGCCTAACTGGATTTTGTTCTTGCTTTAGCCCAGTATTGCCTCACTAGGCTCCCTCCCCTCTCCTTTGGAATGGCAATGTATATGCTGTGCTGCTGCGCGCTGCATGTTGAGAATATGTGATCTGTTTTCTGATTTCCATTTTACAAAGGCTTACAGTTAAGAGAGTGCCATGAGTCTCCAAGGAGACTTTAAACTTTTAAACAGTGTCAAGACTAAAATAGACTACAGGGTCTTTTGAAGTTGGACTAAATCCATTTTGCATTATGGAACTGCCACAAGGATCGGGGAGCCAGGGAGTGGTATGTGGTGATTTAAATGAAAATGTCCCCCATAGTCTCATATGTTGGAATGACTAGTCCCCTGGTGATGAACTATTTGGGAAAGATCAGGAGATGTGTGTTGGAGGAGGTGTATAACTAGGCCTTTGAGGTTTCAAAATATCTTGCATATCATATATTTATAGTACAATTAATAACAGTAGCGAAATTGCAGTTATAAAGTAGCAACAAAATAATTTTGTGGTTGGGAGTCACCGCAGCATGAGGAACTCTATTAAAGGGTCATAGTCTTAGGAAGGATGAGAACCACTGTTCTAAGTGAAACCAAAGGTCTTTCAGAACATTATATTTATAGGCCCTCAAAGACCTGACTTTTCATTTTAAATTATTAAGTAGTCACTAGTGAGATATAAAATCTAAATCTGAAAGACTAAATGAAAGAAAAAATTCAAAATATAACACAAAAAATCCATCAGAGAACATAAAAAGACTTGTAGTGTACATCTACTGAATTTAACTACAAAATAATTGACATTCCAAAGAACAAATATGTGGAAGAGAACCCATATTTATAAAGATAGACAAGGGATTGAAAATGTATCCAAGTTAAAGAATGACTAGAAGAGCTTCCATGCTGCCAGCCAATGTAATAACTGAAAAGAGAAGAAACTATAAAGACAATGACAACCGTATAGGGTCACCCAGGTAAGAATTTTGAACTCCAAGAATCAGAGAAACATTTTCAAATTGCCAATAAGAATGAAAACTCCAGGCAAGATGATTCTGTGGGGTGAAACATTTGCTTGCCAAGGATGCAAAGCTGACATCTGGGTTTGATCCCTGGGACACATGTCAAGGTGGGAGGAGAGAGTACCCTCTGCAAAGCGGCCCTCAGAATAGAACAAGACCATCTGAAAATACAAGTGTTTAGATATGAAAAACAGTCATGTTGTCTTAGACATAATCCTTGAAGAAGATTATGGTATTTATATAAATATCCACTGAAGGCAAGAACTAGGAGAGCATGCCGCACTATTGATGCTAAAGATCAACGACCTCTTCTGGACTCTTCAGGCATGGCATAAATGTGGTATTCAGGCATACATGCAAACAAAACACTTGTACACATAAAAACAGGTTCTAAAGGATTTGTTTAAAAGAAAAGCTTCTAAGAAGAACTTTGAAAATTCACTTTTTAAAACACAATTAATTTTGAGATTTTCATACATTTACAACATTTCTACCGACCGTCTTTCTCCCTCCAACTAATTCCCATGTCTCTTCCAGAATTCACAATCTCTTCTTGTTTGGTTGTTAATGTTTTACACACATATACATACAAATACATATAGTCCAACATATGTCTACAGCTTGCTGAGTCCTTTTAGTGTTACTCGTAGGTTTATGTGCTTACAGCCGACTGCTTGAGATGGGATAACCCACCAGGGTTTACCCCTGGAGAATACGGATTTGTCCCCTTTCAGCAGCCATCACCTGCGTGTAGTGCTTCCTCGGGGGTAGGATCTTGTATGCTTTTCCCCATTCACTTTGTTATATCAGCTGGAGTTGCGATTGTCAGTCTTCTGTTCAGAACAGTTTCTTCTTGAGATTGCCAACCAATAATTTTTAACACATAAAATCATAATAAGTAAAAAGAAGGTATAACATTACCCTTTGCAATGGGTATTAAAGGCACCTGAATCCAGGAAGTTGGAGAACCCCTGGGGTTTCCAAAAACCAAGACAGCTTGAATGCTCTCTTTAAGCAATTTAAAGGGCTTAAAGGAAGCTGTTTAGGGGGGCAAATAAAAAGGCAAATGGAAGGAAAGTATACAAACAGGAAAGGTACAGCCCAGGTACACTCAATGTCCAGAAAAAACCCTCAGAGGTACTGGAGGCAGAGCAGAGAATCAGCAACGGTTACACATTCTCCCGCCCTGGGTGGACACAGCTTGCTTTCTAGCAGGAGTCCATCAAGATGTGTCTAAGCTTCCATAGCCTCCCCAGCCAATGTACAGGCCTACGCATCTTACAGTGGTCCTCCCACTACGCCTTCTTTCCTTTCTGCTAAGGTTTTCTGAGTTTGTGTCTACCTTTAGTCTTCTCTGAAGGTGAAGATATGCAGCACATTGACATACAAGTCTAATTTTGTGTGACCTTTGTTCAGTGCTCCCAGGAATTCTCTTGTGGTGTTCTAGTATGTTTTGAGGAGACCTCAAGACTCAGGATTCTATAGGTCTGGTCACATCTAACTGAGGAATAAAATGTCCATCTGTGTAAATAAACCTTATAACCTCAAAGAAAGCTCTTTCATGCCCCCCATTCCTTGGAGTTGAGAGCAAGGGTAGTCCCCAGAGAGGAAAGAGAAGCTTTATTCCCACAGGTCTACAGGTCATTCTTCAATGGTCATCTTACACAGGGTAGCCTGCTCGCTGAAGCTTTGGCCACAGTCTACTACATCTCCTTCAAAGTGTTGTCACCAACTCAGCTCCTCTTATTATGGGTAATTGCTCTAAAGCAATGACTGCCCAGATCTCCAAGGCCCAGCTATAGGACTACCTCCCTGGAATCAGACTCAGATTTGCATGCAATAAGTATGTTGGAGAACAGGATTCAGAGTAATGCCTATGAGGAACAAAAAAAAAAAAAAAAAAAANAAAAGAAAAAGAAAACCTCAATGGAGTTGCAGCCAAATGAGGATTTGGTCCAGTGGGAAGTCCTGAGGATGGGAGGACCATTCAGAACTTCCCAGATCAAGAGAAAGAGCAGACCCCTGAAGTAGTTCACTATAGCCTTAGTGAATGGGGGCAGGGGATGTGGTGAAGGGACATAATCAAGTCATCAAATTATCCAATAAAGAATGGCCACGCTATTTCTAGACTTTTATTCTCAATTTGCTTTCTTCAATGGTGATTTGCCATGTAATTCTATCTAATATTACATAAAATAAGAAATGCAAACCTAGGCGACTTAAACTCTGGTGACTGAAATCGAAAGTTCTGAAGACTGACACCACAAACAACAAACTTTAGTCAAAGACTCTGCTCTCCAGATCTCTGGGAACATCATTCAACCTAGCATTTGCCACAAAGCCAACAAGTGTATTCCCCGAACCCATCACAGAGGCTTTGGATTTATTGCCTCTGCTTTCTCTAATTAGACCTTTGGAGATATAAACAAATAACACAGTCAATTGTAACTTAGACTAGAAACTGTTCCTCAAAGGGCACTATTGTATTTCCTGTCAAGATTTGCTCATTACTCTCTGGAGAAGTTATCTACATTCTGTTTGCAATGTCTGCATTGGCACAAACACCATAGGAATGTGCTGAAACTTAAGTATTTGTTCCTCTAACACTTCTAATACAAATGTGATTTACTGATAGGATTTTGAGCAGCGATGCTTTACAATTAAACTGCAAAGTGGTTTCAGATCAAGGCTTACTGTTTGAATTTGGCACTGCGCCCCCCCTTCTTTTGTGTTTGTATCTCTATCTACAGGTGCTGGGGAAGAAGTAGGTAAAAAAAATGGAAACTTGTTCTGTGCAAGAGAAGAGTTAATTCTGAGGATTAAATGCATTCAACAGTGTAAAAGCCACTCAGAATTCTAGTGGATAGCAAACTGAATCCCACACCCTCCTCAAGAATAACTTAGGATGACACCAGTGTTCTCAGTCTGAAAACTCACTGTGATTCCATATGTTGCTTAAGTTGAAGTTTCTGAGCATCCTTATAAACATTTTGCTTTATTTTTTCCTGCAGCGGAGCCCATGGGTGAGATGTTTGTAACAAACAAATATCCAGGCAATCGAATTGGAAGTGGCTCAGACCACCTGTGTGTGCAAGGACTGAGAAAACATGATTGGACACGCCATGTTCCCTCCCTTCTTCCTGTTGCTGCTCATTATCATAGGATGGTGGGTTTGTGACACTCAGTGGTCATTCAGCAACTTGTGCATCTCAAGTAGAAACAGATTCTCTTTAAGGTTGTGCTAAGAATCATGAATGACACATAGATGAGAGCACCAAGGACAAGGCAGGGATGGCGGGACTGGGACAGATGGAGGCAACAGCTTCTGAAATATGCATGGCAGCTCCTCTTTGGAATCTTGGGCAGCGGCATTCTCTGGGGGGGTGGGGTGGGCACAGTGTGATAACCATTTCTTGGGATGCTCTCCAGTGAAACCAAGAGCTCCTCTTAGCTGAAAGCTTTGACCAAGGATGCTCTCAGCTGTTGACATCATCCTGAGAAAAGAAGGATGTCAGAAATCAGGGAAGTATGGGGAAGTTCTTGACCCAGTAGATGTTTTGAAGTAAAAGAAACAAAGGTTTGTGGTGAACATCATCTACACTGTGGATTAAGTCTGGGCTTGTCTAGCAGTAGTGATTTGAGCCTTGTCTCCATCGATCCGTTTTCTAGTCCACAACTCTAGCTTGATTCCAGGAGGCCTACCGGCAACAGGGATAACCTGGTAAGACCCCACCTCACACCCAGTCCTCTGCCTGCCAAGTCCCCATAAAGCACACATAATAACAGTACATTTCACCCTGTCTCAGAATTCCCTTGCAGTCTCCTAGCACCAGGGACAACCTGATGACTAAAGGCCACCATAAGAATACAACCAGCAAGAACCAGAGAAATATGGCACCATCAGAGTCCAGCTATTCTACCTCCACAAGCCCTGGATATTCTAACCTATCTGAAACACAGAAAATGACATTAAGTTCAATCTCGTGAAGATGATAGAGGCCTTTAAATAGGAAGTGAATATATCCCTTAAAGAAACGCAGGAAAATACAACCTAACAAATGAAGAAAATAAATAAAACTATTGAAGACCTGCAAATGGAAATAGAAACAATTAAAACACACGCAACACACACACACACACACACAAACTGAGGGAATCCTGGAGATGGAAAACCTAGGTAAGAAAAGAAACTACAGATACAAGCATCAAAAACATAACACAAGAGATGGAAGAGTGAATCTCAGGTGTAAAGAATATCATAGAAGAAATTTGTCTAAGATGTTAAATCTCAAAAGTTTCTGACATAAAACATTGAGGAAATTTGGGACACTATGAAAAGACCAAACCTAATTATAATAGGAATAGAAGAAGGAGAAGATTTCCAGCTCAAAGGCCCAGGAAATAGTTTCAATAAAACCATAGAAGAAAAGTTTCCTAACTGAAAGAAAGAGATGCCTATGAACATACAAGAAGTATGGATTGGACCAGCAAAGAAAATTCTCCTGCCATATAATAATCAAAATACTAAATATACAAAATAAAGAAAGAATATTAATAGCCACAGAGAAAAAGGCCAAGAAAATATAAAGGCAGACTTATTAGAATTACATACAACTTCTCAACAGAGACCTTAAAAGCCTGAAGGGCTTGGGCATGTCTTGCAGTCTCTAAAAGACCACGGATGCCAGCCCAGACTACTATACCAAGCAAAACAGTCAATTGCCATAGATGGAGAAAACAAGATATTCTGTGACAAAACCAAATTAAAATAATATCTATCCACAAATATAGCCCTACAGAAGATCCAAGAAGGAAAAATCCAACCTAAGGAAGTAAATGACACCCAAAACACAGTAAGCAATTTCACATTAGCAAAGCCAAAAGAAGGAAACATACACACACTCACCACCACAACCACCACCACCACCATCACCACTGCCATCATGGCCAGCACTGCCACCAATGTAAATCTAACCAAGGAAATGAAAGACCTGCATGACAGAACTTTCAAATCTTTAAAGAAAGTTGAAGAAGATATCAGAACATGGGAAGTTCTTACTACATGCTCATGGCTTGGTAGAATTAACATTGTAGAAATGACCATCCTACCAAAAGCTATCTGCAGATTCAATTCAATTTCCATCAAAATTCAAACACAATTCTTTACAGACCTTGAAAGAACAATACTCAACTTCACATGGAACATAAAAAGCCAGGATAGCTAAAACGAACTGGTACAATCTAAGAACTTCTGGAGGTATGATGACCCCTGATCTCAGCCTGTACTATAGAGAAATAATCATAATAAAACTATATAGTACTGGCATAAAAACAGAAATGAAATCTAATCAAAGAACCAGAAGTAAATCCATACACCCATGAACACTTGATCTTTGACAAAGAAGCCAAAACCATACGATGGAACAGAGAAAATATCTTCAACCAGTGCTACTGGTCTAACTGGATATGTGTATGTAGAAGAATGCAAATAGATCCATATCTATCACCCAGCACAAAACTGCAGTCCAAGTGGATTAAAGATATAAAATTGGATACACTAAACCTGATAGAAAAGAAAATGGGGAATAGCCTTGAATGCACTGGTACAGAAGTTAACTTCCTGAACAGAACACCAACAGCTCAGGCACTAAGATCAACAACTAATGACTGAGACCTCATAAAACTGAAAAGCTTCTGTAAGGCAAAGGACACCGTCAAAAGGACAAAAAGGCAGCCTACAGATTTGGAAAAGATCTTCACCAAATCCATATCTAACAGAAGGTTGATATCCAAAATATATAAAGAACTCAAGAAGCTAGACATCAACAAACCAAATAATCCAGTTTAAAATGGATTACAGATCTAAACAGAATTCTTGACAGAGGATTCTCAAATGGCTGAGAAGCACTTAAAGAAATGTTCAACATCCTTAGCCATCAGGGAAATGTAAATCAAAACTATTTTGATATTCTATCTTACACCCATCAGAAGGGCTAAGATCAAAACCTCAAGTGACAGCTCATGCTGGTGAGGATGTGAAGCAAGGGGAATACTCACCCATTGCTGGCAGGAGTAAAAAGTTGTATGGCCATTTTAAAAATCAATTTTGTGATTTCTCAGGAAATTGGGACTAGATCTACCTTTCGATCCAGTTATACCATTCCTGGGCATATACCCAAAAGATGCTCCACCATACCACAAGGACACTTGTTCAATGATGTTCATTGCAGTTATATTCATAATAGCTAGAAACTCAACATTCTTCAGCCAAGGAATGGATAAAGAAAATGAGGTACAGTTACACAATGGAGTATCACTTAGCCATTAAAAACAAGGACATCATAAAATTTGTAGGCAAATTAGCCATGATTTACAGGACAACCATGCTACAATTCACAAACCTAAAGAAAACAAGTAATAAGGAGTGTCCAAGGAGTCTCCTTTCTTGTATAAACCTCGCCCCTTCCCAAATTTAAAGCTATTGATTAAAAAAAATAGCATCTCACTGAGAATGGAAAATAGATTAGACATTGGGGTGGATGGAAGAAGGGGACTGAGTGGGGGAGGGAGTGGGGATGTGAACAGGAGTGACAAGGTGGCGGGAGTACAGAGACACAGTACTGGGAGAGACAACTGAGTTAGGAGGTGACATCTCTGGGACAAGGTAGAAACCTAAGACAATGTAAACTCCCAGGAATATAGGAGGATAACTTGTAAATGGATTTTAATAAACTTTATTTGCTTTTAACATGACCCAGCCAGCCCCCAATAATAAAGGCAGAGACCTGTAGAGTTTTTAATATTATCTCTGGCACAATTACTGGGGAAATTACCCCTAATCTATTTTTTTTCTAACACTTTACTGTGAATTCCCCAGCTGCGTTCTCTGTGTACTTGTCTGAGTATCGTTGGGTTACTCCCGCTCCCTTGGCCAATCCTTAGGGTCCATCCTACTCTGGCTCGTGCTCCTGCCCTGTCACATCTAAGGAAGACCTTCTGTCTTCCTGGACTGGCTGGTTGTGTGAGTCAACTTGACACAAGCTGGAGTTATCACAGAGAAAGGAGCCTCTGTTGAGAAAATGCCTCCATGAGATCCAGCTGTAAGGCATTTTCTCAATTAGTGATCAACGGGGAAGAACCATTGTGGGTGGTGCTGTGCTGGTGGTAGTCTTAGGTTCTATAAGAAAGCAAACTGATCAAGTCAGAGAAGCAAGCCAGTAAGGAACATCCCTCCATGGCCTCTGCATCAGGTCCTGCATCCTGACCTGCTTGAATTCAAGTCCTGACTTCCTTCGACAACAACGAACAGCAGTGTGGAAGTGTAAGCTGTATAAACCCTTTCCTCCCCAACAATTTCTTCTCTTCTTCTTCTTCTTCTTCTTCTTCTTCTTCTTCTTCTTCTTCTTCTTCTTCTTCTTCTTCTTCTTCTTCTTCTTCTTCTTTTTCTCCTTNTCTTCTTCTTCTTCTTCTTCTTCTTCTTCTTCTTCTTCTTCTTCTTCTTCTTCTTCTTCTTCTTCTTCTTCTTCTTTTTCTCCTTCTCCTTCTCCTTCTCCTTCTCCTTCTTTCTCCTCCTCCTCCTCCTCCTCTTCCTCCTCCTCCTGTCCCTACCTGAGACCCCCCTCCAGCCCAGGAACTGAAACTCTGCCTACCCCTATTTTTCCCAGTAATTTGATGTAGCCACTTATTTTTTAATCAATAGCTTTAAATTGGGGGGCAAAGTTTATACAAGAAAGGTTACACTGGATAGGTTACACTGGGGGTAACCAGATCCTATGGGCTAATATTGAGCATTTGAATACATAGCAGCACCAGATCAACCACCAACCTAGCTGAGACTCCTAGCACTGGGGGATATGTAGCCTGAAACAGCCCTCTCTTGTAACCAAGCAAGACTTTCAACGGGGAGACTGGGACATCACCTCAGCCACAAAAATAAATAAATAAATAAATAAATAAATAAATAAATAAATAAATAAATAAAAACTGAGACCCACAATTTGTCCTGCTTACAGGATATGCAGGGGTGGAGGATGGAGCAGAATGTGAGGAAAGGGCCAACCAATGACTGGCCCAGCCTGAGACCCATGGGATTAGAGGGAGCCCACACATGACACTACTGATGATATTCTGCCATATACTTGCAGACAGGAATCTAGCATACATGTTGTCAGAGGGGCTCTACTCAGTAAGTGCTGGAAACTGATTCAGAGACCAACATCCAGACATTGAGTGGAGCTTGGGCCTGCTGTGGAAGAGGAGGAGGAAGGATTCAATAAGCCAGGGGGCTCAAGGACACCACAAGAAAACCTACAGAGTCAACTAACCTGGACCCACGGGAGCTCAGTGACACTGAACTGCAAACTCTAGGTCTTAAAGAGACAGACCTGGGCCTTCTGCACATATGTAGCAATAGTGCAGCTGAGTCTTCATGAGGGAGTCCTAACAGAGCGTCAGGGGCTATCTCTGACTACATTGCCGGCATATGGATCCCCTCCCCCCAACAGGACTTCCTTGTCTAGCCTCAGTGGAAGAGGATGCATCTAGTCTTGGTGAGCCTTGATATGCCCGGGCTGACTGATGTTCATGGGAGACCTCCCTTTTCTGGGGAGAAGGGGAGGAGGGGTGAACTAGGGGTGGTGGAGTTGGGGGGCGGGACTAGGATGAGAGGAGGAAGGGGATGCTGTGATCGGAATGCAAAATGAATAAATAATTTAGTTAATCAGAAAAGGAATCATGTATGATTTTCTTTGTAAGATACAAACCAGCGCTTAAGCAGTTATTAATAGAAGGGTTTCCCTCCACATACAAAGTTCCTGGGAATACAGAGAGCATACTGCAAATAGATCAGCTGTGGACACTTCAACTGAGAAAAAGACAGTAAGGGAACGTGAATGACATTGTCTTGGAAAGGTGAAGGTAGGAAGTGAAGGACAGAGTAAATGGGTAGGTGTTCTTCCTTCCATATCTTGTTCCCAGAAATGTTTTCTGCAATAGTGTACTAGCACGGGACCACTTTTATTTTTTTAATCTTAAGGAGTTATGATTTTCAGTTATGCATTGTAACTATATATTGTTTTATTCCCAATTGATTTTCCACTACTACGTTAAAGACAGACAAACAAAACCAAACCAAAACCAAACCAGCAAACAAAAACCACCACCACCACCACCAAAAAATAATCTCCACAATTAATTATGCCCCAGCGAACAGTTCTGTCTTTTGCCTCCGATTAAATAAACCTCACACCATTCCTTTCTTTAACCATGAGCCAAATGAAGGAGGTTACAGTTCATTGTCCCCTTGACAGGCATTTAAAGTGAAAAACACCATCACACTAACCTTACACCTTTCCCTTCCAGGAAGCCTGCCAGTGCCTCCCGGGTCAATCACCACCATCCGGCTTAGGAGGTGATTAACAGTGTTCTCCCAGTCACCTAGGCAGCCTTAGCATCTACTGAATACCACCAAGGGTAGAAATCTCTTACAGAATTGAACTTGGCAGGAAAGGGTGACTGTAGATATACTATAGCATACTGAGCAAGAAACCATGGACCACTGCGGTAGTTCTATAATCTCAGGAAGTTCTGCAAAGCTGTCAATTGCTGCTTGTAAATTCCAGGGCTTGAAATAGAAAATGAACATACAATAAAAAAAAACCACAAACAAATCCCATGCATATCCCTGTCAGGAGGGTGCAAAGCCGGGCTGAAACCTCTAGGCTTCTCCCTCTCACTGATATTAAAAAATGAGCTATTGATTTTCCTCATACTGAACTATCTGCTGAGGAAAACTAACAAATATGCACTCCTGACATGAAGTAGGCCAAGGTTATTATGTTATAAAAATAAAATGTTGGGAAAGATTTGACAACATGTTGAACTAATTAGGAAGTACCAAGGAACACAAGCAAATTTCCATTATGTGAAATATTTAAGGGTTTCTGTCCCAAAACTCAGTCCATTCTGTCCATCATATCTCTCAAAGCTTATTTTTCCAGAAAAAAAATCACCAAAGATGGCTGGGTCGTTTTAGAGACAAAAATAGAGTACTTATTAGGAAGTAGCGGTATGCTTCACCATGTCGAATAGTGAATAGGAAGAAACTTTGTGTCTAAAAGTGTCTCAATAAAAATCCACTTATTGTCCTTCTCTGTATGCAAATCTGGAAACTAAGTATCGCGTTCATTAAGAATCAGTTAACACAAATATCTCAATGCCTGCAACATCTGGAGCTGGGGAGAAATAGAAAGATTGATGCTTACTGAAGACATAAGTCCTGCTTGCTCTCATTTCTCAGACCACAATGTTTATAAGAGCGTGTCTGTTGTCAGTTTGTCCAAACAGGTGCATATGATTAACTGGTGTAGGCTTGAGAGATAATCCTGAAGTGGATCAAAGAACGTCTAGTTCAAGTTCCAGGAGACAGTTAACAATACAGACCAGTTTCCCTCTTAGCTAGCTCATGGGATCTGCCTTAAAAGATCCTTACTGTGTTTTAAAGGGCTAAAAATGTTCAGACATTGCGATTTAACTTGATATACATAATACATAAAAGCATATTTATATATGCTCTGTCCAGATATCCCTAGTTACACTAGCAAACGTGTCGTGTCCCACCCTTTAACATTGCCTTAACCTCCTCGTCTTAATAATCATAAATGAGGATATGACAGTAAAATAATCAAAAGGTCAATTCTGGTTTCAGAATTCTGCTTTTTAATTCTGCTTTTATTTACTGTCAGCTTTTCATTGCCAAGACCAAATACCTGAGAAAATTCCCTAAAATGTAGGAAAATATATTTTGGCTCACAGTTTCAGAAACTCGGCCTGTCCACTTGACCCCATTATTTCTCGTTCTATCAGGTACTTTTTGTATGGACAAAATGCCTAGCAAAGTAACTTCTGCAAAGAAGGGTTTATACTCACTCGAAGTACAGGAATGCTGTCCACCATGGTGGACGGGTATGGCAGAGGGAATGTGAGACTCTATTGTATTCATAGTTGGGAAGCAAAGATTAATTTTTTATTACTTTTTTTTTATAGCCCAGTTGTTACCTACCTCCTGGCTCACCTTCCCACAATTCCTCATCTCATTCTTTCTTGTCCCTGTCTCCAAGAGGATGCTCCCCCCTGCTAGGCCTCCCCACTTTCTGGAGCCTTAAGTCTCTCAAGGGTTAGGTGCATCTTCTCCCACTTACCCCAAGCCGGGCAGTCTTCTGCTGTATGTGTGTCAGGGGCCTCAGACCAGCCTGTCTGAGAGATCTCAGGGGTTAATTAGTTGAGACTGCTGGGCAAAAATGAATTCTGCACCATGCTTTCTCTTTATTCTGTCCAAGGAGTGGTGCTGTCCGTGTTTAGAGTGAATGCACCCACTGCAGTTAGATCTCTATGGCGATACCCTCACAGACACACCCATGTTTGTCTCCTTCGTCATTATAAATCATATCCAGTTTGACATCCAAAATTAACTCCCACGTTATGCTATGGTGGGATAGAACATAGTGCCAATGTGACAGACAGGAGAAAGGGGACTAGGGTAGGTTCCATTTAAAGGTATCCCTCTATGCCCTCCCACCTTCTCCCTCCTTGACGGTCTATAATTATGATGTCATTAGTAGATACATCCATTGATGAAGCCTGTGCCCTCATGGTCCAGTTTAGCATTCTCACTTGGAGCACTGATTGCTACATTACAGCCAGACCACACGATTAATACCTGAATCTTTGGGAGAGATGCCAACCATAGCACCCTAGCAGCTGTGATATCTAATTAATATTTTATCCAACTGTGCCTCAATTTTATTGTCTGTAAAGTAAACTTAATAGTAGCACTCACATGAGGAATATACTTTAATTAACTTAGTACATATGAATACCTTAGGGAGTAAAACTAAGTATCTACTATGTCACTCATAATTACTATAATTATTACT
>NC_034606.1:59838216-59847200 GCF_900095145.1 Mus pahari
CTCTCTCTCTCTCTCTCTCTCTCTCTCTCTCTCTCTCTCTCTGTGTGTGTGTGTGTGAAATGATACCTGAGCTTATTAGGGGTTGCTATTTTCTCAGCTTTCAACTCAATGTCACATGCTAAGGAATAACTTCTCTTTCATCCTAAACCCTCTGTCCTCTCCCGTACTTTTTACTGCAGTGTCCTAGTCATTTCTCCTATGTGATAAATCATGTCCCTTCCGATGTACAGGTGATGAAGTAGCAACCTTCCATATAATAGTATGAGACCTTTAGGAGGTCATGAGTGGGTGACCTTCATGCAGACTTAGGGTCCTAATAAGAGCTAACCAGAACCTGTTCCCTTCCTTTACTGCGCAAAGAGAGGGAGAAGAGGGAGTCCTTTACAAACCAGGGAACCCAAACAAGAAACTAAACTCTGATAAAAACTTGACCTTGGTCCCAGCTCTCATAAACCATTCTTGCCATTTAAAGTATTAGTTTATGGTGACAAAACAAGTGGATACAGTTTCCTATACAATATTTTTCACACTCTGGATTTATCTTGTTTATATGTATAATCCCATAAAGGCTGGGGACTTTGTCATCTGTCACCAGGGACAGTGACCAGAAAACAAAGTAGATTCTGGTGACTTTTTTTTTTAAATGAGACAAGGTATAAACAAACACACACACACACACACACACACACACACACACACACAAATATCTGTACATTAAAGGCTAGGATACAAATATGAGGGAGAACTTGCTGGGTTTTTTTTTTCTGAATTTGGGTGACTTCTTTGAAATCTATCCCAAGGTGAATAATCTTTATGTGACTCACAATGTTCTGTGGCCACTGTATTATAGTGAGACTTGAAATTTAGCAACATCTAGCTTTTGAACATCATTCTAGAATTCATACTAGACTAAATAACTCTAGAAGACTAATGAGAATGGCCAATTCATCTGTTTATTTGCTTCCAGGACTGAGAATGCAGACCTGGTGGGGAAAATGGGGCCAAGGAATTTGTGTCATAATCTTGGAGTGGTGAATGAACACATACACACAGATGCACACACAGAGAGACACACACAGACAAACTCACACACACAAACACACTCTCATATACATACTCGCACGTATACACTCTCACCCACATTAACATATACATACACTCACATTCACACACAGACACACTTGCTCATACATACACACTCATACACACCTTCAAGGCAACTTGAAGAGCTACTTTGCTAAGGTTTGTGGAGATATCTGGGGCAAAATGTACCCCCTCTATACAGAGTACAAAGTATAGCGCCAGAGATGGATTCCCATTTCTAGTTCCTCATGAGCATACAGACCCAGCAACAAGCTAGAATGGTAAACACTGAAGAGAATGGCATCCTGTTCTACAACTCACTGCTGTGATAGCAATCATCACACCAACGAGGATCAGGACATAGCTCCAATAGCTACCTTTTCCAAACACTGCAGGGATGGTATGGACTTAATGTAATTTATAGAGAATAGTGAATGGACTTGTGGTTAATCTAGGCTGGTGCTCTGGGCCCATAGACAACACATTCCCAGCATGTAGCTTTCATCTTTGCTACGATTCTTGCCTTCAGTATAAGAAGTAAGTTCTTTTTAATGAACAAACTGACATTCTATCATTCAGGATGGTTAATAATGTTCATAGGCTGCTTTAGAGTGTACAGCGATTTCTAATAGCAAGTCAACAGCAAGAGAGAAGCCTGGGTTCTAGCCAGAGCTCAGTGGCTTCAGCGCAAGAAGCCATGTACTTGGACTCTAGTCCTAAGCTCAGTGTTTCAAAGTCTGGCTCCTTACAGTGCTCAACATATGCAAACAATTTCAACCTTAACCCCCCCACACCCAAGACCCCAAAGTTCTAGAACAGCTTCTAGGGCTCCAAGAGAAAGAAGGGAGAGTGAACTGTGACATGAACAATAGCAATGTTCCCTTTCTTCCTAGCTTTATTCAGGCTCAGGCTCAAGCTCACGGTCACTCTAAGCAAAGTGGAGCAGTCCCCATCCTGCCCAGCAGACAGAACATCATACCCAGATAAGGAGAGCTGATTTTTCAAGATAGGGTTTCTCTGTATAGCCCTGGCTGTGAACAGGAACATCTTCTCTTCAGATCGTCTTAACCTAATCGGTACAAGTGACATAACCCCGGGGGTGTTACAACAAACTCACCTTCATGTTCCTGTGTCATAAAAGCATTGTTCAAGTAACAAAGTTTATTATTAGTAGTAGTGGTATAAGTTTAGAAACTTAACATTTTAAACGTCTTAATTGGAATAAGGGAGGTATTTGGTCTTGACTCTACAAATCCGAGCCTCCCTCCCACATCTCTTGACTTTGTGTCAGCCTTTAATACCCAGAGGCACACTCTCTACCTGGGAACCCGGTAGCCACATCTACCTGTCATTCAATTACGTGATCTTAACTCTCCTTAATGTTCTCCATCTTCAGTTCCACAGTCTCATTTCCAGCCCTGTAGTCGATCACCTGCAGACTCAGAAGCACTCCTACCAGGCAACCCACAACCACCACACATTCCTAAGATCCAGAGAGGGCATCAGAAACCAAGGAAGAGAACACACCCTCCACACACACACACAAAAGACAAGACCAAAAGTCAACATCAAGAATCACAATCATCCCAAACATAGTCACCAGACAAGAAACATAATCATGAATATCCAAAGCCATATGTCTCTGCCAGAACCCCAAAATCCTACTACAGTAGACTCTAAGAAATGTAATCTAATCAAAACCTATGACAATAATTTCAAAATATCTATTTTGAATATACTAACGCACCTCAAAGAACCCCATTAATGAAGTCTGTGAAAAACAGTATACTAAATGATGAAAACAGTTTAGATATGAAAGTAGAACTAGGATCAATAAAGAAAACCCAAACTGAGGTAAAACTGGAAATAAAAATGTAGAAAGTCACACAAAAACCTCAGAAGTAAACTTACCAACAGAGTAAGAGAGGTGACAGAGAGGATCTCAGGCATTGAATATAAAATAGAAGAAACGGATACCTCAAAGAAACTGTTAAATCTAAAAACATCCAGGCATAAAAGTACAAATAATAGGAATAGAAGAAGGAGAAGAAACCCAGTTCAAAGATACAAAAGTGTTTTATTTTTCAATAAAATCATAGAAGAAAAATTAACTTAAAGAAAAAGATGTCTATCAATGGAAATAACACCAGTAGGGTAGAATAGGGGAGAAACTATATAATGACATATAATCATCAAAACACTAAACATATAAAACAAATGAAGAGTATTAAATGCTTCAGGGGAAAAACACTAAGTAAAGGCAAATCCATTTGAATAACATCTGACTTTTCAGTGGAGACTCTAAAACCCAGAAGGACCTGGGTACTTTACAAACTCTAGAGACCACAAATGCCAGTCCAAACTACTATATCTAGCAAAGCTTTCAATCACAATATATGGAAAAAGGAATACGTTCCATGATAAAACCAAATGCAATCACTATCTATCTACAAATACAGCTCTACAGAAGGTCCTAGAAGGAAAACTTCAACTTGAATAAGTTATTTATACTCAAGAAAGCATAAGGAATAAATAATCCCAGGACAGAAAATCAAAAAAGTGGGGAAAGACCCAACACAACAAAATAATTGGAATTAGCAAACGCTGATCATTGATAACTCTCAATATCAATGGTCTTGATCCTCCAATAAAAACACACAAACTAATAGATTGGATACAAAAACAGGCTCCATCTTTCTGCTGCATCCACAACATATAACTTATCATCAAGGATAAATATCTCAGTGTAAAAAGATGACGAAAAGGTATTCCAAGCAAATGGACCCAAGAAGTGAGCTGGTGTAGACATGTTAATATCTGACAAAATAGACTTCAAACCCTAACTAGTCAAAAGAGGTAGAGAAGGGCAATGAATACTCATTAAAGGAAAAATCCATAAAGAGGATTTTTTAGGCTTATATTTTTTAAACACACTTTAATAAGGGTACTTAAATGCTTTAACCTCCCTTCTAGACTGTCACTCACCAGAGATAGTAGAAAGGAAAGGTTAATAGGGCAAAGGAAGATATGGACCTGTTTAGAAATAGTTATTTGGAGCAAATTGAATCTGTGTTGTCAGGACGTCAGAAGTTCAGTTCACAGGAATCAGCAGCAGTAGTTCAAACTACTCACAAACACCACTCACTAGTCGACAACTGAAGTTTGCTCCACAAGAAAGGGTGAAGCTCTGCCAAGCCACCAGAGCCTGCAGAAGCCACAAGAAGCTGCTGGACCGGAAGTTCTTTGGTGCGTTTCTCCATATGAAGTCATAACAAACTGTGATCAGCATAGAAGGCAAGGCAAACCAATACCACACAGTGTCATCAGCAAAGACCAGCGTCAGCAAAGCCCAGTAAATAATAGAAAAGAGTGGCGAGGTGAAGCAATGCCACAGTGTTGGCCACTGTCCGTCGGGTTATTAATGTAACAAAAATGGCCATCCTACCAAAAGCAACCTACGGCATCAATGGAGTCTGTATCAATCCCAATACCATGGTCAGAGAAATTGAAAGCACAATTTCCAGCTTCATATGGAAAGACGAAAATCCCAGGATAGCTGAAATTATCTTGAATAATAAAAGCATGTTTCTCATTAGCAAAGAACATGCTTCTAAGAGATAAGAACAAAACACAACAAAATAAATCATAAAATAAAACAAAACTCCTCCCAGAGAAGTTAGACGAGGCAAACCAAAAGAAGAAAGAGCCCAAGAGACGGCACAAGAATCAGAGACCCACTCATTCACACACTCATGAAAATACCAAGCTAAAAGCTGTAATACACAGTAGAGACCCTTGCTGGCCCTGTGCCTGCTGCTTCAGTCTCTGTGAGTTCGTGTGAACCTTTCCCATATTAATTTAGAAGGTCTTGTTTTCATGGTGTCCTCCTCTGGCTTCTACACTCTATCCACGCTCACTTCTATGGGGTTCTTGGAGCTCTGAGGGGAGGAATTTGATGGAGACATTCCATTTAGTGCTGGGTGCACCAAGGTCTCTTTCCCTCCCCTTCTCCCTCCCCTTCTCCCTCCTACACCCGTGTGTGTGTGTGTGTGTGTGTGTGAGTGTGTGTGTGTGTGTCTGTCTGTGTCTGTGTGTAATGCCTGGCTCTGAGTCTTTGAATTTGTTCCCATCTGCTGTGGGAGGAAGCTTCTCTGATGGTATCTGAATACGGCACTAATCTATGAGTATAGCAGAATATCTCTTAGAAGTTTCTTTTTTTCTAGTAAGAGACACAAAGGGAATGTATCTGGAAGGAAGGCGAGCTGGAGAGGTACTGGGAGGAGTACAGGGAGGGGAAACTGTAATCAGGATGTATTATATGAGAAAAGAATCTATTTTCAATAAAAGGAGGAAAAAAGGAAAAAAGAAAAAAATAAATTTAATTGAGTATATAACGTTTTAATAAATTATATATATTTAAATATAATTTTTTAAAGTTTGCATATATTATTCCTGCAACATAATACCCACAATGCAAAATAAGCCTCTCGGCCCACACCTTCGTAGGGCCACTGTGGAATTCTCTCTCAAACTATCTGCTTGAGAATAATGTAGAGAATATATATTACAGAATAATTTACTTTCACTCACTATGGGTTAATTTTAATTTTCAAGAGCTTTATTTAAATTAAATTAAATGTTCACTCTAATTAACAACAACAACAACAACAACAAAAGCTGCTGGAGTCATTACCATCCTCAATCCGAAATTGTACTGCAGATCTACAGGAATAAAAACAGCAAGTTACTGGAATAAAAACAGACATTGATCAATGGAATAAAATTGAAAACCCCTATATAAACTCACATACTTTTGGATACCTGTTTTTTTTTTTTTTTATATTGAAGCCAGAAAATCACAGTGGAAATAAAAAAGATACCATCTTTGACAAATAGTGCTGGTCAAAGTGGATGACTGCATATAGAAGAATCCAGATAGATCTATATATATCAACATTATCCTGCACAAAATTAACCTCCAAAGGGATCAAGGACCACAACATAAAGCCAGATGGACACAATAGAAGAGAAATGAGGGAATAGCCATGAATTCATTGGCAGAGAAAGGACTTTCGGAAGAGAACACCATTGGTACAATCACTGAGATCAACCATGAATAAGTGGGACCTCATGAGACTGAAAAGTTTCTGTATGGGGAAGGATGCCGTCCCTTGGATGAAGTGCTAGGCTACAGAATAGGAAAACGTTTTCCCAAGAACACAACGAATGGAGGGCTAACGTCAGAATATACTAAGAACTAAACAACCTGGACCTCAAGAAAAAGAACAGTACAATTTAAGATGGGGTATAGATCTAATCAGAAAGTTCTCAAAAGGATGACCACAAGTGGGCAAGGCACTCTTAAAGAAATGTTCAACATAGTTAATCGTCAGAGAAAGGCAAATCAAAACCACTTTGACATTTCAGCTTAAACCAGTCAGAAGAGCCAAGATCAATAAAACAAACGACAGGTCATGCTGGAAAAGGATGTAGAAAGGAACAGTCCTCAGTTGTTGATGGGAGTGCAAATCTGTACAGCTACAGCTAAGAGTGTTGTGGTGGCTCCTCTTTCTGTTTTTTGTTTTGTTTTATACATCTGACTTCCTCCAAGTCTGAATGGGGAGTGTTCCCATGTTAACTCTTTCCCAGAATTCCTCTCTCCCATCCCACCTTCTATTCCAACCTTTCTTATTGGCCCCAGGATTTTTTGTAGACAGCTGATGCTGCCACACAGTACACCAGAGATTATCCCTACACTGAGGACCATTTGACGGGTTGTATTGAAACTAATGATGATAGAAGCTTCTTAAAATACGTATATTATGAAAGAAGCCTAAATGGAATTGCTAAATATGGGGGGACACAGCCCCAACTAGATATCTCTCACCACCAAATGAAATGGCCAGTGCTAGAAATGGGATACATCTGAGTTGTTGGCCAAATGGGCCCCCTTGGAAATTCCCCCAAAGTCCAGCCTATTGCCAAGGCTAATGCTTGCTCTCCACAACTGATGGTATGGCACTGCTAAAGCCAACAGTTATAAATCTCCTTGAAAATGGACAAGTCAAACTCATACCTGCTTAGAGCCTTCATCTCTACTGACTAGTTGTTTGTGCTGCTGGAAGACGCTCTGCATACGACTAGAGAATAAAGGTAACCACTAACCCTTCTAATTTGCAATAATGACCTGCCTACAAAGTACTCTGGTGCAATGGTACCACAATAGCTGTGAGAGTAACCAACTACTATCAGGTTGGATTTAAAGCCCACTTCATGAGATGGAACCCAGGCTTGACACTGCTCAGTTGGCTAAGAACCTGAGGCTAAATAAAACACAACCCAAGGGGGAAGTCAGTTACTATTGTTCTACTGAAGGAATTAACAAGAAAATGACTCCTGACAACACTCTGCTATACTCACAGATCACGGTCCTGCTCAGTCATCATTAGAGGAGCTTCCTTCTGCGGGAGATGCTTATGCAGAGACCCACAACTGGACAACTTGCAGAGAATGAGAGACATGGAGCACTCGATCATAAATGGAATGTCTCCATCAAATTCTTCCCCTAAGGGCTCAGGGAACTATGTGGAAGAGGAGACAGGAAGATTGTCTTATCCTGTGAGATTGGAATACACTAAGGAAACGGTACCTTTCAGATACAACAGGACTGATATACATACAAACTCACAGAGACCCTGTCAACAGGCACAGGACCTACACAGGTCTAAGCCAGATGAGGTCTCAGTAATGGCAGAGGAAGTGAACTTGAGCCCCCATCCCTAACCCAGATGCTATCTCTAATTGATAATCCCTCAAAAGGAAAACTTAGTTTTTGTCAACCCACTCTCACTGGGTACAGAAACTACACTTAAATGCCCAGCAATAAAGCAAACTTAATGGTATTTTTAGAATTTAAGTTGTTAATATTATTATTTTGTTTCATAATGCTTTGTCTGGGCACTTTTTTAACTTTATAGGTCTTTTGCTTTCTGAGTTTGTCTTTTATATAGGATTTCTCTGTGTGAGAATGTATGTATTCTTGTTTTATTTCTTCTCTGTGCCTTCTTTTGGTCCTTTTATTCCTGTTTATTTTACCCTATTCTGGTTTGTTTGTTTTCTTTTAATTTTCTTTTACTATTTTTTTTAGATGCATATGCCAGCAAGATTTTGCTGACAGGACCCTGATATAGCAGTCTCTTGTGAGGCTATGCCAGTGCCTGGCAAATACAGAAGTGGATGCTCACAGTCATCTATTGGATGAACCACAGGGCCCCCAATGGAGGAGCTAGAGAAAGTACCCAAGATGCTGAAGGGGTCTGCAACCCTATAGGTGGAACAACAATATGAACTAGCCAGTACCTCTCAGAGCTGTGTCTCTAGTTGCATATGTAGCAGAGGATGGCTTAGGTGGCCATCATTGGGAGGAGAGTCCCTTGGTCTTATGAAGATCATATGCTCCAGTTCAGGGGAATGCCAGGGCCAGGAAGCAGGAGTGGGTGGGTTGGGGAGCATGGTGGGAGAGGGTGTAGCGGACTTTCAGGATAGCATTGAAATGTAAATGAAGAAAATATCTAATAAAAAAGATGCCTTTTGTTTTATAATGAGAGAGAGGATATAGATTTAGGTGGGTGTGGAGGATCTGGAAGAAGTTAGAGGGAGCCATAATCAGAATATATTTATGAAAAATATACATCTAATAAATAAATAAGTATTAAATAGATATCCCAACTCAATAACAAATAAATAAATAATAAATAAATAAATAAAATTAAAAAGGTTTCCCAAATTAGAAATGAGTGTTCGCTCCTCCATTGCTGGTGGGATTGCAAGCTTGTACAACCACTCTGGAAATCAGTCTGGCAGTTCCTCAGAAAACTGGACATAGTACTACCGGAGGATCC
>NC_034606.1:59847960-59851248 GCF_900095145.1 Mus pahari
GGGTGGGTAGGGGAGCAGGGGCAGGGGGAGGGTATGGGGAACTTTCAGGATAGGATTTGAAATGTAAATAAAGAAAATAATAAAAAAATTATGAAAAAAAGAAAAAAAGAAATGAGTGTTCTATTGTCTCTTATTCTCTGCAAATTGGTCAGTTGAGGATCTCTATATTCATTGTTATCTACCACAAAAAGAAATTGCTTTTATGAGGGTTGTATAAGGCACTCACTTATAAATACAGTTATATATCATTAGGTATAGGTTTAAAGTTATGTCCATTGAAAAGAATAATAGTGGTAAGTTTTCCCCAGGGCATGTATGGCCACAAGTTTTTTTTTTAATCCTAATATTTTTGGAACAGGTCTTAAATTCAAGCCGAGAGTGGCTGGTTACTCCAATACCATTCATGCCATTATTGCTTTAGTGAGCCTGTCTTGTCAGCTTGATAATTATAGTGGTTTCCAGGCCTCAACTGGATAGGATTAATAATAACTATTTTTCAGTGGTGTGCACGACACATTCCGGCACCGTGAGAGCTAGTTAGTAGGGATGAAACTTCCAGGAGAGCACCAGCTTGCTTTTCCCACATTCTATAACTCAGTATGTAGTTTATTCGGCAGTAGGGTTTTACCATCAAGTTTTGGAGAATAGCACCAATTGCAATAGCTTGTAATGTTTCAGGTCTATAAGCCCCAATAGGCCAACAAATCCAGGGAGGTTAACACATTCCTGGCACTGGGATTTCTATTGGGTATCTTGCAGTGTCTAGGATGGGTAGTGTTTAAAGGCTTATGTTTGTATATGCATATATAAAAGGAAGGTTCTATGGTTGTTGATTTCTTTCTCTCCTTTTTTTGTTTTTTGTTTTTTGTTTTGTTTGTTTGTTTGTTTGTTTTTCTTTTCTTTTTTTTTGAGACAGGGTTTCTCTGTATAGCCCTGGCTGTCCTGGAACTCATTCTGTACACCAGGCTGACTTTGAACTCAGAAATCCACCTGCCTCTGCTTCCCAAGTGCTGGGATTAAAGGCGTGCACCACCACGCCCCGGCTGGTTGTTGATTTCATATGACTTACTCAAGGCTCCAAGGCCATCACGGAAGACAGAGCAGAAAGACTGTGAGAGTCAGGTTGTGGATGACTACAGCAAAGCAGTGCTTTCTGAACACAGAAGGGCAGTTCTGCATACAAATGGCAGCATTGGTGAAAGCATGGGAAATACTGCTACTAAGCTCATGCCAAGTATAGTCTGAGCATGGAACGGTGGTCAGGAGGAAGCTCTATATCCAGCTGAGGAGCTACTAGCACTTGACAACATTAGGGAGAGTAAAAATGAGCTATTGTCACTAAGAGTGTGATCTCTGGTGTGTCAACCATACTCTAATAGATGGTTTCACACCCAAGGGTTTATAGGTGGCACAAAATTAGATCCTAGATGGATTTAAATTAAAAAGGATACAGATTTGGGGGGCTGAGTTGGGGAGGTAGCGGTGGATCTAGAAGGATAGGGAAGGAATGATGTGTAACTGTGGTCAAAATACATTGTACGAAATTCTAAAAGGATTAATTATTAAAATTTTTTTTAAAAATCTGAAAATGAACAAACAAAAAGTATGTGGTTTCATATCCAAAAAGAAGTATTACAGTGCCTATGAATGAAGAAATGAAAAAAATAAAGTCTTCATTTTCTCAATGTCCTTTTAGAAAGAGCCATTTAGTAAACCATTTAGGAAATTAAATATCTAAGAGACTTAATGAGAAAGGCATGTTGAGACCAAGACTTCATCTCCAGAACTACTTTCTTAATTGTGTGAGGTCAATTTTAGAACACCCAAATGACTCACAATTACTGTGTGCTGTAGACGTTCCTTTACAAATCAAAGTAATCATTAAGCAATAACTAATCCTTTCAGTTCATCATTATATTTTTTTATGCTTTGACTGAAACATCAGAATATCAACTGATTTTTCAGATCCAGGAGTCCATAAATGTTGCCATATTTCAGTAGCAAGAATCATATCCTTTGTCTTATCTACATCTGACATTCTAATGTGTATAGAAAATTTTGGTATGGCCCTGACTCAAGTTTATGTACACAGGTCTGAAAACCTACTTGAAAAAATAGTTCTTCTACAGAGAAGCAACCAGGTATAACACAATTATAGCAAAGTCTTTGGCACTGAACTCAAGGACGTCTTCATCCCAGATGCATGTGTAGAAAGAGTGTAAAAACGTAATGAAAAACTGAAAGAGCAGCTTCGCAAGAAACACTGAAGTTGGTATGCAATCGAGTGTCGCTTCGGGTCTCATCTGACGACTTACAGCACAGGAAGAAAGGAAGCACTGTGTCCTCTGATCCTTTTCCCATTGACCGGCTTTTGAACTTTCAGGCTTTGGCAATGTTATGTAGGGAGCAATGGCAGAGTCTACTAAAAGGTTGTGGCAACCAAAGCTCCCATACATCCTTAGAGCAGGAGTACACAGTAGGTCCATGATAAGACACTCCTTGGGGCTCCTACAAATGCTTGCTGGCCATTGTAGAAGCAGGGTGCAAGTGGGTTCTAGACACAATGAAATTTATTTATAATCAAGTCAGCTATTATAAAATATAAAGGATAAAATTGTGACTACTGAATAAATAACCTCATCTCTGGGCACAACTCAGATACGACTTAGACACTCAGATGAAGTTTGTCTTGTGTCAGTGTCTGTCAGTTGAGTGCTGGCCATCACTGACTTGGAGAATGAGGACAAGACATTAAGTAAGCTCTATGTTTCTATGCACTGGCACACTTGGGTCATTTAATTTTAATGTGGTTGATCTCAATTTAATATACATCTACTGTCAATGAAACTCCAATACCTGTGAAATTGCTTCAGTTCTGTTCCTACTTCTGTTTTGCAGGGATTTCTTTGGAATAAGTACCCTGATGTCACATAGACTGGAAGAGAGAGTCTTTCAACACTACCACTAACCAAAGCATATTTAGTTCCAGAAATGAAAACAAACTGTACACAACGGTAAATCATAAAGTGTGTGTGTGGGGGTGTCTCACTCAAAGAACTCCTTCTTGGATCATTCACAAAGAAGTAAATCAGTCTAATAAGGACACATGCTCCACTATGTTCATAGCAGCCTTATTTATAATAGCCAGAAGCTGGAAAGAACCCAGATGTCCCTCAATAGAGGAATGGATGCAGAAAATGTGGTACATTTACACAATGGAGTACTACTCAGCTATTAAAAACAATGAATTTATGAAATTCTTGGGCAAGTGGATGGATCTGGAGGATA
>NC_034606.1:59851533-59858795 GCF_900095145.1 Mus pahari
TCTCTCTCTCTCTCTCTCTCTCTCTCTCTCTCTCTCTCTCTCTCTCTCTCTCTGTATATGTATGTATGTATGTGCACGGTGTATGTGTGCACATATGTGTGGGCATGTATGTGTGTATGTACACTCTATGGATTGTACTATTTATGGAACCTTAGAAAATACACTTATTAAAGGAAAAGCAAGGTAACCTTAGAGTGTTTCCAGTATGTACAAGTTCCATATGTGTATAAAATATAGACACATGGACATATGTACAAAATCATATATTTTAGCTTATGTGTGCATGTCCAAGTATACTTTGACTCTGCAGATGCATGTGTATTATATGTAATGAATGTTTTGGTTCATAGACTTTATTTTCAGAATTGCCTTCTTGGCAGTAACTTAATCTGACTCTGTAAAATATTTGTACTGGAGAATAACATTGGGCTGGAGTCTTGCCTTGCTTTTGTCTTGTTTTGGGTTTGATGGTTGGTTTATTTTTGTCCTGAGCAAATGGGAACCTGTCCTGTGAATCATCGTTTAAAATCCACAAGGCTGTCTAGTTAGGACTTTTAGAATTCTCAGGAAGGTTACAGAAGAGATGGAGGTCAGATGCTTGTAAAAGAAAATTGCCTTAGTCATTTAAAAGACAACATAAGGCTTGGTTCTGGGGATTTACACATGAACAAAATGGAAAGTTATAATGGGCAAGGTTATGCTGGGTGAACACAGTTACATTAGCCAAAAATCACAAGTCAGAGGTCCATCCAGAATGTATGACCCTTGCCATTAGTTCCATGGGAAAATGTATTAGATAAAGGACCCCTGGGTCTTATCTGATAGGTGACATAAAAATTAGGCTTGACTTGGGGCCAACAATGAACATTTACAGTCAAAATTAGAGCAAAAGGCCCATTTCAAACATTCTACATTTTTTTTTAAATGTTATTTCAGGATGTTTAAGAATGGTGAAGTCTAAGCATATCCAGCCCAGAGAGATGGTGTTCTCTGAGCTCAGAAGAAATATGGGAACAGTGAGGGGTAGACAGGGAAGGGAATGCTTGTAGCAGATCAGTTCACACCATAGCCCAATGTGGCATACGAAGGAAATGTCTCCTAGATAGTTTACCTTCTAATTTATGTCATAATACATTAGATAAGAAGCCAAGTGTGGTGGTGTACTTTTAAACCTAGCACAGTCGATGTGGATGTGAAGTCACCCTGATCTACACAGCAATTCGAGGAAAGCCAGGGCTATATAGAGAGACACCATCTCAAACAACACAAAACAAACAACAACATCATCAAACCCAGCCAATCATACAGGATAACGGAAACATTTGTCAATATCCATGAATATTACCAAAGTCATTCTCTTACCCAGTAATTATTGATCTTGTCTAATACTTTCCTTTGGGGGTGCAGTTCCTAGCTTAGAGATAGACAAAATAGTTGCTTCTAAATATTTTTAAGTAATTACAATCATCAAAGGACTGCATGTCCATATTTAGATCAGGTAATCAGGTCCTCTCTACACACAAACATAAAGGGCCATGAACATCTTGCAAGGTAGGAAAGAATGAAAAGATGAAGGAGAGAGGTCAGAGGGAAAGGAAATTTCTACCTAATTAGATCATAACATGTTTTCTCTAAATGAAACCAAGAAGGCTATGTGTACTAGAATAGACCTATAATCTAAGAACTCAGGAGGCAGAAGCAGGGGGATTACAACTTCTAAATTAGCCTGTTCTTCACAGTGAGTTTCAGACTAGCCTGGGCTACAAAGTGGTTTTATTGTTGTTTTGTTTCATTCTTTAAAGATTTATTTATTTTATGTATATGAGTGCACTGTAGCTGTCTTCATTCACACCAGAAGAGGGCACCAGGTCTCACTACAGATGGTTGTGACCCACCATGTGGTTGCTGGGAATTGAATTTAGGACCCCTGATAGAGCAGTCATTGCTCTTAACTGCTGAGCCAAGGTCTCCAGCCTGAGACCTTGTTTATAAAAACTAAAAGAAAAAACAAAAGATCAAGGTGGGGGGTACAGCAGCCTGATTCTTGTGATCTGGTTCTGGGTAGATGAGCTTCATTTGGGAATAAATCAAATAAAAGATGAAGAAAAAGAAAGACTACCCACTTGTCACAGATTTGTACCTCATTAAAAACAACCATGAGGAAGGCTGTCTTCTAGCCTTGTGACTCTGTGACTGTGCCATGCTAAGGAAATTAATAACAATTAATAAAACAATAATTAATAAGTAGAGGTTGTAGGTATTAGCAAAGTTTAACCCACTTGAGTATAAAATTTTTGAGCTGCCCTCAGGGCCCTTTAGCAATATCATTTACATATAAATAATTGACACCCAGTTAGAAATCACTTTGATCTGTTCATTAGCAGTCTCAAAGGGCTGCAAGTAAGCAATGTTTTGTTTGACTAGTTCCAATTATTGTAGTAATTAAAAATTTGTTGAATAAACAAGTTCAGCTTCAATTAATTAATTAATATAATAGAAACTCGATATTGAAAAAGGACAATTTCATGATTAAGACTGAAATGCCAGATCCATTCCCCAGGAAATATGAAGTCCTCTGATATCAGTACAGTGGCATTTATTTTCCAACTTTGGCCCTTAAGTTCTCAAGATATTTTACATTTAGGGCCCTTGGCTTAACTAGCTTTCACTGTCAAATTGTATATGGTCTCCTTTATCTTCAGTTTCCACACCCAGGGCTTCTTTAGCCAGCTAAAGTTAGTGGTTAGAACTTCACTGAGGAGACCTGATGCTTTGCATAAATGATTAGCAATACAGAGAAGAGAAGCTATGGTAAGTCCCAAGTCAACATAGCCTTAAGACATAAGAAAAACCAAGGGAAGCTTGATAGATGCCCATAGCATTTTGCTCATCTACTTAGCTTTCTAACTCTCTTTCATGCTTTGAACATGTGCCAGGCTTAGCGGGTGCTGTCTTTAGGAGTGTCGGGAGTTCCTGGTGAGGACCTTGGGAGCAAGTAAGATTACCAAGTATGAAAATGCTCAGTTCTTTCTCGGCTTCTACATAAAGCTCCTCATTAATAAAAGGGATGAGAGCAGAGCCACATCCCCTCTAGAGACCCATTGACTTCTCTGAGCAACCTCCCCCTGATCTATTTGCCAAGTCATAGAGGGCGAATGAGGCAGGAGAAAGGGGTGCTCACTCACACTCAATAGAGAGCACCAAAGGGGAAGCTGCCAATTAGAGTGACCATGTGTCTACATCGGTGTTGGGGTCCACTCCTACCCGGACGGCATACCGGAGTCTGGCCTTACCCACGGGCTCCTCAGCCTTCTTCCACACTTCCCTGGGTTCGTAGCACACACTTACCATTTCTTGCTCTGCCACAAGGCTCTTATTCCTTGGCCTACACCAAATGAATGTAGCAGGATAACAAACAAAACATTCACTTGGATTGTGCTTGGGTCGTTTTGCGAGACATGGCATATAAAGCAATTGTGGGGAATAGAAGTCTCATGGCAGATAGAAACGGGGGGCTCCCTTTCCAACTTTGTCAACACCTCCAGGATCTATCATCCATTGCCTCACCTTGGGGTTCTAAGAAATGTTTGGATACATACTAAGAGATAAGCAATGCTAAAATCAGTATAGAATGAAGTTATAGAATGGCCATAGAGGACACGTGCACACACACACACACACACACACACACACACACACACACACACAGTAATAATGATTAAAACAAAGCTTGCACTTAGGTTGGCTTTGTTCAATTTCCTCCTTTTGTCTTTTTCATAACTCCTGCTGTCTGGATGAGTAGGCTGTACGGACACACTTTAAGTTACCATGATGTCAACCTCTATATTTAATTGTAATCAAGATAAAAGCATGTTCCCAAGGGGTTGAAGAGTGACTTGCATGAAAGTTTAAGTGTGTCAGTCTGAAATATGAAGGTACTTGGCGGAACTCGGAAGGCATAGAAGCTGGTATTTCATTAACATTTCCCAGAAGCTTTCAAAATGTTACCCAGTGTTCGGGCAACTCTCCAAGTTTCCTGCTATACCTAATTTAAAATGTGCCAAAGCCAATGGCCGTTCTTTAAAAGCTGGAGAACATGCACTCAGTCAGTTAGTTCAACATTGTAGTTTTCAAGACTTCAAGCATCTAGTGGCGGTGGCCTAGGTTGTTGGAACCAACTCTGTCACCAAAAACAGCGAGAAAAGACAAACACAAGATAAAATTCATCCCCCTTTGTGTGATCAAAGAGATGGCGGAATGATGGGAAGCATCTGGCCGAGACTGGGAAGAGAAAATGCTGCCTACTGTAATGAGGATGGTTTGGCCATGAGAACATGTGCTGGCCCTGAGGCTGCTTGGAACATCTCAGAATTTTCATCACATTAGAAGGGTAAGCGATGAACATCAGAATCCATAGGCCCCTGGCACTTTGGATTCAGATCCTCCAAGTCTGTACTCTAGGAGTAATTAAGTTGGCAAGGTTCGAATTATCCATATAGCCCAGAATCTTCCACTCTGAAAATGGATTAAAGTAATCCTCGATTACTAATATTCCCAGGTTCTTGCAGAAGTGGACCAAGTCCTGCTAGAGAGAGAATAAATTATTCCATTCTAAAGAACATTCTCAGAATTTGTCCTACTAAAGTGCTGTACAGAACCCATGTGAAGAAGAGCAGGAGAGCCAGATAGGTAGGAACACACAGGGGCTGTCTATGCCATGTGGAATTTACTAGATCTCAAAGTCACTAAAAAAAGACTCTAAAACTCATTTGATGGCAAAAGAGTTACAAGTACTTTCCTAGAGACACTCAGAGATGTAAGTACACATAGGCCAAGTTCTCTCCTTTTACACAACTTATGGTACAGTAATGGAAAATATGTATGCATCTTTTTCTCTTTCATTTATTGCTCCATGTTAGATTGGAAAAGCTCAAGAAGCTACAAAAACTCAGGAAATATCATTAAACCTCTAAGTCCGCATGAGAAACATTTATTAAAATAATGACTTGCAAAATATTGAAATTTCCTCAAGAAACTTGTGGTAGAAGAAAGAAATGACTGGACCCCGGTGTGGTGCCAGCAGGGGAGGAACTTGTTTCCTGTGAAGACGTTTCACACAGTTGTAACAACTTGACTTTCAGAAGAGACCGGAGCTGAGGTGACTTTGCCCTTGACTGGACTGCTTAGCTCTGAAGACCTCGGACCTTTATCTGAATTTGAATCTCATATTAAGATCCAAAGACAGGCTTGAGGGTAATTGGACCTCTTTGGTCCTCTTTCTAGTGTGAATGAATATACTAAGTAAATCTTTTTCCGCTTTTTCACAAAGAAAGGAAGAAAGAAAGAAAGAAAGAAAGAAAGAAAGAAAGAAAGAAAGAAAGAAAGAAAAGAAAAGAAAAGAAAAGAAAAGAAAAGAAAGAAAAGAAAGAAGGAAGGAAGGAAGGAAGGAAGGAAGGAAGGAAGGAAGGAAGGAAGGAAGGATGATGTCAAGGAGGAAATATAAAACAATCCTGTAGCTTCTGTCAACATGGGAAATACTACTGACTGAAAAGGGGAAAACTAGCTGAGGTGAATACCCAAGGCTTTCTAACAGGCAATGGACTAGGGGGAGCAAATCGTGACATCAGCATTAGGTCATCTTCTAAAATGACATGACTCTTTGGTCTAGAATGTTCAGTAGTCTTGACTCTACCACAGGAACATGTCTAAGTAGCAGGCCTACAACAGACTGGGCTGAAAGTACAAAGACATTGACAAAGATAGAAATAGATTCAGCCCAATGTGAACTAAATCTTCAGGTGAGTATCCCCTCCAGGGTTCAAGGTCCCCCAGACAGGATGGAGTGTTTCCACTGCTTCTAACTCTAGGGTCTGGCCTGGTGGTAAATCTTTAGACAAAATGTGGCATGGAAGAAGGTGAGTTCATTGAAGGCCCTGGAACAGGCTCAGCCAGAAGAATGCTACCCGGGCTTCTACTACAGCCCAAGTTCTTCCAGCCGACCCAATAGCTTCTGTTCCAGCAACTCAACATAAATTGTCTCCTCTGTGAGGCTCTGCTACTCGGAGACTCAGGTCTCCCTTGAATAACAAACTATGTCACACTTGCCTGTCTGTCTGTCTGTCTGTCTGCCTGCCTATCTATCTATCTATCTATCTATCTATCTATTTATCATCTATCTATATCTATTTATATACTTATATATCTATACATGTATGTGTCATCTATGTATTTGTGTTTCTATGTATCTATCATGTATCTATGTATGTATCATCTATGTATCTATCTGGGTTTCTATGTATCTATCTATGTATGTATGTGTGTATGTATGTATATCTATCTATCTATCTATCTATCTATCTATCTATCTATCTATCATCTATCTATATCTATCTTCTCTTTTCCCTCTCTCTTAACCCTGAGATTCACTGCTTATATTGACCTCAGATCCTCACTTTAACTCACTGAATTCTTCTACATAGCAGGGTGGCAAAGAAGACGACTTTCTATTGTTCTAGGTAAAAGATTAGATAAGATTCCCATTGATCAATTTAATGGCAACTATTTTCAACTGTAAAGTTTTAGGCAGATCAGCAAAAACAAGTCTGTGTACAATACCCACATCTTAACTATGACTCAATGCACTTGTGCTGTGACTTCCGACCACCCCTCATGCTTTCTGTGATGTGCCTGCATGCCAGGTGATCTCACTGACATGCAGTTTCCCACACCTGATTTACTCTCTCAAGTTGCCCACAGACCACAGCCACTATGATGACGCTTGAAATCCATCATTTCCGTGGTGTACCAAGTGCTTAGTCATTCAAGCAGCTGGTCTGTGAAAACATTCACCTGTTTCTATCTTGTTGTTTCTTGTTTATTTTTATTATTTTGTTGTTGTTGTTGCTTTGTGGCAAGGTTCTGCTGTACAGCTTAAGCTGGTGCCAAACTCAGTCTCCTCTCCTCTTGCCTGTACACTGGGCTCTGGCTGTTTCATATGATAAACAATATTGTGTTGAAAGTTAATTATTGGGTTCATTTATTGAGTGCTTACCAGAAGATGGAAAAAATGTCTACTTTTGGGGTTCATAGGCTCCTTACCATTACTCTAAGAGCTCCTGGGAAGAGAGGGTGAATCCCATTTATTCATGTTCCCAGGCATAAAATAAATGCCTTTGGGAAACCAGAACATGGCACCTCAGTATATGAAGGGCTGCTGAGGTGAAAGTAGTAAAGAAGCAGGATAGGTCCTGCCTCTATCTGCT
>NC_034606.1:59859436-59877775 GCF_900095145.1 Mus pahari
GTGAGGTGTGGGCAGGTGAGGTGTGGGCATGTGAGGTGTCCTTGTTTTCTCCGGGAACAGCAAATCCAGTTACTGGAGGCCACTTCACATGCCGTCTCCAGAGGTGATGTAAGGAAGAGACATTAACAAACATCTAGCTTTTATTTGATTTCCTACATGTTGCAGCTACTAGGGCCTAAAGGTCTTTTGCTTTCATCTTGTTATTATTATTAATTATTACTATTATTACTATTATTATTATTATTATTTTATTTTCTGCAGAATTGGAATCCCCTATTGTGAGTTCTGTGTTTCATCGATAAGAGAATTTAAGAACAGACTCAGAAGGAAGCTCAAGGACAATTTTATTTGAGAGAAAACAGGGCAGTCAAAATGTGAGTCCCAGCAGCTTCTGGGGGGAAGGAGATGGATGAGAGGAAAGGCTTTATGTTCTGGGCTAGAGACAAATCTCTAAGAAACTGTATTGGGGGGTGGATTACAGAGGAGGAGTTGGAGATATCCAGAGGGTCAAGCGCAAATAGGGTAAGGATTTTGGCTTATGTCTGAAGAAGAGCTAGAAGGAGAACGGAGGTGGGGACAGTTATGGTTTTTGAACAAACCTGGGACAGAAGATCCAGAAGCATCTGAAGTGGGGAAGAGGCTTTGGGGGGAGGGTAGTGTCACAGCTCACCGAGGGGAGAACTATTTGGGGGGAGGGTAGTATAATAGCTCACCGAGGGGAGAACTATTTCTCCTAAAACAGCTCACCGAGGGGAGAACTATTTCTCCTATCCTCTTGTGTGTTTTCAGGTATGTCAGCTTTTGGGTGGGTTGGTCTTTCCCACCAGGTGGTTGACAGGCCCACTTGGATTAACGCTTAAGGGCAATGAAATGCTTTTTTGATGTTCAGTCCTTCCGGGCAGCATCAAATGTCATGTCTCTGCCAGGATCATAGGCAGAACTCACACCCTATTCCTCTGACAAAGAAGAAATGTGTTTAATGGTGAATTTCAAAAGAAAAAATAATGAAGGAAAAGAAATATATCTGTAAAAGGCCACAGTTGACCAGGAAGAGAAGATGTTCCCTCTATGGGCCTCAGCAAGGCCCAGCACCTCAACCATCCTCCCTTCCTCTGGTATTTTACACCAAATTCCGGTGAAGGCCATTGCAATATTCCCCCTTCTTAAAACCAGCGTGCTGCTGGAGAAACGGGAGGTAGGATCTAAAACTGACCGTGAGGCATGGGTTTCTATTCTCAATGGTTGACAAGCCCGACTGACAACTGACATCTGATCTGACAATTCTCCTAAACGTTTACTACTTTTTGTTGACATTTCGGTGCAAGCTGGAATTCAAAGCAATGTCTAGGTGAACTACTTACTCTCTGGTTGCTTCTTATGAATATATGAAGTGTATAATAGTGAACTACTATTTTTTTCTCTTATGAGCCTGCTTGTTGCCAGCTGCAATGCTGGTCCCTTATTGTTTTAGGGGCTTCCATTCAAGTGAAAATGGATTCTCGGCATTGATGTGCAAAAGATTCAGGGTGATCCAGTATAAAGCTGAGGTAGGGTTTATGAAAGATACTTAAGTGCAGAATGCAAGAGCAGGGGTTAAGAGAACGACAAAGACTCCGGGGAGAATGTGTGTGTGGGGGGGTGGCTCTAAGAAACTGTCTGCTTTCACCTGCCTTTGAAATAGTCATGCATAGGATTTTTGATGGATTCTGGAGCTGTGATAGTCAAATGATTGTCAAGCAACCTAAATGAGATTGCAAGGATGTTCCTGGAAGGCCCCCGCGAGAATTACAGTAGCCAAGGTAAAGTCTACATCACAGGGACACAGGGGCAGAAGACCTTCACTATGAAGGGTTTCATGTGAGATTCCCAAAGACTGTCCTAAAAATAAAATGAGTTCTTGCCCAAGGTCACATACATGCAGGCTCTAAGCCTTATTTGTTGTTATCTTAATATAAAGTGTCTACATAGGCTAGAGATTCCATCTCCATGTTGGCAACCTCCAAGTCAAATGTTAATTGTACTGGAGTTTGGACTTCTCAGCTAATGAGAAGTGTAACCAGACTCTGGGGGGTGGAGTAATTTCCCCCCTTTCTGATTTTGCCATATTTTTAATCTGTCTTTCTATCCCTAGTTAGAATCCAGTTTTGATCTATAAGACTAAGATTCTGTAAAAGGGTACCTGTGTCCCAGGGAAGAGCACCTTCAACAAGGACTGTCTGGGAAGGAAAGTTTCATGGAGGGAAATGATACGTAGCACAGCTTGAATGCAGACCTCGAAAGGAAAGGACGGTGACTAAATCCTAGGGCTGACACAGCCTGCCCTAGTTTCGTTCTGTTGCAGTGACAAAACACTCTGACCAAAAATAGCTTGGGGACATGTGCTACCAGCCACTGTTCTATTGCTGTGAAGAAACACCATGGCCAAACCAACTCTTATACAAAAGCTTGGGGATGTGTCTCAGTCAGTCTTCTATTGCTGTGAATAAACACAAAGACCAGGGCAACTCTTGTAATAGAAAGCATTTCATTGGGGCTGTCGCACAATGTCAGAGGTTTAGTCCATTGTCATGGTACGGAGTTTGGCGGCCAGGAGGCAGTCTTAGTAGTTCAGAGTTCTGCATCCTGAACCCTGAAGGGAGAGTTCTGCTAGGCCTAGCTTGGGCTTTTGAAACCTAAAAGCCCATCCCCAGTGACACACTTCCTCCAACAAGGCCACACCTCCTAATCCTTCTCAAGCAGTGCCACTCCCTGATGACTAAGCATTCAAATTTGTGAATCTATTCTTATTCAAATCACCACAGGAAGAAAGGTCTTATTTAGCTTTTACTTCCAGGTCACACTCACCAGTGAGGGACCTCAGTGCAGGAACTCAAGGCGAGAACCTTATACCAAAACCTTGGGGGAAGGATAGCTTTCCTCCATAGTCTAGGACCATCCATTCAGGAAATGGCTGGTTCCTCATGCATCGAAATTCAGACATGCCTGCAAGCCGATCTGATCTATGCAGTTCTTCAAAATAATATAACAAGCACTCGTGGTATTTACATTATAGAGAGTGTAAAAACGAATCTAAGAATGACAACATCTACAGGAGGATATGCCCAGGTCATATGCAAGTCCAGTGCCATTGTGTAAAAGCAGTTTGAAAATCTGCTGCTTCTAATACCTACAGGAGGTCCTGTCACTAAAGACACAGACACATTGCCCATCCTGAGGGAAGACTGGATGGGGCAGAATTTAAGTTCACGTTAGAAGTTTGGAGCCAGAATGTAAGAGACCTTCAATGCTGTACTGAAAAAGTTAATGAGTTTTTTTTTGCTTTTGTTTTGTGTAATGAGACATTTCATACCTAGTTAAGCTGCGGAGAATCTTATCAATTGTGATTCAATCATTCATTTAATTAGCAAGTCCTCATTGTATGAGGTGAAAACTTCATTATTCAAAGCATGAGCCGATGATTATCGGAGAGAGGTAATCAATACACAAAACCAACAAATAAATGTTATGTTGAGATAATTAACTTAGAGGAAGCAAGAAGGGGTGATATTGGTAGATTTGGGGTTCAGTGGACATCTGCAGGGATTTCCTGGTTCTCTTGTCCTAGGACAAATAATTGAGCAGGAACATACAGCTATAGCCCAAATAGAGACAGTTGACTAACACACACTACAGTTCCAAGGAGGGGATGGGGGAGTGGACCAGACAGGGGACATTTTAGAAGCTCAACAGCAGTGGTGTTGTAAAGGTTTGAGGCTTTTAGGTTACACAGGATGGGTTTCATATGCGTGAAAAGGAGGTGGTTTTGTCAACACTCCTCCTCTTCCTTCTCCCCCTCCTCTTCCTCCTCCTCCTCCCCCTCCTTCTCCCCCCGCCCCCACCTCTCTCTCTCTCTCACACACAGTCTGAGGATGCCTCTGCTGCTGAGCCAGTGGCTCCAGCCATTTCTAGTCTTCAGTCAGCCTCAGCTGAGGCTTTCAGCTTCCTTTGTTGGACAGGTTTTCTCATATGTGTATGTTAATTTTATAGCCTCTGTATCAGGCCTCTAACCTCACTCTCCACCTTCCTTTCCTGCCTCAAGGAATATATAGAGGAAAACAGTTAAGCAAATAAATATATGTCAGTGAAGGGTGGGGAGACAAAGGGTTGCCCAGGGCAGAAAGAGGCTGATGGGGTGTGGGATTTCACGGAGCCAGTTAGAAAGACACTTAGAATCTGCCATGTGAAACCAGAAGTGAGGACAAAGCCCATATGCATTTCAGGGTTAGAGGGTCTGATCCCTGACGTGGGCATGGTGGGTATATTTACCTTATGGTCTTGGAGGGAGCAAGAGGATGCTACCAAGCTGCCAGGCACTGTGTAGAGGGGAGTTTACACAGACGACAGCAAGGCAGTTTCGGGGAGATGAGAGGTGACCAGCTGTAGAAGCGAGAGACAATCAGAGCTCCTAATACTTACTCTGGTACTGGATTTTCATACAGGAAATGGTTTGTCCATTCATGGTTGATTGCTATAGATTCATCCAAGGCCTAGGTGTCCTTTCCCTGTTCTGGAATGGGCAGGGATTCGTTCCATTACCTTAAGTGCTAGCAGCAGATCATTAGCACACCCAGAGTGTGGGGCAGCCATCCGATACATCTAACTCTTTCTGCAAAGAAACACAGCGCCAGTGTTGCTAGGTGCTTCTCAAAGTAAGGGCTGGATTATTCACCTGGGAAGAAAAATGAATTATTGAGCAGTGCTCACCAGTCTTTCTTTGCATATATATATTCCCTCCTAGCGTTTCTCGCACGGGAGCCTGGACGCTTCACCACATCTTATGTAGAGGAAATGTTCTCTCATTTTAGGAGTCAAGTCAGCAAGACAGATGATTGAATATTTACATAATTAGAAAGCATGGTCGGAATTTAAATAAATCATTATAGATACTGTCTCCAGGGCCAGCTCTGAGCTTCTACCTGCTTCCAAATTAATGCAAAGGAAAGAAGAGCACCCGGCTACGCAGCAAGCTGGAACTCACTCAGCCACTCTCATCTCAGTCAATCACTCTGATTTTTTTTAAATCAGAGAGAAACCGCGGTCTTGCAGGTACCCAAGCCTATCATTTGATTAACGTTTACAAACAACAACAACAAAACAAAACAAAAAATGAGTTCTCACCATTTTCTGGTGAGGCACGAAATATTTTCTTTTTCATTTGGAGGCAGGAAAACTTTCAAGAGTCCCTCTGAAGACTTTTTGGAGTGATCACACACACACTCAAGAATGAGACAAAACTGAGAATGAACTTGGCTCTGAGCTCTGGTTGAGGAGACAATACCCACTTGAGCCTTCCTGGAGGGTGTCAGTCTAGCTATGTGGAAAGACTGACAGATCTCATTTAAATTGCCACCTCCCCATCCCCCAAAGCCGGCTGAAGGTAAAGCAGGGAAGCCAGTGTTCCCCTCTATGTTCCTTGTGTAACAAGCGTACCTCCTCATTACGGCTCATTCCACGTTCCCCAAAATAGGCCCAAGCTACATTTTTGGAAGTTTCTGCTTCACCAGGTAGGGGAGGATACTTGTCAAATAATAGGAAAAAAAAAAAAGAAGAAGAAGAAATAAAAAGATGAGTGTGTGTGAGAGCCATTTGTTTCTGTTCCTGCCTAAGTATTAGTCAGATAAATGTCTCCCTTCTGAATGCATCCCCTTGAGCACAAAGGCAAATGGTTTTGCCTCCCACTGTCCTTGCAGAAAGCAGCACCCACCCCCAAGTTTGCACTAGAAAATACATCTGCAAATAGGCGAGCACTTTGGCCAAGCTGAACCTCTTAACTCTCAGGAATAACGTCCAAGCATCTCAATGACTTGTTTCAAGTGACAGTCAACACTGGTGTCCTGAAACTGAGTCCAAATTCCTGATGGGAACCCTTCTGTTCAAAATGAAATGAATAGGGAAGCGAGGGACTGTCAAGCCCCACCCACTCCAGTCCTGTCTGTGACAGCAGCGCGGAGACCGTGGAGTGGGATCGTAATGAAATCACATAAGTCTGAAGTCGCTGTTTGCTAAGCAGCTATCGATTATTGTTAACTGCTGTGATAGTCAACCCAGACTGTCAACTTTACTGGATTTAGCATCACCTAGGAAAAACATCTCTGGGCCTGTCTTTCAAAGGGATGTTTAATGAAGACCTGCTCTGAATGTGGGTGGCACCAGGCTGTAGGCTAGGATCCTGAACAGAATAAAGGAAGAAAAAGAAGCTAGCTGGGTACAAGCATTCACCTCTCTGCCCCATGACTGGATTTAACGCGCTCAGCCCTCTTAGTCCAGCCTTCTCACCCACGAAGGGCTGCACCGGAGGAGACCACGAGCCAGTCAGTCCTTAAATTGTATCTGTCAGGTGTTCTGCTATGGTTACAAGAGGTCAAACTATCAGGGAAACCGCTTATTCAACAAGAACAAAGGCTGCGTCTCTTTGGCTTCTCGTTTCAAGGCAGTTAACTTATTACCTGGACAAGACAGCAAGATGAGGAAAAGTCCAGAGATGAATACGTGGAGCAGTGCGTCTGATGACAATGGGAGTAACCTCAGATGCTCCCTTGGTTAACAGAGAACGGGGCGGGGCTGCAGAGAAAATGCTTCGGTACACTCTTCGCTGCGTGTATTTTCACACATTTCCTTGGGAAAGTAAACCCCCGCCATCAGGAAGGATGAGGAGCGGAGCAGGCGCCAGCTGCTCCCTGATGAACAGCCTCCTGCATTCCACTTCAAGGCATTGAATTTGTTTCCTGCCTACTGTTCAGCCGGGAGTGTTCAAATTTAGAGGCATTTCAGTTAAGTGCTAATTAACCAATTAGCAACTGTCACTTTTTTTTTTCCTTTTTACACTCTCAAGGATTGCTTCTGGTCTATATGCAGTGTATGCCTAGGAATTAGCTTATGTACATGGAAATCCTACGGCAAATGGAAGTACATGTGAAAATTTTTCCTATTTTTTTTTCCCTGCTCCCTTAAATTATGGCTTTTATAACCATACTTCGAAGACCTTCTGCTTCTTGCAGGTGATACTATTAGCTTCCCTCGAAATCACTGATAAACTCAGCAAGAGATAAAGGTCAGGTCAAACGTCAACTGTAAGCAGTTGTAGAGGTGAGAGGACCATTGCTTCTGGTTCCTGTTCATGTGTCCTCTGTGATGTGCTTGATAGCAGATAAAAGCACAGCCCTTTCCCAAGGGCAGACCAGAGTACGTGTAGAAGGAAACTTCCAGTTTCTGACTTGCCCTACCATGCTCAGGGTTCTGGTTGCTTCTTGTTGGGTTCATGCCATAAAGCAGGCTACTGTATCACATCTGTTGCTTTATGCTTAAAGGAAGGATGATAATGGTGACAATTACATTAGGTAATTCATACAAAGTACCCTTGATAGTCCATGACAACATATCTCTAAATACAGCCATATATATATATATATATATATATATATATATATTCCCTGAGATACAGCCAGATAAGATAAAAATTATTTCTTCTTAGAATTCATTCAACAATCACTTAATGAGTGTTGTATGACAGGCGTACTAGTCAATACTGGAGGTACAGACACTATTTCCCACTAAATCGGAAAGCTATTTAGGATTATAGTTACTTTGCAAATGCAGTATCCATCTCATTGAGATTATTTCCATTGTACAATAATCCTTCATATTCTGGCTCGGATGCAGACAAATCAGAGAAAGATCCGGTTAAATTGGGAGTACAGATGGACTGACTAGATTCATGTGAGAAATGCAAAATTTGAACAGAGTAATTCTCTAATGAGCTGGGAAATTGCTGACCATTTGTAGGGAATTCTCTGACTAATATTTGGACACTGTTTTTATCATAACGTTTTTCCCTTGAGTAAGAACGTGTGATATCCCTCCATGGAAATGGAAGGAGACAGAGACCCTAGAGCCATCACCCAACAGCAGCACACAGGCAAGCTGACCTAGAACAATCAGAGGTCCTCATCATGGACTATAATTTTGAAGGAACTGGACAAAAAGATAGAGACAGTTGTTATTGTATACTGATATTTTCCAAAATTCACATGTTAGAACCTAACTTGCAGAGAGCATCAGGGTATGTTGTCTTTGAGGGATTAAGTCTCAGGGCTTTGTTTGCCCTCTTGAGTGGGATTAGCCCTTCTAAGGGAGGTTTATGGGCCTCTTGCCATTCTGCCATGCGTGGACACAAAGCAAGCCTGCACCAAATATTGAACCTAATGGAGCTTTGATCTTGGAGGTCTGAGCTTTCAGAATTTAAAAACAAAATGCCTTTCCAATATTCATATATTATTAGTCTGTGGATGGTATTTTTGTTATAGCAACCTGAATAAACTAAGGTACCCTGTTTCTAGATCAAGGTTGTCAGTCTAACTGTGTGGGACATCCATTTGTGGCCATGGCCACATAGGAGGTTTACATTGGCCTATCTATGGCAGGATCAGGAAGGGTGTGTGACTGGTGGCCAAGACTTCTCCACTCAATTTGGTTCTATACTATGTTGAAGAGTCTATGGTTGCACACAATCCCTCATATATATGTATATCTAAATACATGTATATACTAAGTAATATGTGTTATATATATACTATATACTATACTATACTAATATATAGTATATAATATGCTAATATCTATATCTATATCATGAGTCCAGAGCATGTCTTTATTTCATGTCAGTTCTAACAAGCTCAGAGTATGAGCATGCTTCTGTATTAGTACACACACACACATACACACACACACACACACACACACAGAGTTTAATTTTGATATATTTATAATATGAAAGTCAGTAATGGTTAAAATTATAAGTTCTATAAATTGGCAGCCATCAGCCAGCATGCCAATATCACATATGACTTTTGTAGCCTCAACTCTATTATAATGAATGTGTGTGTGTGTGTGTGTGTGTGTGTGTGTGTGTGTGTGTGTGTGTGTAGGGACTGTTATCTTTTGACATTTATTTCCTTAAGGTTCAAGTTTAAAGTTTACTGGTTGAGGAAGGTAAGGGACCTTAAGTTGTGAGTTACCTGTAAGTTATTACCTATTTCAGAATTTTCCTCAACCGTCCTTGAGAGAGATTATTTGTTAAACAATAGGGGCCAGCATGTTATTAGTGATCATGTAATTCTTTTCAGGAGTCAACTGAAGTTAAGACTAAGGCTCAGAATAGGAAATAGGAAGTGGGGACATTTGGGAAGGAAAAAACAGGCTTCAGAGCACCATCTGCCATAGATCAGAGATGCAAAACATCAGAAGAGCAGAAGTTATCCAGGACTGAGAGGGTAAAGAGGTGTGATGGTTTATATATGCTCGGCTCAGGGAGTGGCACTATTAGGAGGTGTGGCCCTGTGGGTGTAGGCTTTAAGACCCTCATCCTAGCTGCCTGGAAGCCAATATTCTGCTAGCAGCCTTCAGATGAAGATGTAGAACTCTCAGCTCCTCCTGCACTATGCCTGCCTGGGCACTGCCATGCTCTCTCCTTGATGATAATGGACTGAAACTCTGAACCTGTAAGCCAGCCCTAATGAATGTTGGTTTTATAAGAGTTGCCTTGGTCATGGTGTCTGTTTACAGTAGTAAAACAGGAGGCCGCCTTCTACCACTGCACCACCTGCTTCGCCCCCCATTGTGCAGACCTCTGGGCCTATGACTGCCCCTTGAACCATCTCAACCAAAGTCCTTCTGCTATGCTTTAGATATTTAGTGTTTTCTTTTTTTTCTTTTTTTGTTTTTTTTTTTTTTTTGTTTTTTTGTTTTGTTTTTTCAAGACAGGGTTTCTCTGTGTAGCCCTGGCTGTCCTGGAACTCATGTTGTAGACCAGGCTGGCCTCGAACTCAGAAATCTGCCTGCCTCTACCTCCCGAGTGCTGGGATTAAAGGCGTGCGCCACCACGCCCAGCAATATTAAGTATTTTCTAAACCTCCATAGATGAAAAGCATGGATGTTAGCCTGCCATGCTATTTGGAGATGGTAGAACCTTTAAGAGTTTGGACCCAGTGTAAGAAAGGTAGTCCATAGAACATAACCTCTAAGGAGATACTGGGTCCCTTGAATCCTCTGTTTACTCACCAAAGTCATGAGGGAAGCAGCTCTTTTTGTTTTGTTTTGTTTTGTTTTGAGACAGGGTTACTCTGTATAGCCCTGGCTGTCCTGGAACTCACTCTGTAGACCAGGCTGGCCTTGAACTTAGAGATCTGCCTGCCTCTGCCTCCCAAGGTTTGCTCTACCAAGTGGTGTCTACTATGAAAGTCCCAATGCAATGGCAACAAGTGCCCTCTTCGGTTCTTTCTTCAGCTGTTTTCAAACACACACATACATACACATATACACATACTAACATGCACAGGTACACACATGTGCACACACACACAAGCACACACCACACGCACACACCACATACACACACATACAAGCACACTTGTACATCGTGGTGCGGAGCCTAGTGCGCACCACGATGTACAACGTCCACAAGCAGCAGTCTGAAGAACACATGCACACGTGACACACACACACACACACACACACACACACACACACACACACACACACACACACACACACACACACACACACATACACACAACCCCACACACATACAAGCACATACATATACACCTCACATTCACAAGCCCAGACCCCACACACACATACAAACACACACATACACCATACACACACACATACACCACACACATACAAACACACACACATACACCACACACACAAGCACACCACACACACACACATACACACACCACACACATACAAGCACACACACATACACCACATACACACAAGCACACCACAAACACACACACACCACACACATACAAGCACACACACATAGACCACCCACACATAAGCACACCACACACACACCACGCGTACAAGCACACACACATACACCACACACACAAGCACACACCACACACACACACACATACAAGCACACACACATATACCACACACACACAAGCACACCACACCACACACACACACATACATACACCACACACACACAAGCACACACCATACACACACACAAGCACACACATACAAGCACAAACTCATACACCACACACACACACACACACACACACACACACACACACACGTACATGCTCAGCTCCAAGACAGCCTCGGGGGACCTCTGAGGTCAGCTTGGTCACCTGCTATTTCAACTGGATGATAGAAGAGGATGACCAACCTGCTCTCAGGCTTTCCCACTGAAAAGCTTAATGAACTTGGGCACTCCTTCTTATCCTCCCTAAAGCTGGTTTTTCTCTTCTCTTAATGAGATGCAATTACACTGGTTTCTGCCTGAGAAAATTGACAATATTTTTTCCAGTGCCTGGTGGTTCAAAGCAAGTCATAAATTATTAGTCACCAACATTATTATAGTTGTCATTATCATATCTGTCTTGAGATGCTGATTTCTGTGGGGCAGGGGGAGGGCCTGGGTTACAGAGAGATTCAATGGGAGGCTCCAGGGCTCGAGCTTAGCATCTGGTAGAATGGAGATGTTTCTAGAAAGATAATAGGATCCACTGCCCTCCGGAAAAAATGGGGCTTCAACTTAGTTCCAAAGAGAGCTGAGTGTGACCCTGTGATAGTGGAATTACACAAGTTACCCCCCATTGCAAAGATTTGGAGAAATGTGTAGATTCTTTGAAAATTTTGTATAGGAGGATTATGTCATAGGATATCAGAGGGATTATGTCAAGGGGTGTCATAGGAGAGACATGTGGGAAAGAATTCTAGGAACCGGATGTGATGGCTAATACTGTCCATGTGACAGGATCCAGAATCATGGAAGGGACAAGCGTTTGGATATCTGTGAAAGATTTTCTAGATTCCATTCACTAAGATGGGACGATAAGCCATAAATGAGGGCAAAGCCACTACAGGGGCTGGGACTGTGTACAAAATGCGCCCTGTCCTCCTCAATGGGCTGTGCCTCCAACTGTGATCCAGAGCAAAGCTTCATTCTTTAAGCTGATTTCCTCAGGTGTTTGATCACAGCAGCAAGGAATGGCAGACATAGAGACACAGAAAACCCATAAAAACAACACAGGAAGCCGAAACATATAAACAAAAGATCTGTAAGGTTAAAAAACCAAAACCAAAACAAAACAACTTCCAAAAGTGCACTGGGTTCATTTTTGTGTTTGTCATATACTGCTGTGTGAAGGGCCCGCCCTAAGAAAGGTGTGAACACCCAGGGTGATTCCACTGAAAACCACTTCTTTTGCTTTTACAAGAGGTTATCAATTGGAGATAGCTTCTGGGCTAGGGGTGGGGACTTGGGTGGAGAATTAGGGAGGACCCGGGAGGAGTTGGATGAAGGGAAACCACAACCAGAGTGTACTGTATGAAAATCTAATTTCAAAAAAGAAAGAAAGTAAGAAACTAACACAGTTGTCTACTCCAGGGCAGTGCCCACACTCTCCTGAGCCTCATGATGGAAAACTACCAACCAAATTAATGTATATATATGTGTGTATGTGTGTGTGTGTGTATACATAATATTTAATATATTATTAATCATATTCATTATATTATCAATTATAATTCTATTTATATTATATAGTTACAACTATAATTATATAAATTAATTATTAATATATCAATTATATCCAATATTTGATACTATATTTAATATATCAAAATTTTATATTATATATGTGTTTAATAATATTAGCATATAAGTATATGATATATTAATATAGTTATATAATACACATGTAATATATATTTTATATAGATCCAGGCATAGGTGGTTAATACCGTTGATTTAAGTGTAAGGCTTAAAGGCAGAGTATGACAAAAACAAAACAAAAAAACAAAATAGTGGTATATTTAACAAGTAAAATGTGGGGTAAAGTAATAATGAAATCCTTTCAAACAAAAATGGTGGACAAAGAAATGCTGAGCAGATGCAACCTAAAGAAAGTAGGTCTGTCAGTACTAAAATCAGACAGTGGAACTCCATCATGGTGTCTTCAGTCGGGTAGGAGGAACAGAATGGGAGCCGGTGCTAACTTCTAGGGGATGGTAAGTGTGGTTTTCTAGAGTTAATTAACAACCTCGAGTTCTTTATTCAGGAATTTCCGTGAACCAAACCAGAATAGTAGTAAACCTTTTACAGCCTAATCATAGTAAAAACCCCTTTAAATGAAGATAAGAGACATCTCAGAGGCAACCAAAGGAAACATGGCCACGTTAACACAGCAGAGAAATGGCAGAAGCCAGAGGATGGAACAGGTGCACTAGAATCTTTCACAAAACTAGAATTTAAAATGTCACTGCTAGGATTATAAGAAAATAATTTTATTGTTGCTCACAAAGTCAACTTCTCAAGAACAGAAAGCATTCGGGGCCCCCCCAAAAATGTGTAAGAAACTAGATTGACAAGCCACAGTAGGAAAATGATCTAAATGCAGATGTCATCACTCAAGGTTGTAAGCGAGGGAGCACTGAGTTCAGGGGAGATGTTCCAGGAGAAGGAGCAGGGACTGATGCCACAGGCAGAACTCCCCACTGACCAGAAGCAGCTGCTGGAAGCAGAAGGGCTGTGGGGTAAGGCTGCACCCCTGCTCTTCACTGCCTCTTCAGCATGAGCTGGCTTTGACATCTGGGCAGTAAGTGAAGATGGTTGCAGCTTAGATTTTTTTTATTGTTGTTTTTGCCTTTGTTTCTCACTGTATGGCAAGCTGGCATCCAAGCTTCAAAACGCCATGTACCGCCTTATACCAGGCTTTAAGACTGTGCACTGTAAATCAGCCATCTGCTTCCTTGTGAAGAGTCTGACTGAAAGTTAGGAGATTTATACACACACACACACACACACACACACACACAGAGAGAGAGAGAGAGAGAGAGAGAGAGAGAGAGAGAGAGAGAGAGAGAGAGAGAAAGAGAGAGAGAGAGAACCATCTTCTCTATCCCTTCAAACAACTTAAAGACTGGGGAAAACCAACCTATAAATGAGTAGGAGACCCACTTGAGTACAACAGAAAAGAAGAGAAGAGGAAAAAAAAAGATAAGATAGAAAATATAAAGCATGCCAAAGAGTTAAAAATAACTACAGCATATTTTCATAAAGAATTCCAAGGCACTAATTTAAATGCAGGGCGAGAAAAACTCAAGATTTTACTTTACTTCATGTTTAGAGCTAGCACTGCTGCAAAGCAACAAAAGCATTCCTGTGTGGGTTCTGCGAGTCAGAACATCACACGAGTTTCCACCCTTGCATATAAGAATAGTTTAGATTGACTTGAAGTTATGATTTAACAACACAAAGACATGGAAGATGAAAATGTGACAAGCACAGGGGTTCTGGGGAGGCCGCTCTGTAGGAGCGAGTTGGCTTGCCGTGTGATATGGCATTTGCATTCTCTACTGAGCAAGCCTGCAGTAAGTGGGCATCTCTCTGGAGCAACCACCAGAGCTCTGGCTGTCTTCCCAAACCTGCCATGCCGAGCCAACCCAGTGGGATAAAAAGTTGAGACAAGCTTCCGAGTCTTGTGCAGTGCCCTGAAGTGTCTCCTGAAAATGATGAGGCAGAAACCAAAGGACCAAGAGGAAGAATTCAGAAAGGCGTGAAGCAGAATTAGCCTATCCAGTGATCCCCTTTCTGATCCAGGCTCACACAGTCAGGCCCACTGATTCCAGCATTCCATCGTCTCCAACTGCCTATAGGTAAAGCCCATATGCAGCCCCGGGTATAAACAAGACTATGTTCTGTGAAGAAACAATAGCCAAGTGGAATTACTAGATATCAAGAGTTATATGCAGAACAAGGTCAAGAGGCAAAACAAAGTTCTGTTCAGTGGTACTCTTCCATTTAGCTGAAACTCTGATTGCCCAGGAAGAATAGGGATGGAAAACAGAAATCAGAAGAGCCCAGCAACACATTCATTACCTGCCTGTGTGTTTACCCAGAGAAGAAGGGATTAATAACCCAGTTAACAAGACAGCTTTGTTTTTAAAGTATGTATTCTGGTGAGTGCATGTATGTATAAGTGTGTGTGGATATGCATGTGGGCATTGTAAGTGTGCATGCGTGGATATGTGTATTCATGCGTGTGTGTATGTATATGTACCCAAACATGCTTCTGTGGACACATATGCGCACAATGTGGTATATGCAACTATATATGTGTATGCCTGTGAGTGTATGTATGTACATGCAAATGCAGGTCTGTGTCTGGGTATATGCTGTATTGTGTGTATACTTATACATTCATGTGTGGGCATATTCACGTTCAATTGTGCATATGTATGCACATGTACATTTGTGGGCATTGTGTGTATATATATGCTATGCACTCTTTGCACCTGCATGGTATATTTACATGCTGGCATGTGTGCATGTGTTAGTGTGTTTATTCATATGTGTGCCTACATATGTTTATATGTGTGTGTGTGCTTTTGTGTGTGAGCACCTCCATCAGTGAATTGATGGGTGTATATGTTTTTGCCTTGTTCACATGTACATGTGATGCATAAGACTATGTGTCCACATTTAGCTGTGCGTACATGTATATTTGCATGTAGGTATGCATGCCCATTTTATGTGTACTCCTTGTCCATGAACATGTATGTGTGTGCATGCACACTTATATGTATTCAAATGTGCTTACATGTAAAGATATGTATTTATATTTGGGATGCATATGTGTACATTTGTCTGTGTGGGTTTTTTTGCATGAGTACATGCATATACATGTGTGTATCCTTTGACAAATGTGAAGTGAAACCATCCTGTGTGGCACGTTCTGGGGATGCATTAGTGAAGGAAATAATGATGGCATCAGGGGAGCTAACTTCTAGCTGAAATCTGGTAATAAGCAATAAAATGATAATTATGTTCAGGGACAGCCAATGTTCTAAGAAAGAATAAAGGGGAATCGATTTGGAAATGTTAGAGAATGAAGGAATTACTACCTTCACATAGGCCATCAGAGTTAGCACAATTTCTGTGGTAAAATTTGAGCAGAAACATGGGAAAAAATCAGAAAGCTATCATTAAGACACCCGGAGAAATAAATAAGGCAGAAGGCATGAATGAAAATGAGGAAGACTCTGCTTCGCATGCTGGGATGAGGAAAGACCTGAACTCAGAGCCTTGGCACCCACATAAAACCTGAGCGCATACCGGTAGCCCCAGTGCTGAGGGCAGGAGAGGGGCAGGCTCACCCTGAGCCTCTCTGAACAGCTCTCCTGACTCCTGCTGAAGTCCACCAGGGCCAGTGAGACACTGTCTCAAAATTAAGGTGGTGAGCAATCGAAGTCACCTGATGTCGACCTGTGGCCTTCACACGCACACCCACAGGCTTGCATATGTGCCTGTGAATTCACACACACACACACACACACACACACACACACACACACACCACCCTAGGTAAAGCAGTAAACGAGAGACAGGTATGAGGTTAAAGGATTCTGGGGGAAAGGATCCCAGAAAACCTTGTCCTCCATAGGAAGCTTTGGCTCCTGCTCTGAATTAGTGCACTGCTAGAATTTGAATAGCAGAGTGACATATCCAACTTACACTCAAAGAATAAATTCACCTTTGTTTTCTTGTATAAGAAACAAAAGTTACAGGAGATCAAAGGCACAGAAGGAGCTTGGGATAGCCCACTGGCTCTGATGGTAGTTTAGCCACAATGACAGCCTTTTATGTGGCCACAGCACACAAGGGAGATGTCATCTCCCTCCCTCATAAGACTTGGAGACTGCGGATGACCCAGAAGTCAGGAGAAGGCTTATGACTCCTGCAACGAGGCCCGGAAGGGCAGGGAAGGCCCAGAGAGCTACAACGAGGTAACCTGGCTTGGGGTTTTCTGCTGCTCCTGGAATGGAGCCTGAGCCCCCACAAGTGGCTTGGACCTCTCATTTGTTTCAAAAAGCAGAATCCTTGGGCTTTCTCAAGTTTTCCCTGTGATGAGTTTGAAGAGAAAGAAGGAGGCTTTAAGCTAACAGACATCCAAGAAATTTCCCTTAACGTGGGGATGGAAGAGAGAACCAGATTCCAGAGTTGTTCGTTTGTTGCTGTTGTTGTTGTTGTGGTTGGTTGGTTTTGGGTTTTTTCCACAGGCAAAGTTTCACCTTAGGGTGGGATTCAGGGTTGAGATTGACAGAAGTTAAAGAGCTCCCCCTCTTAGTACATCTTAGCAAACAACAAGTTTAGAAGACAGAAAGCGTCAATATGAAAGAAACTTGTTTTATGGAATTTTTTTCTCAGTTTTAGCGGAGAATTTGTTTGAATATGAAGCCATGCTCTTTATTTACAAACAAACAAACAAAGACTCCTTTCTGTTACTAACGTTCCTGAGGAGGAGGTCCATGCCCCGATCATAAAAACTGTTCAGGAAGTACTCGCTGATGGAAGAGCTTTCCAACACTGAGAAGTGAGACTCTCTCAGATGTCCGAGCTGATAAAGCATCCCCTACCTGTACTTATTACAGATATATTTAAGTGTCTGAAGCACAGTAAAGGGTCTTTAACTTGTAACTTTTACTGCAAAAGTGACCTTTTATTATTTTATAGCTAATTAAGGAGGAAGCGGTGCTAGATCAGAAGAGCCCTAAAATAGTGGCCTGGCGGCCGTAAAATAAGAAAACATATGGTCCTGAGCACTGTGAGTTTCTTTCTGAGTCTTGTCAGAACAAAGCAGGATCCAGCTAGGTTCAGTGAGCCCCGGGAATCCCCTTCCAGTGGCACTGTGCAAATGGTGACAAGATATGCAGTCGTCAAGAACAGGGGAACAGCTGTGAGAGTCCACACAGCTGGTGGAATAGACCCTTTGCCGCCTTGTCAAATGCAGCTGAAAGGATTTCATAGTTAGAGAAAACATGCAGACTACAAATTAGGAAAATCTATGGGGTCCTGTTGTAATGAAGTCACCCATTTCTGTTCCTGAAAAATAAGAGAAATTTTAGACTACACATTAAAAAGTCTTAAGAAAAGCTAATAGCATTGATAATGCTTTGAAAAACTTTAATTACTTTGAAATCAAGAAAGGATAAAGTCAATAGAATCTATACTCATTTAAACTTGAATGTAATTACAGTTATTTTTCATAGGTTACACTTTTCAAATCAAATCAGTTTTTAAAACTATAAAGCAAATATATCTATTTGAGATTACCTTACTTCTGATTTTTTAAATATAAAAAAGTATTACTCAACTACAAACTGGAATGTGCTATTTCTGGTCAAAAGGAAAAAATATATATGTAATTTCAATCGCAGTAAATTAAAAGTTTTTGTATTTGTGTGTGTGTGTGTGTGTGTGTGTGTGTG
>NC_034606.1:59878065-59891418 GCF_900095145.1 Mus pahari
TCTCTCTCTCTCTCTCTCTCTCTCTCTCTCTCTCTCTCTCTCATTAGAAGCACACCCCACTCCTCAGTTTTTCCATGAGTCTTGGGGATTGAACTCAGGATCTCATCCTTGAGCAATGAGTACTTCACTGACCCGGCTATCCTCCTACCCCCAAGTAAATTAAAGTTTTGAAAAATATAACTAAACCTAATATAAAACTAGGATGGCTTTGGCAACTAAAACTAAAGGGGCATTCCCAGAATCAATCCCGTCTGACTTAGGAAAGAATTATCATCCATTGTAGGCAATATAATCTAAACCCACTGAAATTCATCTCTAAAATACCTCCCCTGGTTACTTGCAGTGCTCAGGGATCTCAGCTTCCAGTTTTCTCAAAACTCAGCTCATCTGGACCCCAATTCATTATGGCAGTTGGCAGTTAATAGGTTTGTTTGGCTTGCCATCTTCTGTGCTAACAGGGGCATGGTAGCATGCCATGTTAGCAGGGGCAGATGTTTGAAAGGAAAGCAGTTAGTATTCTTTGAATGTCTAACGTTTGTCTAAAGGGTCCAATATATGTAATCTATATTACATCAATGGCTTCTGTACCGATATTAAATAGAATTCCCATTTACAGAATGAGTCATCAGAATATTTGTTTTGACGTCAGCTATGTGGCTGAAATGGAGTTATTTAGAAGCCTGAGTGAGTCGCAAGAGAATAACTTCCATAGACAACAGAATAAAAGACAAGTTGACTAAGAAAGAAGCATGAAAGGCTTGTCAGTAAAGACTCAGGTTCAAGAGGCCACTGACCTTTTGGAAACAGGCAAGAATCAAAGGAAGTTAAGAATGTGTTTTAGAGATTTGGTGCTTTGGATATGCTTGGCCCATGGGAAGTGGCACTATTAGGAGGTGTGGCCTTGTCAGAGGAAGTGTGTCACTGTGGAGGTGGGGCTTTGAGGGCTCTTATGTATGCTTAAGTCTGGCCAGTGGAATGAGAGCTTCCTCCTGGCTGCCTGTGAAAGGCAATTCCCTTCTGCTACCTACTGATCAAGATGTAAAAGCAGTTGGCTCCCCCAGCACCATGTGTGCCTGCATGCTGCCATACTTCCTGCCATGACAATAATGGACTAAACCACTGAGACTGTAAGCCAGACCCAATTAAATGCTGTCTTTTATAAGAGTTTCCTTGATTATGGTGTCTCTTCACAGCAATGGAAACCCTAACTAATAGAGAAGTAATTACATATGGGTAAACTAAATCGGACCTCTGTAGGGTGACGAGAGATTATTATGGTTGTACTTGGTCTTGGTGTTCACACATCACATACGTAGTTTTATAATATCTGTATATTTTAATATTATCTATTTTAGAACCACTGTTAATTCTAAATATCTCTGCCCCTTACTGAATGTGGATAAGGTTAATTTTGTTGTTGTTACTGGATCAGAATTTTAAAGAGTAAATATTTGAAATGATGGGACTGCAGTAAAAAACCTACAAAATCATAGCATTGGATGACATATTGCTTAGATATTCTCGTACTAGGAAACAATTAAGGTGGAGAGGAAGATGCCGATGATTGGCCTCTTGTCTACGCAGCATATGCACACACATCTGTACCTATACAAGTAACACACTCATGGATACACACGCCATACACGCAAGCTGATGATAACACCAACACTTGCTGGAATCTGTTTGCGTTTTGTTATATGTAAAAGGAGACGATATCTTTGACTTTTGTCTTTTAGATGTCCAATTTGAAATATTTAATGTCTGGGACGTTCATAAAAATCTTGATTTTTTATTTTTTACTATAGAGGATCATGGAACCATTACAATTAGAGAGACTGTAATTGCCACCATGTTAAGGAAGCCTGATTCTTGACCATTCCATTTGATTGTGACCAAATGAAAACATAACCATTGTTGTGATATTCATGGTTATTACATTGTTATAGAAGCCAGTTTTATTGTGAATAAAATAAATTTTCCCTTTTATCTTTTTCTTTATTCGTTTTCTTTTGGGGGTCATTTTGGGGATTGAAGCCAGGGATTAACATACGATGAATACATGCTCTACCTCTGCTTTATACTCCCAGACTTAAAATGTCTTTATTGTGTCATGGACTTGCAGACTTTTAGAGATCCCACACACTACAAACATTACAGAAAATCATGTTACTTCAGGAAAGGCTTTCATCTATCTGTCAATAATTCTATCATCTATCTATCTATCTATCTATCTATCTATCTATCTATCTATCTATCTTCCTTTACAACGACTAGGCATTCTCCAATGCAAAGCACATCAGCAAAGAGAACTGCCTTAGTTACTTCTCTATTTCTGTGATAGGACACCAATGACAGAGCAACTGATAGAAGTGTTGATTTGGAGCTTGCAGTTCTAGAGGGTTCGAGTCCTTGAAGGCAGAGCAGAAGTATAAGAAGCAGGCCTCTGCAGCAACTTCTGAGAGCTCACATCTCAAATGACAAGCAGGAAGCAAAGAGTTCACTGGAAACTGTACATGACTTTTGGAACTTCAAACCACTTCCCTAGTGATATGCCTCCTCCAAATGCCTACAAACAGGCACCATCCGGGCACCAGGTATTCAAGTGTCTGAGACTTATGAGGGACATCTACCATGGGAACTCATGCTCACCTGTTCACAATTCAGCCACCATTCCCATAAAATGCCTATAATCAAGGTAATATGCAATATTTTTCTTTAAACTGAGAGTATTCACTTCATGTCTTGTTAAATCGAGAAAATGTAATATGTCTAGATGAAGAAATCCTTAGATGCCCACACAACCATTTGCTTGTTCAATGGAGGCATTTGCTCAAAGAACAAAATATCTTTCCTCTTCAAAATGAGACACTTCTCTTCTCTTTGTATGAGTGTTAAACTTCTCTGCTTGCAAACTCACAAAGAATAAATTTCAAGGTTTGAATGGGACCTAGGCAAACTGCAGTAATAAAATGCAGTTGCCTGTATATGTCCCAATTGCAGGAGGAACTAGAGAGGGCAAGACACAAGGAGGGAAACCTGTCCATCTCCATCTTGGATGTGGGGGATCACTTAGAGGTGAAAAGCATTTCACTTTCCTATTTGGAGCGGAATCCAGGCCACACAATTAAATTATGTAAGTAAGGCTCAGATTTATTCTTTAAAACCGAGTCTCTTATAATACTTCCTGTGCATGTGTAATATGACAGAATATCCCTTGTCTTTTTTTTTTTTTTCCATTCTGATGCATTTTTTCCAAGTTTCCTAAACATGAGAATTTCTTAGGGTGAAGAGATGTTTGCTACAAACACCAGTTCTTGAATCCCAGAGTCTGATTCTGCACTTTTACAAACTCACTTTGGAGATGACAACAACTGGTGCACACTGTGGGTCCATTTGGTCTCTGCTTTACCATCTTAGACTCTCTTGCAGCTACAGATAATTTGATGCATTTGCTGGAAAATTGGAAGGCAAAGCAGGGTATGAACTGCCCTTTTGCTTGGTTTTGCCTGTTTCTGGTCTTCAGTATGGGTGAGAACATTTTTTTTCAACCAATATTCCATGGTCTATTAGCCTGTTTTCTATGTTGAACAAAAACAGCTTGAGACACAGACATGGTCCTTTTTCATTTCCCACTGATGACCTGTCACTCTAGATCATAGTCTGGGAGGAAAGTGAATTTTAAAATAAATTCTAGGACTAGTTGGGGATATATCCCAGCAGCAGAGAGCTGGCCTAGCATGCCTGAGGCCTGGGGTTTAATCTCTAAGACCATAAAAAAGAAAAGTAACTTCTAGCTACTTTGTTAGAATCTAGGTCTCTGTACCATGCCAGCTCTTCTTAAAATCCTTTATCTCTCCAGCCTGATATGTTCTAGCTTTTTAAAAAATGTCTTTCACAGAGATAAATTCTGGTAAATGCTGATGTTGCGCTGTAAATAATTTGACCAAATGAACCTCTTGAGAGGCACTTGTACATTCCATTCTACTGTCTTACGATAAATCCTTACATTCACACCAGTCATTTCCAATTGCAGATTAGGAGGAAGCTCCTCAATTTAACAATTTTGGAATGTCGCAAATTCTCAGATCCTGTATTTGGGGTTCTGAAACACTGCTGGAATCAGTGCTTCATCTAGAAAAATTATGGCAAACATTTTGTGTGAGGGTGGAGATTTTCTGTCTTGTTTTGAGTTTACAGAACAGACCTCACATAATCTGTGCTTCTTGTCACCCTGGTAACATTAATTCCTACAGAAATTGTCTAATAAATCTTAATATTAGTTTTGTTTTGCCCGGAAGCCTTAGGTTGCACTCATTAAAAATTAATTGTAGAAAATGTTACGTTCCAAAGACAGTTAGTAATGGTTTGCTAATAGGGGCTGAGGACAATTCATTTAAAAATGAATTTTGACTTCAAGCTCAGAAATTAACCAAAAAAAAAAAAAAATCATTAACAATCCAAAGCCATTGATTGATATGGTAGGGCGAGTCACAATACCTAGTTTCTGGGGCTGGAGAGATAGCTCAATGTTTTACATTTTTCTTGAAGAAGATGAAGGATCGATTCCCACCACCCACATCAACACTCACAGTTGGCTGCAACTGCAGTTCTCAGGGAACCACTGCCCTCTTCTGGCCTAAGCTGGAACTGCAAGCACATGATGCACAGAGACACATATGAGGGTGGAGTGGGGTGGGGCAAGGATATACACATAAAATAAATGGTTTAAAATAACCCCGCCAAAGACCAAGTTTGAATTCCTGAGAAATGTATAATAGACACATTAATGCTCAGGTCCATTGCTGTCATGTTTAATGGGCGGGTCCATTGATATCAGGCTGCAGTCATATAAGTACTATAGGATATAAGTACTATAGGAAGCGCTGCCATCTAGGGATGCGGGAGCAAATCTGTTTTCTATGACCACTAAGAGACTAAAAGACAGGAAGTGTTATCTGAAATTTTGGAGAGTCTCAGTAGAGCCATCACATGTTGCCTAGGGAAATCAATGTTCCCTTGTGTGGTTCTTGGTCTCATTAAAAAGACTTTGAGACCAGATATACCAATAGAAGCTGAAGGGCGAAGAACAGACTCAAACAGAAGCTCCAGGACAATTTATTAGAGTTGAAAAGAAAAGCCACTGGACAGGAGAGCTGCAACTTCCAAACTGCCTGGAAGGGAGGAAGGAGGAGGACAATGAAGGGACCAGAGCCAGGTGGCTGGGGAATGGGAAGGGGCAGCAGGGAGGCCAGCCACCTGGCACCTGGCAGCACACAGTAGGAAGGGAAGCTTAAGAAAATGATCTGGGAAAACTAAAGTGCTAGTTAGGGAGCTCAAAGGCAGGCCTAGGCTCTGGCCAGCATAAAGAAGAAAGAAACAGTTATGCCTTATCCAAGTTCCAAGTTTGGCTTTACCATGGGAAGATGAATTACACAGCAGCTTGGCTTGCAGGGCCTCTATTAAGGGAAGGGAGTTGTTCAGGAACAGCACTTTTTTTTTCATTTTATTAGATATTTTATTTATTTACATTTCAAACGTTATCCCCTTTCCTCATTTCCCCTCCAACCTCTCCTACCCCATCCCCCCTCCCCTACTCACCAACCCACCCACTCCAGCTTCCCTGTCCTGGCAATCCTCCACACTGGGGCGTCCGAGCCTTCACAAGGCCAATGGCCTCTCCTCTCATTGATGTCCCACAAGGCCATCCTCTGCTACATATGTGGCTGAAGCCTTGAATCCCTCTTTGTATACTCTTTGGTTGGTGGTTTAGTCCCTGTGAGCTCTGGGGTTACTGTTTAGTTCATATGGTTGTTCCTCCTATGGGGCTCCTTGGGTCCTTTCTCTAGCTCCATTTGGGGACCCTGTGCTCTATCCCATGGATGGCTGTGAGCATCCACCTCTGTACTTGTCAGGCACTGGCAGAGCCCCTCAGGAGACAGCTCCGTCAGGCTCCTGTCAGCAAGCACTGCACAACTTCTTAAGGTAAACCTGCCTTCCTAGGGGTGGTTCCCCTAGCGAAATCGAGCCTTGCCCATTGGGCCGATGTATAAGGGAGGAGAGAGAGCAGGTTTGTTCCACCCAGAGGGAGACCCCATGCTTTACAAACATTCAAGTGCTTCTACAAAGGGATCTCTGCTACTGATAGAATGAAAATACTTTTGCTTTTTCACCATGTTATGGATTTGTCTAAGTTTTTTTTTTTTCTTCCTCTAACATTCTTTTTTCCCTCCAAGGGTATCTTTACCGTCATCCCTCACGACACATCTCAGTAGATTCTATTTCAGATTGCACTGAATTCATATTATCACTACATCTTTGAAAACCATTGTTTCACAAGGATGATTTTCAAGCTTTCAAAGCAAGAACTGGATAGACAACAAGAGGAATTAACCACCACCCAGGTGGAGACCCAAGACTAGCCACTCAACACATGTCACGTGTGATCAATGATTGCTATCCTTAACTCGGGGCAACTTGTTTTCACAAGAAATTAATAGCTTCAACTTTAGAGTTTCCCCCCTCCCCCAACCAACAACACAACTCAGTGGTTAAAAGGCACTTGCCACTAAGGCCGGTGACCTGAGTTTGATGGAGAACTGGTTTCCACAAGGTGTCTTTTGAACTTCATAAGAATGTCTCAGAAATCAGGCACTCACACATATGTGAGTAAATACTTTTAAAAAGTTAAAATTAAAGTTCATACTTGATACACTTCTTTAGCGGTTGCAATCAGACACTGCTTAATTAGTAGTTTCTTCTACTCTGCTGACAAATCAGCTAATTGGAAACGTCTAAAGGCTATATCTTCAGTTTCAGTTTTTCTTTCTCTTCTTTTCATCTTTCGTTCTTCCTGTCTGTCTGTCTGTCTGTCTGTCTTTCTAGCTTTTGTGAGGAAACCCTAGTGTGATGGCAGAGCTTGTTACAAATTTATGTCTGGACATAGTTTTCCAGGCTTGCGGGACTATTACCATGAGCAGCTGGGTTTGGAATATCAGCACAGTAGGTTGTACTAGTTTCTGTTGCTAATGTAACGTATCAGAACCAATTAATAAACAACACAAATTTGTGTGATGCTCCTTAAAGCCGGGAAGCTGCTTGCTCTGCCTTCCTAGATTCCAGGGATTTCTGAATTGTTTGGCCTAAGATTCCCATCCAGTAAGGACCTTTGAGTCATCCTCTGTCCCTCCCTCTTTATAGCCCAATGGGATGACACTGAGACCCCAGCTCAGTCTCTCCATTTCAAGATCACTTCTCTTTAACCACATCTGCAAACCCTCCAACCTCCATCTCACAAGGTCCAGGCTGGCCTTGAATTTACTAGGTAGGCCAGGACCATCTTGTCTTCTTGATCCACCCGCCTCCCACTCCCTAGTGTACAATTTCCTATGCCTAATTTTATGTGGGACTGAACATATTAAACTCTGGACTTCATTCAGGCTAGGCTAATACTCTACCACCCAATCTATACTTCAGCCCCTACATGTCCCTTTTAATGTGCGAGGTGACATAGTAACTGGCTCATGAGTCATAGTGTAAGCCTAACTCTTGTTTTGCTGTCTTAGTTCAGGGTTTCAATCACCGAGACTAAACAACCTCCATGGGGGAAACGCAAGTCTGAGAAGGAAGGGTGCTATTTCTCTTACCCTACCAGACCGCAGTCCATCACTGGAGGAAGTCAGGACAGGAACTCAAGCAGGGCAGGGATCTGGAACAGGAGCTGATGCAGAACAGCCACGGAGGGTGCTGTTTACTGGCTTGCTTCCCCTGGCTTGCTCAGCCTGCTTTCTTATAGAACCCAGGACTATTAGGTCGGGGATGGCCCCACCCACGGTGGGCTGGGCCCTCTCTTATTGATCACTCACTGAGAAAATGCCTTACAGCTGGATCTCATGGAGGCATTTCCTCAGTTGAGGGTCCTTCCTCTCTGATGACTCTAGCGTGTGTGTGTCAAGTTGGCCCAAAACCTGTAGTTCATTTGCCTGACATACAACATCATTGTGTGAAACACAGGGTTCTGTCATTTAACCTGATTGCAAAATAAGCCGCACTCGCCTGTCGAGACTTATTTCTCTTTAATTTTTTTAATATGATGGAGCAAATTAAAAAGCAAAAAGTGAAATCATGTTGATAAATTTTGCCAAGTTATGAGTCCTGTAAAGTGTCAAACGGGATCAGCAGAAGCCACCATACACCCCCCCCCCCGCTCCCCGTGCCCCGTGTCAGCCACTCAGCACTGCCTCTGAAGAGCTGTAGTCTGCATGAGCTAATGTGAGCATGGGTGGGTGTGTTCCAGTAAAACAGCATGGTATTCAGATTCAAATTGCATATATAATTCCTATTTTTAGAACATTAGACCCTATACACGCATTTTAGTTGGTGGGCTCTACAAAGCTAGGTGGCGAGTCAGATGCGACTGAACCCTTTTAGAGGTTTCAAATTCTCCACTGAGGGATGGGGGGGTGGGAGCTGTGCCTAGACTTGCCTTGCTCCAGATCTGCTCACATCTCCTAAGGTAGGATGCAAGGAACTGATCTGGTAGCACAGCAAGGGAGGCTGTGTTCTAGAACGGGGGAGGGGGTGGGGAGGGGACATGGATGCCAGTGGCTTTTGTTTGTTTTTTTTTCAATACTATGTTCTTTCCAGTGACCGGACCAGATTTTCATTTCTCCTTCTCACCTCATCACACAGGGATTGCATTTTACTCCTAAAGTTCAGCCCAGAGCAATGGGGCTTGGGACAATGTAGCTCGCCATAGTTCTATGACTTACCCCGGAAGGCCACCATCACATGGCCACATTAAGAAAGGCTATAAAGAGGGCTGTGGTTACTTGCCAGGATAATCCTCGTGGGCAGGGGGACATCCTAGGTGCTCTGCTTCATGCGTTCTCTTAAGGAAGACTTTTTCCCCCTATAATCCCCCCTCCCTCTGTGCCTCTCTCCTCTGGGAGCCTCTTTCTCTTTCTTATCAAATATCCTCATTGCTGCATCTGGAGTGTTCTGTGACTTCCTTGGGGCTACACTGTGCTGTGCAGTGTGCTGCTTCACTAAGGACTATTTCGATGATCCATAGTTACAGTTTCTTCAGTCCATGCACACGGTTGTAGATTATATGCAACTTCTACATTTCAAAGAGCCCCACAGGCTGGGGAAATAGATCAGTCCAGGAACGCCTGCCTGACAAGCAGGAAGACCTGAGTTTACCCCCACGAACCCAGGCAGGAATAAAGAAAAACAAAGCCAGGTGTAAGGGCAGGCACTTGGAATCCAGTGCTGGGGAAGTAGGGACAGGATTCCTTGGGGCTTTGTGGCCAGTCATCATAGATCGCTTGATAAGCTCCAGGCTAGGGATGGACCATGTCTGAGAAGGAGAGGGAGAGGAATGGGGAGGAGGAGGAGGAGGAAGAGAGAGGGAAGAGGAGGAAGAAGAGGAGGAAGAGAATGAAGAGGAGTAAGAGGAAGAAAGGAAGGAGGGAAGGAAAGAGACCTGAGGAATGGCATCTGAAGTTTTCTTTTGACTTTCACACACAACACACACACACACACACACACAGAGAGAGAGAGAGAGAGAGAGAGAGAGAGAGAGAGAGAGAGAGAGAGAGAGAGAGAGAGAATAGTCTATACTCAGTACTATGCCTGGTTCTCCTTGGCTCTCTTTCTTCTGCTCTTGCCGAACAATCTTCTGCACGGCCTCTCACGTGACACTATCTCTGAGTGCCCTCATCAGAGCTGAGCAGCTATCCAGGCTACGCTTTGAGATCCCTCAGAAGTGGATGCATTTTGGAGAGCTGGATTTGTAGACTCTTTAACATGAGCAAAGCCCCGGCCAAAATCCAGCACCACATACATTGAGTATGATGTAAATACCTGTAATACCAGCAGCATTTGGGAGGCAGAGGCGATGGGAGCAGACATTCACGACCAACCCCAGCTACCTAGCAAGTCTGAGACCAATCGGGTTTCCACGAGGTCTTGACTCATGGAAAATAAAAGGAACGCCTCATGCAGTGAGAAAGGTACTTCTGACGATGCTGTGTCAGCAATGATGTGGTAGGCAAGGTATACGTTTATTGGATGTTAGCTCTCTGGGAAGACATTGCAGAACAGAAAGAGAACTGCAGGCTTGTCCATGTGATCTGCATTTAGCAGGGCAGTCTAAGAAAGAGATGGGGGAGGGAATAGTCCACCGGCATGCATTCAAAATGAGCAGAAAAATAAAACGTCAAAAAAAAAAAAGTATTGTCTGTGCGATCATCCAATTTGATAATCTGTAGGCAGCCTTCTACGCCTAGATTCAGACTCTACTCTTGGGGAAGCCGTTTGAAAGAGCAATTTAAGTTTCCAAAGCCGAGGTAGAGGAATATATTTAAACCGTGGGGGGGGTTGGAGAGATTGCTTGGTGGTATGTCATGCACATCAACCTTACAGAGGACTAGAGTTCAGGTCTCTGTACCTGAGACATCAGGAAGTTCACAGATGCATATAACGTCAGTCTCAGGAGTATCCAATGGAGCTGGGCGGTGGTGGTGCACGCCTTTAGTCCTAGCACTTGGGAGGCAGAGACAGGAGTATCCAATGGCAACAACATGCACGTGCACGTAACTCCACACAGACACACATGCAGACATGTAAATATATATATATATATATATATATATATATATATATATATATATATATGTGTGTGTGTGTGTGTGTGTACAAATACAAATACATACCTATCAAATACATACCCATATATTTGAAAAACTAAAGTAGGGTTGAAAAGTTAGAGAAACATTAGAATTTAGGACAGAGCACACTAAATTTAGCTCCAAATACAGAGCAAGGATCACTTGACTCCAACTTCCAGAGAACAGAGCCGAGACTCCCACAGTAGGGAGTCTCTTGGGACTCCCTTAGGACTAGAGCTGCCCAAGATAGGACAGTCAGCCACCAGGGGTGTATCCAGCCCACTGTAGGCCCCGGAGGATAGCAAAGGAAGGTCAGCAGGCAGCTGTCCCTCTGAAGGATACAGGAACTTAGGGAGAGCTCCTGTTTTAACAGTGGGAGTGGCACATTTTATCCACATGCTTTCTTCCTATTGTTGATCGGGATGTACTGTAGCTTTGGGAGTTAGCCATAGACCAAGAATAGCTTTCCAGCTTCTTTTGTTTTGTGCAGAGCATAGCTACACTTGGATACAAAGTTGGAAAAATCTGCTCTTCTTCTCTTTGGGCCTCTTCAAGCTCATGGGACTCAACTATGAATGTCTATGCTTATATATAGGAAGAAAATTGCTGAGGAGAATAGCCACTCCATAGGAAGACCAGAAGTCTCAACTAACCTGGAACCCTCCCCACCAACCCCCCTGAGATCTCTCAGACACTGAGCCACCAACCATGTAGCATACACTAGCTGATCTGAGGTTCCCAACACATATAGAGCAGAGGACTGCTTGATCTGGCCTCAGTGAGAGAAGATGCACCTAACCCTGGATGAAACGGACAATTTTCTAGACAGATACCAGGTACCAATGTTAAATCAGGATCAGATGCACCTAACCCTCAAGAGACTTGGTGCCCAAGGGAGTGGGAGGTCTAGTAGGGTGGGGGTAGGGACATCCTCTTAGAGCCACAGGGAGTACAGGATGAAGAACAGTCAGACGGCAAACTGGGAGGGAGCTGATGACTGGACTGTAAAAAAGATTAATAATAATAATAATAATAATAATAATAATAATAATAGGCTCCCACCATCCTTAGTACCTTCTCATTCATACATTGCTATGAATTTTGTCCTTACGTCAGAACAACATTCCAAGAGTTTCTCCAAGGCTTGTGACTGAACTGCTCAAGTACTGTCCTCCCTCTTCAGAAAGACAGGATGACTGTTTTACAAGACTGAGAGTGATAGGATGACCTCTGACCCCTAGGCACAGTGCTTTAAAAAAAGGGGGGGCACAAAGTGGCATGTTAAACTAACAGGAACAGCTCTGGTGCTGTGTTGATTGCCCCTTAGTGTTCTCTGACTTCCCATCCTGTCTGTGCAGAGTGAGAATGCACAGGCTACCCCTGTATTTCTACCTACTGAGCTTTGCAGGAAAATGTTTTTCAAATTACGAAAGTAAAATCAAGCTGTTTTATTCATGGCATAGCAAAGATACCCTCCTCTGGAATTTCTGCGAGGATTGTTGAAATGATGTACAAAGACCTGTGCTTAGAAACATATTTACTACAAATGAAGCCCCAAATTACTAGAAAAATTCAATTTGTAGTAGAAAATACATGCTATTGGACTCTTTATGGAATAGTAACACACCACTGAATAGGATGTGATTTTACAAGGAGCTGAATAAGCTCCTAGAAGGATGATTTCATAAACACTTGGGGATGATTTGAATCTAAATGTATTCTTATTTAGCATTTTACAGTCTTTAGGAATTTTAAATAGATCGGAAGAGATTGTTTGGTGGATTGGGGAAAGTGTACATTTCTCCTCCATGAGGATAGAGCTGTCCAGTGAGTGAATCCTGAATTCCAGCATCAGACTCTCAACCAGATTACGTCTTCCACTAAAGAAAACTCCTAGAACGAATTGGGTAGAGTACCTTCTGTTTCTATTTTGTGGAATAGTTTGAGGAGTATTGGTATTAGGTCTTCTTTGAAGGTCTGATAGAACTCTCCACTAAACCCATCTGGTCCTGAGCTTTTTTTAGGTTGGGAGACTATTAAAGACTGCTTCTATTTCTTTAGGGGATATGGGACTGTTTAGATCGTTAATCTGATCCTGATTTAACTTTGGTACCTGGTATCTGTCTAGAAATTTGTCCATTTCCTCCAGGTTTTCCAGTTTTTTTGAGTATAGCCTTTTGTAGAAGGATCTGATGATGTTCCGTTGTTATATCTCCCTTTTCATTTCTGATTTTGTTAATTAGGATGCTGTCTCTGTGCCCTCTAGTTAGTCTGTCTAAGCCTAAGATTCCACCTCACTCCAGTCAGAATGGTTAAGCTCAAAAACTCAGGTGACAGCAGATGCTGGTGAGGATGTGGAGAAAGAGGAACACTCTTCCATTGCTGGTGGGATTGCATGCTGGTACAACCACTCTGGAAATCAGTCTGGTAGTTCTTCAGAAAACTGGACATAGTACTACCTGAGGACCCAGCAATACCACTCCTGGGCATATACCCAGCAGATCTTCCAACTGTTAATAAGGACACATGCTCCACTATGTTCATAGCAGTCTTATTTATAATAGCCAGAAGCTGGAAAGAACCCAGATGTCCCTCAACAGAGGAATAGATATAGAAAATGTGGTACATTTACCCAGTGGAGTACTACTTAACTATTAAAAACAACAAATTTATGAAATTCTTA
>NC_034606.1:59891943-59900729 GCF_900095145.1 Mus pahari
GGGACTCATGGCTCCAGCTGCATATGCAGCAGAGGATGGCTAAGTCGGTCATCAGTGGGAGGAGAAACCCTTGGTCCTGTGAAGGCTCTATGCCCCAGGGTAGGGGAATGCCAGGGCCAGGACGCAGGAGTGGGTGGGTTGGTGAGCAGGGGAAGGGGAGAGGGGATAGGAGGAGGAAGGTTTTTGGAGGGGAAACCAGGAAAGATGATAACATTTGAAATGCAAATAAAGAAAATATTTAATAAAAAAGGAAAAAAATGACAAAAAGGAAAAAATAAAACTTGTGGAACGTAGTGTTCGAGTCTGCATGTGACATAACACAGCTTGTGAATCCAGGAAAGCACAGTCGGGTTCTCTGTGAGGACCAAACTAACAGGAGAGAGTTCTGGAAGGATATTTGGAGAGGAGTTTGTTTGTATGGCCCGGGTAGGAGAATGCGTATGGCAATAACATAAAGATAAAATGTACGGAAAGCAGATTTCAGTTGAGTGTTCAGAGTAACAGGAGTAGAGGATCCCAAAGACAGATTCGTGGGACTTCCCTTTCCAGACATGTGTGAGCAGCGAGTTGGTGAGCAATAGGTCCAAGTTCAAGTCCCAGAACCCATGTCGAAGGAGAAACTTGACTTAAGAAAATTGTCCTGACACCCGCGCCTGTCTATGCCTTGCCCATATGTGATCTCTCTCACATGCTCATCATATTACACACAAACCAATAAATGAAAGCTGGAACTTTTCAAATAAGGGAAATAAGCTGTGACGCTGGGTTGAGGACAACATTGTCAAGATGTGGCAAAGAATTTCTACCAACTGAGCAGCAGTATTTGTCTGATTTATACAAATGGCACATCACGGTAATATGAACCTAGCCCCTAGCCTACCGAGTAGACATGGGCAGTGTGCACAGAAATGGACAGTTCACAGATTACAGAATGAACAACTGGCCTGAAATTAAAGTTCACATTAACACAGAAATACATCATTTAATGCCTGAAAAAAAAATTCTACATAGGACTGACATGAAGTTGACCATGTCCCTTGGCAGAAAGGCTGGTTTGAAATTAACTGTATCTATGGCTGATGGCATTTTTCATGCTCCATCTCTCTGGGCAGGAATAAAGCAAGTCAAGTCAGATCATATGGAGTGAGCTGTTCCTAATGTCTTCATTGTCTAGTCTTGATAGCATCATCTAAGGGAATTATGCAGAAAATACGAGTTACGAGTGCATCTGTAACAGGGAAAGATGTTTGAAGGAGAACAGCTGCGTTTCAAGCTATCTGTGTTGTGCACATTTTTTTGTTGTCTAGACCCTGTACATTTTTCTGTGTTCAATAGGAAAATTTGACATTTTTTTTAAATTAAATATCTATATATGTCTCTTGCTCATTTCTCTATGGGGTGATTTATAGCTCTCACATTTGTAATATATATATATATATATATATATATATATATATATATATATGAAGATGTAGGCTGATTCTAGGTACCAATTTATGTGAATACACACAGGTCATTATGTATAGTGTTGGTCCATTTCATGTGAAAGAATTTGACAATGATTTAAACAGACTGGTTTACGATACTTTCTTGCCAAAAAGTCAAGGATTTATTTCACATCTAGGGCTGTATTACTTGCTTTTTCTTGTTGCTCTGACCAAACTCATGACAGGTATGACTCAAGAGAGAGGTCTGCTTCTGCTCCTTGCCTCAGGGGCGCAGTCTATCAGAGCAGGGAGGCAAGGCTGCTGGAACAGTTCTGACCACGAAGGTGGCAGTGTGGGGAACCACCCCACCATACTGCTGCTGGACCAGGTACAGAGTGCAGGACCAAGAACAGTGCCCCACCTCTGCTAGCTGGGTCCCATTTCCTAATCATTGCTTCACTCCAAAACCAGCGTCTCGATTTGGAAATGGGTACTCATACATATGAGGCTGAGTGGGATATTTCAGCTAATAAGTGTTTCTATCAACGTGAATTTTCCTTGCATGACAAAAAAAAATATAATTTTTTTTCCTGTAACCAATCATCATAGCTGCCTTTCACTGCAACATGTGTGAGATTTTGGTATATCCACAGTGTGACTTCTGGGGTCTTGCTTCAGACATATGTATAAACACACACACACACACACACACACACACACACACACACACACGATTTATATGCTCTTTGGTTATGTGTCAGGCAAACCATTTGTTTATTTTATACACACACATGAATGTATATGTAACATGTGTAAAATCTGCGACATTTTAATTCCTTCAACAGTCGGAATGTGTGGCGGAACAAGCCTCCACTGTCCCTAAACATAAGTCCCTCTCAAATCAATCTCAGCTACTCATGATCCTTTGTTTTTCTATAACAGTAACCTTTGAAAGGACCATCCTTTTTTTTTTTGTTCCTGTAACTACTACGGAAAGTGGCCTTTTGTGGTATTTAGACGGCTCCCCTGTTCCTTCACTTAATTGGATCTTCTTGAATGTTAAGTCCTTTTGGCTCTCACGCCGTTGTCATCCTAGACCAAACCACGAACATCTTGTCAGAAATAGCACGAATGTGCTCTGCCCCCCGCCTCCCACACTCCTCCAGCCCCTGCCTGCTCTTTGCACAGCAGTTATACAGGTCTGTCAGGATGTGGTGTTGCTCTCTGACATTTCCCACGGTGCCAAGAAAAGCGTGTACACCCTTCCAGTAGTCTGGGGGAACCTGGCATGGCCATCATTCCCTGCTCTGACCTCATTCTCCATGTGCAAACATTCTGCTTGCTTGTTCTCCCAGGCACAAGCTAGGTATAGTCCAGCATTTGTCCTATACACACACACACACACACACACACACACACACACACACACACACACACACAAGCTTGCCAATCATCACCTCCAGCAGCTAGCTCAATCGCTCCTCATTCAGGCATCCCCTCCTCTTGTTACTTTACATCAGTGGTTTCTCATTGTCCCATTTGTACTACTTCCCCGTCTATAACCACTGTTTTAACTTAGATTCTGTGTGCGGTGCTTTTTTTTTTCTTGGATACTTTATTTACATTTCAAATGTTTTCCCCTATCCCATGCCCCCTCCCCGTGGAGGGTGCTCCTCCACCCACCCACTCCCATCCTCCCGCCCTGGCATTCCCCTATACTGGGGCATCGAATACCCCAGTAAAGGGCCTTTTCTTCCACTGATGTCTAACAAGGCCATCCTCTGCCACATATGTGGCAAGCGCCATGGGTTACTCCATGTGTACTCTTTGGTTGGTGGTCCAGTCCCTGGGAGCTCTGGGGGATCTGGCCTATTGGCACTGTTGCTCCCTCCATGGGGCTGCAAGCCCCCTCAGCTCCTTCAGTCTCTTCTCCAACTTCTCCACTGGGGACCCCTGAGCTCAGTCCAGTGCTTGGCTGCAAGCGAGCTTCCTCCTTTGTATTTGTCTGTCTCTTTTTATCCTGTGATGTTGTGCCTATTTTTCTCTTCTGTTAAGGGCATGGGTTGGATGAGCAGACAGGATGTGAATGCTATGGTTCAGTCTCCCTGGCTCACGGTGGATCTGGATGTGCCCTCTTTTCTATATCGCTGCAGGGAAGATGGGCCACTAAGTCTCCTCCACACAATGCCCAGACCTGTATGTACCATAAAGTCACTAAAAGAGACTCAATGAATGTGGGTTTACATTTTTCTCCATGGGGGTCACACATCATCATAGGTTATATGTAAACCAAGATCCCTTATCTTGAAAATAAATTAAAATTTTGTTGATTTCATACTTCTCCATATTTCGTCTTACAGTCTCATTATGGAGATATAAAATTTAAAAAATAAACTATCGTTTCTAATTTGTACATAGTTGTACTCTTATTTCTTACTGTTTACCAAAGCACTGAATACTACAAGTGTGCTATTTAGGTAAGACAGCATGCTTTAAACAAAACATTTTATATATGAGAGTCACATGTTTTGGTTTCTGTCATTTGGAACAAAGACTAATTTCGGAATGTCATGCAAAGCATCTATGAAAAATGACAAAACTCAACACAAAGACTAGGGTTTGGGGGAGTTGCTCTCCCCCTGGCCGACAGAAGGAAAACAAGCAATGGCTGCTCAGATTCTCCTGCATGAAACTCTCCAGAGCCCCCTTAGCCCAGCTGCTCCCCAACAGGTCTGTTATTAAGGATGTTTACTCTGCAAAAGTATCAACTCCAGCCAGGCGTGGTGGCGCAGGCCTTTAATCCCAGCACTTGGGAGGCAGAGGCAGGCGGATTTCTGAGTTCGAGGTCAGCCTGGTCTACAAAGTGAGTTCCAGGACAGCCAGGGCTACACAGAGAAACCCTGTCTCGAAAAACCACACACACACACACACACACACACACACACACACACACACACACACGTATCAACTCCTTCTTGGAAGACACCAAATTCAAAGAAGGAAAACAGCGTACTAACACTAACACTGAAAGGTCGGGATAAAACAAGGTCCCCTCCTCACCATAGAGGGGACCAGCTACACAGTAGGCACAGTGGCAGGGCAGCCTCCTGCTGCCTACAAGCATCCCTCCAGCTCAAATCTCTTGGAGATGAGTTTACTATTGTGCAATGAGTGTTCTGCACTTGGAAAACCAGAACCAATGTCTTGCTCTGAAAACAATAGTTGCTTCTAAAGCTTACGCACTAGATCAATGACTTTGGGACCACTGCCATGCCTGGGATCTGCTGCCCTTCAGAGGAGTTCTTAACTCATCCATAACAGGGAGCTTGGCTAAATGAGGTAATGCTTAGTGAGCTGAAGCTCATCTTTTATTCAGCACGTGTAACCTAAACTTTGTTCAACTGAATAATTTCAGTTCTCCCACGATCTATAGTATTGACCGCTGCTCTAGAGTGTTAAGGTACTGTTCACTTAGCAAAGGCAATCAGTTTCTCAACTTGGGTACAACATAGGTGTCCAGGTTGTTGGGAAGTTGAAAGGGGGTGCTGCTGGCATAAAACCAAACAAACCCACGACTCTCTGCCAGTGTGGGAAGCAGAGCAAAAGGGGGTGTGGTAGTCATTAAAAATGGGAGGAAAGGGATACAATTCAACATGTGTTACTCATGAGACAGCCATATCTGAATTCTCTGCACTGTTTTCAATCTCAGGGAAAGGGAACTGTGGTGATAGTACCTGCTAGCAATGCTTCCTGCTAAAGAGCCAGGTGCCTTCCTTCAGCTTCAATGCATGCCACTTTGTTCTCAGATTCCTAGGATGCAGGAAGAGCTCAGCCACGGCATCTTCTCCAATTATCACAGAGTGAGAAACAAGGCATTAACAGTCTCGGTTTAAAGGGAGGATGTTCTAAAGGAACAGTTAATTATTGCTTTCAGGGCTCTGCAGATAAAATAATAATCTCCCCGGGGCCTGCTATTTATAAGTCTCTAGGGAGGTGATCACTGTGAAGGGATTTGCTGAATTAACATCCCTGAAAAGGCACTCCTGTTCTCTTGCCCTTCTTGGTATTGTGAATTCTCACTCATCTTATGACCTATGGAAAGCTGGGGTCAGCCAGACACCAATATGATTATAGTCCTGTCTTAGTTTTTACTACTGTGAACAGACACCATGACCGAGGCAACTCTCATAAGGACAACATTTCATTGGGGCTGACTTACAGGTTTAGAGGTTCAGTCTAGTATCATCAAGGTGGGAGTGTGGCAACATGGTGCAGGAGTTGCTGAGAGTTCTACGTCTTCACCTAAAGGCTGTTAGTGGAAGACTGGCTTCCAGGTAGCTAGGATGAGGGTCTTAAATCCTATGCCCACAATGACACACCTACTCCAACAGGGCCACACCTTCTAATGGTGGCACTCCCTTGGCCAAGCATGTACAAACCATCACAAGTCCTAAGCAGACTTAAAAATGACTTAGGATATGGTACTCTAGCCTTATTCAACATGTATAAGTAACTAATTGAATATAGCCATAGATGTACAGCATGAGCACTCACTCATACACACACACACACACACACACACACACACACACAAACACACTTGTTAATCTCATAAAAGCAAGCAAAATAGTTTCAGGAGATTTCAATAGAGAATCTCAATTACATGTAATGAAGAGTATATAAAACCTTCAGCTTAATGTCTATACTTTTGGACACTAAGTTTCCTGTTTGCCAGAGTAGCATGGCGGACAGAAAGAGAGACATCTTATATTCCGATATTTTAAATTAAATATGAGCAGAAAGCTGGACAGAGGCACTTGTGGCAAACCCAGGAAATGTAAAGATACGTAACTGTACATATACAATAAATATTTCCCAGGCCACCATTCTTAGACATGAGCATTTCACTCGCTCAGCTCACGCTGGCTTTCCCACATCAATGATGAGTTGGTAATGGAGAGTGACTTTGCTGTCCCTGCTGTGACTCAGTGTTTATTGCCTGTCCATATCATAGCTTTCATTCCTGAAAAAAAAAAAAAAAAACTCTGTGCAATGAACAATGAATTTGACAACACTTGTGCTTTCTTTCCATACCAGTTCAACTCACAAGAACAAAGCCATATGGTGTTAACTTGTTCAATGGTAACAGCCTGCCTATGATTCCCATTTTGGGATTCTGATGTATGAAGTCAGTGTGGGATAAAAGGGCCCTTCTAACCCTGAGATAGATTTACATATCGAAATACATATTGAAATGTGAAGGGCTTCTTGAAGGCATTTCCAACCTTCACACACTCCTCTCTTGATGTCAGAATCCTGACAGGAAACAGATGGCATCGAATGTGACTATTTACAGAGTTTAAAGGGACCATGTATAAGCATGTCAGTTGAAACAGGGAAGTCAGTAAGTGATGAAGCAGTTATCTCTCAAGAATGCATCAGCGAGTCTTACCAGCTCTCAGACAGAGAAGCAAGCAGGCATTTGGAACCCAAAGAGGGCCGCTGGGTAGAGAAGGCCACCTACTAAGAGATGCAGCCTTCAGCAAAGTGGCAGAGTCTCTCACAATGATGATCTGGTAGGAAGGTACCCAGCAGGAAAACAAAACAGAACAAAACCACAGTTGTCACCTTCTCTTCAGATGCTCTTAGTGTCCCTTAGTGTGATATGATTGGAGCTAAGTGAGAATCCGGAAGAAGGAGAGGCCATTGGTACTTCTGTATGACAGTCCCCAGACTACAGAGCTGGGGAGGGGGCCACAAAAGCGAAGCTGAAGGTCTGGAGATAGACAGAGGCATTTGGCCACCGTGCCCCTGATTTAGACGTGGAGTTAAATGAAAGTCATCCTTCAACATGGAAATAACACAGTGAGTGTCCGTCATCAGCAGAGCTAGAAATCAGTTTACATTAAACCGTCTACAAAAAGCAGGTCACACTCAGGAAGACACGGACTCGCATGGCATAAGGTAAGAGAAATAGTTATTTTATTTTGCACAAGAACGAGCTTCTACTGAACAAATTCAACCAAATAATATTAAGTGCAGTAAACAAGGAAATTGGGGTGGGGTGGGGTGACTTTTCCTGTTAGAAAATGTTACGTAACCATGCCTGTGCGTTATTTATCATTACAATAGCTTGTTTCGGGTTTCAGAGTGCACTGTACAGATGCATCAGCTTCTTGGATTCTGAAAATATAACTCGCTCGCCGCCTCACGTTCAACTGCTTCAGTGAAGAAACTCGCTGATTCAGAGAGTCTGAGATGGAAGAACATGTCCTGCGCCTGCCTGCTGATGGAGTGAGAGGCTCTCCCAGAGCTGATGGGCTCAGGCTTCTTATGCAGGGGGTGAGGATGTCATGGCCTGTGCTCCACACCCATTCCTCTACAAGGTGACCCCAGGAATAGTAAAGGCAGACCTGTCATCTAGTTTCCTCAGAGACGTTCCTCAGGACCCACAAATCCATAATCAACATCAGTCCATCCAGCTGCTAACCAAGTTGCATCTGGCTGGCCACACATCACTTTTTATTTATGTATTTATTTATTTGGTCTTTTGAAATGAGAAAACATTCTTTGAACAGATATCTCCCGTGAGGCAGTTAACTTCACAGCTCCTGAAGGCACTGTGGATCCACTGAGCAGCACACATGGCCATTCTAGAGAAAACAACATAAAGGAAAGAGGAAGGTGAATGCTCGAACCATTCTCAGAGGCTCACACTTACTGATTATGACTAGCACATATAAGCAGCTGTATCCAGGATGCTGTCATTTCTGCAGTCCTGGAAGCTGAATAATTAAATTGCTCTTAAGACGATTACTCCAGAACCCACCATTGCACTCACCGACACGACTGGCCATCTGCTTGCTTTACAAAAATTGGCTCCTTTGTTTACTCACTAACATGTATTGAGTGAGCTCAGATGAGTAATGCAGACCCTCTGAACACAAGACAATACTTACGGTGTATCGGGAAGAAGACAGCAAGTACCAGAAATATAGAATAAAGAGTATGGGAAGGGCTGGAAATGTGTTTGGAGAAAATGTTTGTATATCCTTAAAATTGGCGTTTTTTTATACTAATCTTCAGTGTAAAGGAGTTTGGAGATGAAGCATTAGAGAAAGTGAGTTAGGGCTTGAGGGTGGTGTCCCCCTAACCCATAATCCAAGTAATCAGGAGGTATATGCAGAAGGAGGAGCAGGAGTGGTTCAGAGTCCGTGTGGGCTACTTGGTACAGAGCAAGACAAAGGCCAGTCTGGGTTCTGTAAGATACTGCGGTAGGGCAGGGAAACAGATACATTCTCTCTCTCTCTCTCTCTCTCTCTCTCTCTCTCTCTCTCTCTCTCTCTCTCTCTCTCTCTC
>NC_034606.1:59900864-59914416 GCF_900095145.1 Mus pahari
CCTTCCTTCCTTCCTTCCTTCCTTCCTTCCTTCCTTCCTTCCCATCAAGTGAGAAGACAATAAGAAGGGGAGCAGGAAGAGATACATTACAGCTTGTCAGACTCTATTTCTGCCGGCATCTTGATCTTAGACTTTGAAAATGACTTTCTCAGCCCGCAGAGCTACAGGGAAGAATACATTTCAGCCATCTAAGATGTCCAGCTTAAGGCGCTCTGTTTCTGCTTCATGAAATAAAAAGAGATATAATGGTATAAAAGGAGATATAATGGTACCGGTGGGATCAACCAGGGAACTCTCCCGAGGCCGGTGTCTGCGGTAGACCTCCTGGAAAGGTTAAGGCAATGATGACCCTGAAGACACTGGCAGGAAAAGTGGACCTCGCTCACGTGGGGTGGCATGAGGGCCTTGCAGTGATATAGACAAGCACCAAATCTTATAAATCTATACTGGTCTAAGTGGGAGATTTAAGCTGGGGAAGCTTACAAGACAGTGTGAGGTTGGGATGGCAGGGATGGGCAAGCAGATAAGAAGCATGCGTACAAAATTACTTATTACACTATCACAATACAGTGGCTACGGAGAGGTACAGCCACTCCCTCCCTGGCTCTGAATTTGCCTCTTTTTCTCCCTAACTAACAGTAACTGCTGTGATTACCACGGCAATCACATGCCATGGCCCAGGAAGCAGACGTCCCCATGCATCAGGAGGGTGCGCTCTGTCGGACACCTTACCACGTGTGCCCTAAACAGATTTCCCAATTTCACTCTGCCGCTGTCTCAGGGGAAGCACCCCTGACACTCACTCTTTTAAATTTGGAAACTTGAGCTTCGAGTCCTGTCCCAAGTCACAGTTAATACATGACAGAGCTGGGATGGAAGCGGGTTCGTCTGTGTCTAATGCTCAGCTCTCTTCCAGGTTTCCTCTCAGAGGACAACTTTGGGGGTGTAAAGGGTATTACACATGACAGAATCAAAAATGTTATAGGCAATTTTCTCAGAAGGTCTCTTACTATTCTAGCCTTTGCAGAAGCATTCAAATGAGGAAGCAAGCCAGTCTCAGTCAAAGCAGGCTGCCACCTGTTGAAGCTAATCCTCGGCCTCTGACTGGGTATTTCTCCTTTTGGCCCCAAGATAGAGCGTCATCCTATCTCAGTCCAGATGGGCCACTTACAGCTTGAACGTCATGCTCGGAGGCAGAGGTTTGCTATCCATAACCTTGTTGCTAGGATACACATCAGTTTCTCAAACTGTATGGATTTAAAACAAAAGGTAGAGAAACTGTGGCAGCATCTCTCCCTGGGCACAATTGGCATCGGGACTCTGTGAGGAAAAGCCATCATTGTTGCTCCCATGCTCACTTCTGGGAGGGACATATTTTCCAAGATCCTCTTGGCATGTTTTCTTTGTCCCTATTTGTATGTTACCTTGCTGTAGGAAAATGCACTACAAACTGTATCACACTTTCACAACTGTGAAAGTATTTAGTTCATACTTTAAAACAATGAAATCTCACATGGGGCTCTAGATTCAGCAATGGCAGAATTTATTCTGTAAATTAACAACCGTGGCATCTGGGAAACATATAAACATTACTAGAAGTTATGATGACTGGCAGGCAGTCGCTGGGTCAGGGTTCAACCTTAAAACAATAGGAATGTACCCTGTGATTCCCTTTTGCTAGGGACTGACTCTAAGGCACACCCTAGTCTGGCAGCCACACATGACTGTCCCTCAAGTACAAGTCTGAAGAAGTCAGGGGACAGCTTGGGAGATAGGAGATGGGTTTAAGACTGAGGGGAAACTATGTAGAATCTCATGGGAGGATGAGGGAAGCTGAGAGCCTCAGCTAGAGTGTTGGAGTGTGAGGCGAGGAGACATCTCGGAGGCTGAGGAGCCGTGTTCAAAACCAGGGCCTGGCTGAGACACAAGGGAATGATAACTCAAAACTTACACCCAAAGTCTCAGAGGAGCTCGATGACGGGTAAAATACTACCTCAACCTTACCAAAGTCACCCTCGATCTAAAATAACATCAGAAAAGATCCACCTAACAGGCGAAGAGCCAAGCTCCCGCACGGGTGAGGTGATTGGCCATTACCCGACTGCCTGCTAGAACAGAGGATCGTTAGAGCATTCCGATAGACTTGGCATCAATGCAACACAATCCACATCAAATCCTGTATACTGTAACACTAACAGACTATAACATGAGAGAAGAACAGGTCCATCCTAGTGAAGAGAGAAGTCGGGAGACAATGACTCAGAAGTAAGTCTCAGATGAAGACTAAACATACCACAGACACCTCCAAAGATGTGCTTTAAAAGGTGACCAGAATCAACAGAGAAGCCCTGCATGGTGGTGCACACCTTTAGTCTCAGCACTTGGGAGGAAGAGGTAGGTGGATCACTGTGAGTTCAAGGCCGACCTGGTCTACATAGTAAGTCTTAGTCTCAGACAGACAGACAGACAGACCAGGATATGTGGACAGAAGGCAAGGTTCAGAGAAATGAAAATATAAAGAATTTTGTGGAAATTCAGGAATGAAAGGAGCGAAGTCTGAAGTGAAGAATTCACTAGTTCGATTGAACAGGTTAGAGAAGGCATGAACTAGTAACTGTGAAGAGGGCACAGTAGAAATGATCCATCTATAAAACAGAAAGACTGCACCCAGGGCTGTGGAGCACTCTGAGCAGAATGTAACTGGAATCCTCGAAGACTAGGAAGGAGGAACAGGAATCTCAACATCTCAGTGTGTGCGTGTATGTGCACACTACACATACACACACACACACACACACACACACACACACACACACACATCCCTAAAAATACCGTAAGCAAACTGCTATAAACCAAAGATAGAGTGTTATGGAGGAGACAAGAGGCAGGAGACAGACACATTATCTACAAAAGAACAAAAGTTCAAATGATGGCTCAATCAGAAATGACAGAAACACAAAAACAATGAACACACCTTGGAAAGGTCTGAAACAATCTGTCAGACTGAACCTTATGTCCACTTTATGTCCATTTTTCAGAAATATTTTCAGAAATGCAAGTTGAGACAGTTTCTTTCTATAGGCCTACAATGCAGACTTTCCTCTACAGACACTATATAAGAGACAACAGGGGGATATTTAGGCAGAGTGACCGAATGGGGACAGGTGTAGACTGCCCCATGTAAGAGGAGATAAGGAGCAACAGAAATGGTAAGTATCTGAACAAATATAAAATATTGTTTTATTCTCTTAAATATATGAATGATTAGATAAAACAAGGGCATGTGATTATGCGTAGAGTGTTAACAGGCATATTGTATATGATCAGTGTGTACAGGTAGGCTTATGATAAGTTATATGCTTACAACACTCATATTTTAATGACCAGTGTGATGCTAAGTAATGCAACAGATACACATTGAAGCCTCTAGAAAAACAGATACCATCAATTGTAGCTTAAAATAAAGGAGAAATGTTTTTATAGCATTTATTGGTCCGTATGGGAGGGCACACTTATACCATGGTGTGCACATACTGGCCAGAGGACATCTTGTGCTAATGGGCTCTGTTTTCACTATGTGGGTCCCAGGAATACATCAGACTTGGTGGCAAGTACCTTTATATATTAAGCCAGCTTGCTGCCCCCTTCCCAAATTAAGATATAATTTAAAAGACTAATAAAATGAAAGGCAAGAATGTACCAACAGGAATATAAGTAATAAATGAATCAATGACAAAAATAATTGTTTCCCATTATTGTCAAAAATGGCCTGAATGTGCAGGGAATAAAGATCCAATGTCCTTATTGATTAAAAATTTACTTTGAATTTTAAACCATGGGTTAGGATATAGTGCAATGGATTTGATCTCTAGAACTATAAAATATATGTGTATATATCATCTATCTACCTATCTATCATCTATAAATCATATCTATTTTATCTATTATATCTGTCATCAATCATATCTACTAACATTTATTATCTATCAATTATATCTATTATCTATCTTCCTTATATCTATCCTGTCTGTCTGTTTGTCTATAATTTGTAGTTTTAGAAACAAAGCTACCCTTGGACCCCAGGGTGATCTCAAGCCACACTCCTCCTCTTAGCTTCCTGACTGCTGGTATCATACTTTGTGACTGCCAATGTCAGACAAAATTAACTTCAAGTTAACAATGAATATCCACAAGAGTAAATGGTTGATTAAACAGAAGTCCTAAAAGCACACATAGTCTGTGATTCCATCCATGATGGTGCATGAACAAATTATGAAGAAATAGAATTAAGACTGACAACAGGAAATAGATACTACTTGAAAATGGACACAAAGGTAGCATTGGGTATGTTATGTGTTCTGTTTTATCAAACTCACAAAATTATGTGTCTGACTATGGACTTCATCAGAATATATATTTTCTTAATAAACATTGGAATAAAAGAGGCTCACTGAAGTATAGCCCGCCAGCAATAGTAACCATATATAATTTGGAACTGCTACGACAAGGAGCTGTTGTGTTTCTACACGGCACAGTGGACTTCCTTGAGGCTCTGCTGCTCCTCTGCCATGGTTATTACCAAGTAGCCACTGTTGTCGCTTCCATACTGAACTCAATGCTGAGATCAACCGTACTGTGCACAGAGCTGGTTTGTACTGTAGATTGTGTCTCTAGGTTAGATTGTAAAGATCCTGGATAGGGTAATGCATGACTAATGTGCTTTGCTCATGGACATCAACAGTGCACAAGAATAATAACTCAGGCACATTTCTGTCAGCCTTGGAATTATTATGGAAAGAATGACTTATGAGAGTTTACATTTAAATTATGTAAACATTGAATGATTTCTTCTCTTATGTCAATAGCTATGATTTTTAGAGAACTCTACTCATTCTGATTTATTTGTGGGGCAATAAGTGTTTTCTTATTAGTGTGCATATATTTCTAATCTATCAAAAATTCAAATACACACAGCATTGTGGCAAACTCCATCGTGAGACCTCTAAAAAAATCTGAGTCTGTGTCAGTGGGATTTTCTTTCTGTCTGTGTGTCTGTGGGATTTTCTTTCTGTCTGTCAAATGCTAATATAGAGGCTCACTTTTACTCTTTCGAGTTCTAAGTTCCTGTTTGATGAAGGTAAGGGTTAGAAGGTCAGAGCTTCAGTCTTTAGACCAGCCCGCAGCTGTTTGGCCTCCTTAAGCACCTAGTTAAAGGGCCCTGTTTCCCATCCCAGTGAAGATTTGCTCAAGCAAGACAGTCCTCACCTAGGCAGCTCGGTCCACTGCTTAAAGCTCTGGGCTCTCTGACTCTCTGGAATCATAAAACTTCTAGCCTGTAAGATTTAGGAAAGGATAGTCCACTTCCAATTCCCATAGTCAACTTGTGAGTAGAGGATGCCTCTTGGATCTTTAGGAAATTAAATTCTCTCATAATTCCAGGAAGATAAAAGAAGAGAGGCGAGACAGTTCTGTGGGTGAGAGTTACCGCTGTGTAACCATGCACACTGGAGTTCAAATCCCCATCAGCACATAAGGAGCAGGACTTGGCCACATGCGCCTATAACTCAGGATGCTCTGTGTGGCAAGGTAGAGACAGGAGGATTCTGGAGGCCTGCTGTCCACCAGTCTAGCTCCAGGTTCAGTGTAGGACCTTGTCTCAAGAGAACAAGCAGAATACTCAGGGTCCTCCTTTAGCCTCTGCTCTTATTGCATGGGCACAGGCATACACACCTGCATGTGTCTGCATGTACCACACACATGTGCATATAACACATACACAACATTTTTAAAAGTCAAGAGGGAATATATCAATGCTTCCCTCAGGTTATTTTTACTGCCCAGATCTACCTTACTAAGGGGATACTGGTTCCTCAGTAGATCAGTAGTTTACAAGCTGTCCAGGTTCTTGCCCCCGTATGTTCTTCCTGTCTCCATCACAGTTAGAGCAGTGCCCTTATTTCTGGCACAATTGTATCAATGCCATTCTACAGCACAACAACCAACATTTATTGCTTACTTACTCTGAAAGTGCTGAGCAACCTATGATTTTTTTTTTTCTGTGTGAATCTTCTCAATTAATTCTTAACAGCAACCCTTCAGTGGTATAGTTCAAGTAGTCATTGCCAGAGTTAGGTGTTTCCAGTTTTAGAGGAGCTGGGTCCAGAAGAAACGAAGGCAGATACCCCTGTCACATATCAACATCACTCCCAGGCCGTCTGACTTCTCGGATTGTAGGGCAGCTCGGTCCCACACCACATTCTGTAGTGGTAGAAATGTTCTCTGCATGTGTTGAGCATGTGACTGAATTAGCAGAATACTTGTCTAGCATGAAGCTGGGCTTTGTGCCCAACACTACAAAGACCGGGGGGTGGTGGTGCTCGGCGGTCAGTGAGGGGGAGGGACAGAAGAACCAGAAGTTTAAGCCCGTTCTCTCTGCTACTAATCAAGTTTGATAACAGTTTGAGATAAGGGAGATCCTGCTTCCAAGGAAAGGATATCGTTGTCCACATATGTCATCTAATTGGCAGTCAGTAGCCACAGGAGGCTGATGGGCAGTGAAAGAATGACTAGTGTAATGAGGATCTGAATTGTAAAGTATTTAATTCAATTAAAGGCCCCACAATGTAACTTGAGACAGACAATAAGTTATGACACATGCACTTCCAGGAATGACTGACTGAGTCTACAGGCCACACCCCTGGAATAAGCTCTAGCCCCACATTGTTTTTAAGCCATTAAATAATACAAGTGGATATCTTGGATAAATTGGGTAAAAATGAACACAAACTTATGATGCACATTTACTAATAAGGCAGGTGGCATCACACAGTAATTTCTAAGAATCAGTACTTATCAAAGAAAATAGGAATTCAGCATCAGAACACACCTGGAAGACACTCTTCCCAAGAGTCAAGGGTGCAATGCTGTTTACAGGGCACTGGGTGACAGGAAATAACCTTAAAAGCATGGTTGTTTCCTAAAGAGCTCTATTTGATGTGACCTTTATCCCACTACCTGTTTGATATTTTTGTTGTCAATGTGCAGAACAGCAATGTAACAATTCAAAGGAGTAAGAGTATTCATTATGATTTGGTAGTTAGATGCCAGAACAAACAAATCTGTTGGACACCAGTGCTATAGTGTTGACATGTGAATGGTTGAATATACTCCGATCAAACACGAAGCCACACAGCATACACATTACTAGTAACTTGCATTAGAAACACTCTTCAAGTTTGCTGGTGCACATGCAGAAAATGAGAAAATGTTCACTCAGAATCTTGATTGACAAATTGCATTCATTGAATGAACTAGGGAATGTGGCTTTAAAGAACGTAAGTCTTTAATATCGTTGCTTTTGTTTTAGTGTTAATCTCCAAGTTATGTCTAGGAAGCACAAAGTGACATCACTAGGTTCTACTTTGTAGGGATATTAATCAAGCCACTCTTGAACCTCGTCATGGGGAGCCCACGTGGCCTACTTTGTATAAATTGAAGACAGTTACTCAGGTAAGTGGCACTAATGCGGTTTTCCTAGGAGAGTAAAGTGTAAAATCTTTGTAATGATTTTTACCAACTGTAGGAATAAAATATGATAAGCATCAGACCCTAAATTCTATTTTGGAGGGATATTAATCCAGCCACTCCTGAACCTCGTCATAGTAAGTCAGTCCGTGCTGCCTACTTTGTATATATTGCAGGCAGTTACTGAAATAAGCGGCAAAGTGCTGCTTTCTCATGAGAATAAAGTGTAAAGTCTTTATAATGATTTTACCAACTGTAGGAATAAAATATAATCAGCATCAGACCCCAAGTTCTTCAATTTGGTGTAACTGACCACAACAGCCAAGAAACAACACCCATTTTGGCCAGATTGATTTTCACTTTAGAAAATGCAATGTATCTACTTTGTCAATATATTTTATGGAACTCATAAAAGAACTAGATAAAAATCAATGGAATAATATTGTCTTCCATTATAAAAAGAGTGATGAAGCCAGCATAGCTCGCTACACTAGGCCGCTGAGCTGATACTGCGCATGCTGGCGGCAGCTCGCACACATGCTCCTTTACCCGTAAGACCTATCTCCGGTTTACCAGGCAGTCAGTGTGGTGCTAACAATGCTGACCTTCCTTCCACACATACAAGCGGTGACAAGTTTCCTGTCACCCAGGTGTAGCAGCATCTCTACGGCATGGGCGTACCTGGCAGAGTGCCCACTCCTGCACCCGAGAGCCTTACCTTGCACTGGCAGAGGGTACACTCCGTGCCGTGCTTGATCCAGGAAGACCCGGTGAAGCGAACCACGTTCATCTCGTCCAGGCAGGTTTTGGTGATGTCATTGCGGATGGTGTCGGCCTGACAAGGATCGGTGACACAGCGTGGGCAGCACTCGTTCTCAGGAAGGACGCTAAATTCACACTCTACCTCTGGGCAAGCCAGGGGCCAGCAGTCAACTTCTCCTTGCTGTGAGGGAAAGAGGCGACAGGAATGAAACAGAGAGAAGAGAGGCAAAGAGGAAGGACAGGGTTGTGATTTTCATATTTAGAGCTTCAAAGCTCGCACATCTTCAGAGAATCTACAGAAGCCACACTGGATGATGGCATCTCTTTTGCGATGGATGGTTAAGCAGTCTTTGAGTACTAAGTGACCACAGCATGGGAAAACAAGAAACAACCATTTTATTGGACAGTACAATGAGGACAGCTCCATCTTCTCTAGGGCAACGGGGAAAAGAGGAAGAGGTTTAAACCAAGTGTCTGGCCCTTGGATAGCCTTAATGTTCCCCTCTAACTTATTCACTAGTCTCAAAAGAAAAAAAAAAGTTTATCCCTCTACACGTCCTCAGAAAAGAAAATAAATACAAACAGAATTTGGCAGTTTCCTTCCTAAATTATACATCTTTCTGAGTAAGGGCTTTGAACACACCATCCCAACAAGACAGCATAATCTAAGATAACACATTTGATTTCCCCCTCTTTGATTTCACATGGGAAACTGAGTTGGACTTTAAAAAAAAAAAAAAAAAAAAAAAAAGCAACAGTTCCAATCTGTTGGCTATTTTCTTCTTAGTTTTAAATCTCAAGGTTTCAGGGATAAAAGCAGCCTTTGGGCGCAGAAACCGACCTTGTTCTCAGGATTGATTTCTGGGTTGAAAGGGCAAAGAGGTGGCGATGCAAAAGCAGGGCCCCTAAAAATAATCTGCACACAAACAGAAAGGGGCCTGGCCATGACTTCTAATGTGTCTTTCCTGTCACACTTTTCTACCACACGGACACATGCAGCATCTGTCCCTTTTATTTTACACAATCAGGAATGAGCAAGAATTGTAGTCAGTTGGAAAAAGTTGGCTTTTTACTTTTCTGTTCTCTATCCAATCTTTTCTTCTTTACTTGTCGTTTCTGGGGAAAGTTTCACAAACACGGACAAACATCCAATTCTAATATGTATTTATCATGCAGTCATGGTGTGTGGGTCCATAGAACACAGGAACCATGCAGCAGTGCAGACCGGAACAGTTATTAGCATGAAGGAGTGCTTTCTGTTTTCCACTTTACAATGTGCATGGGTAGATGTGTGTACGCATGTATGTTTGTGTTGTGTGTATGTGAATTTACATGCATGCAGATGACCATTCATGTAGAGAGGCCTGAGATCGATGGCATGGGCTATCCTCTCTTGACTCACCGAGGAGGCAGAGTCTCTCAGATCCAGACTCAGCAGTAGGACTGCTCTCTCTGGCAAGCTTGTGGGATTCTCTGCCTCTGTCTCTGCCTCTGCCTGCCACTGACTGGAGGCCCCCATGCCTACCTGGGACCTGGGCATCTGAAATATGTTCCTCACACATGCAGAGCAAGCACTTTAACCACGAGACCATTTCCCCCAGCCCCAATATGCTGTCTTTGTTTTGTTTTCAGTGTGAGGAATTAATAGGGATTGGTTAACAGATTTACTTGGGGAAAGACTGATTTTTTTTTTTCCACATATGCATAGTTCACAATTATCTTTAAGCAGAGGATGGATGGAATAAAGGCACAGGAGGCTTTTCTCAGCTTAGGCTAAAGGAGTACTTCAAGGGGCATCACTCTCAGAGAAGGCGGACAGAATGTCGGCCACTCCTGCACTTCAGGGCAGTGGTTCTTAACCTTCCTAATGCTACGCCCCTTTAATACAGTTCCTCATGTTGTGGTGGCCACCAATCATAAAACTAATTCATTGCTACTTCATAACTGTAATTTTGCTACTGTTATGAATCATAATGTAAGTATTTGATATGCAGGCTATCTGATATGTGACTCTATAAACAAGTTGTTTGGCCTCCAAGGGGTCATGACCCACAGGTTAAGAACCATGGCTGCAGAGAATGCCTTCGGGGTTTCTCTCTCCATCATCCTGTCCGGGCTCTGTGCTTGTAACTGTCAACATTCTAGCCAGCTGCTTGCTGCTGGTGGGAGGGGGTGCCTTCCTGTCTAACTTACCAAGCAGCGGCACTGGCGGCAATCCTGGACCCAGGTGTCACCGCTGTTGTACACAGTTTCCCCGTTTTGATGCAGGCACTGACTGCTCAGCCTTGGGTCACACTCAGGGCAGCAGGAAAGGTCAACTGTAGGGTTTTCGCAGTCGCAGACCATTCGTCGACACATGACAAATCCAGTCTATGTTAAAAGGAGAACAGTGTGTTACCGCGACCCTCGATTTCTCAGAGTGCATATATATATATATATATATATATATATATATATATATATAAAATGTGAATATACACATATGTATATATAAATATAATATTCATATATTTGACTATTATACAGCAATGTGGTTACTAACAGCATTTTGCTTTTGTTTTTTGGTGTATTAAAGCAAGATGTGTCATTATAGTGCTTTATAGCTAGTTAATAAATCTCACAAATGGCCAAATTTCTGTAATAATTAGGCATTATGTTTTTTGTAAAAATATCAATTTCATTCATAACAGTTGACTATTTTGTACATAGACTATTCATTTAGCTGTAATTTAAGAACCCATCATTAACTAAGTTAATACAAAAAAACCACGTGCCTAATATAACATTTATCCAGAGAGAGATTTTCCACTCTTGGGTGAAGGCTTATCTATTCTGATTCATTTATTCTTTCATTCTCATATAATATTATGACTAAGAAAAAAATTAACATAGTAATAAAATGTTATTAATGTAAATACATTGTGATAAATGGTATAATGGAATATTGTTCAGTAACAAAAAGTAAAATAGATACATGTAATAATACAAATGATTGTGGAGAAATATATTGGGCAGAAAGAAGCTAGGCATGAAGACCATGCCCTGAGGCTTCCACTTACATGAGGTGCTAGAAAATAAGAACTTAATTCTAGTTATTATTTAACTGGAAGCAGAATTGGCCTGGCTCTGGTGGGGAGAAGGGGAAGAGGGAGGGAGTGGAGGGAGGGGGAGGGAGGGGAGGGAGGGGAGGGAGGGGGGCTATCTAAGAAGGATATGAGTGAGTTTCGGTTAATGAAATGTTCAGTTATATTTACTGTGGTTGTGGTTACAGGGTTGTGTGCATTTGCCAACCCTTGTTACTCTACACACAGAAACTGTGTTAGCACCACAATCCCACAATCTGAGGAAGCTGGTCTGTCTCTACCCACCTGGCAGGAACACACGGAGCACCTGTCATTTTCCAGCACCCAGATCTGCCCGGTGTGCTTGACTTTCCCCTCGTGCACGCAGTCCCCCGTGCAGTTCTTCCCGTGGGGACACCGGCAATCGTATCCCCCATCCAAGTTGAAGCAAATGGTGTCATTGGCGCAACTGTGCCTCCCGGTCCCGCATTCGTCAATATCTACGGCCAAGAGAAGCAGCACGATGTGACCCAGGATATTCTTGGCTTTGGGCAGAGGCAATCAGGCAGGCTGTCGTTTGCATCCGCCCCAGGTGTCTTTGTGCAGAGGCAATCAGGCAGGCTGTCGTTTGCATCTGCCCAGGTGTGCTTTCCCTTTAAGTGATGGCTAAAGCACTGGATCACATGGGGAGTTCATGGGAAAGCATTGTACACTTTTGATTTTAAGACAAGATAACCTTGTCCAGAATTTTACCTTTCGTATTTGTCTAAATACCATTGGGATTTGAGAAACCTTAATCTCTCTGGAAGTATGACTGTAATTCAATTTATCAAATAAAACAGCTTGGTGGTGGAAATTCCACAAGTGTTCTGATGTCTTCCTGGGGATAGTACTCCCAGTGTCACACTGGTATTTACAGAGCATCCCTTTTGAGTGGGAGAAATGTTGGGTGGGCCGGGGGAGCTGAGGCACTTTATTCTATTTCAAACCCTAGTCTCAAGGCCACCTCCACACAATGCAGTCCCTGCATTTTGTCCTAGTACTGACGTCCTTCCCTCAAGGTCCAGATTTGCTCGCAATGTCCTTGACCCTTTCTACATAGCAGGTAGGGGAGAGACAGCCCTCCATTACCATCTCTCCCAAGGATGCCATTCCTTTTTACCTTTCCTTTCAGATTAGCCTTCCAGGCCTGGCCTGACTCAGTTGGCAGCTGCCCGTTCTTCACCCGGCCTCACCTATTTGGTGGCTGCAGTGCCCAAAGCATTTTCGTACAGATGATGAAAAGCAAACACATCTTGACCCAGAGATCGGGACTATAAGGACAGATGTGGTTCGTTCTATTTACCCCATAATTTAAAGGTCACCAGCCAAAATACATTTCAGAGAGATGAGATGAGTGGCAGTAAGTGGTTATTTCCCATTTCAGCTGCTTCTCCTAAGGAAAGGTCAAGAAAGAAGTCACTGCAACAGGAGCTGGCTAGGGAGGAATGGTTTAGGGGGAGAAGCAGTCAAGGAAGACCAGGTTAGAGAGGAGCAGGTTACAGAGTGGTAGGTTAGAGAGGAACAGGTTAGGAAGGGATGGGTTAGAGAGGAGCTAGTTAGAGAGGGACAAGTTAGGACCAGGTTAGGGAGGAACAGGTTACAGAGTGGTAGGTTAGAGAGGAACAGGTTAGGGAGGAATGAGTTAGAGAGGAGCTAGTTAGAGGGACAAGTTAGGACCAGGTTAGGGAGGAGCAGGTTAGAGAGGAGCAGGTTAGAGAGGAGCAGGTTCCAGGAGGACCAGGTTAGGGAGGATCAGGCTAGAGAGGAGCAGGTTAGGGAGGGATGGGTTAGAGAGGAGCAGGTTCCAGGAGGTCATGGTAGGGAGGATCAGGCTAGAGAAGAGCAGGTTCCAGGAGGACCAGGTTAGGGAGGATCAGGTTAGAGAGGAGCAGGTTCCAGGAGGTCATGGTAGGGAGGATCAGGCTAGAGAGGAGCAGGTTCCAGGAGGACCAGGTTAGGGAGGATCAGGCTAGAGAGGAACAGGTTCCAGGAGGACCAGGTTAGGGAGGATCAGGTTAGAGAGGAGCAGGTTCCAGGAGGACCAGGTTAGGGAGGATCAGGTTAGAGCGGAGCAGGTTCCAGGAGGACCAGGTTAGGGAGGATCAGGTTAGAGAGGAGCAGGTTCCAGGAGGACCAGGTTAGGGAGGATCAGGTTAGAGAGG
>NC_034606.1:59917371-59937908 GCF_900095145.1 Mus pahari
AAAAAAAAAAAAAGAGTTCTAGATTGGGACAATGACTGCTAGTGTGATGACCACAGTGCGTTTTCTCCCACCTCCATTTGTTAAGGGCAGTGTTTTGTGGTATGGGTTATAATTAGAAGAGAAGTCAACATTCACATATACTTTAAAAATTAAGTAAATATACTTACACATATTTTAGAGTAGGTAAAGTTTTGTCTTTGAGAAGAAAATGAAATTTTAAAACTTAGTTCTACAGTGGGGTTTTTCCATAATAATAATAATATATTTGATTGTTGCACTTCATGTCTATTTAATATTCTTAGAGTTGTGATTGTAGTACGCAGCAAACGTTAACCACGGTAATTTCAACTCTTTGACTGTGAATGCCACAGACCCCTCTAACTACATAAGGCCCTTTGACATCCTCTGGAAGATGCTACAGCAGGCAGTGGCTGCCTCTCTCATCCTGCTGGATGTCAGAATGAAATCGCCATGGTTAGGTACCACATCCCCTGCAGGCCGTAACAAGTATGTTTATTTTTGTGATCGACTAGGAGATGTTTGGGAATGGAAGAGTGCATATTTTATGAAAAATACATTTCTAAAAAAGATGTGAAGTTCAAGCACCCTCATGACTACAGTTTGTGAATACTTAATTGCTCCACCCCCCAAAGGGAGGCAGTCCATCTGATGGACTACTTAGAACCTCCCTCTATGAACTGGTTCAGGTAAGTTTGGACCTTTTTAACAAGTTATCTAAACCGGGCTTGTAATTACCAACTTGTTTGAGGGATTGAACTTGGAACTCTTTACATGGGAGAAAGTTGGCTCATAAAAATTCAAGTATCACAAATATTAGTAACTCTCTAGTGAGTTGCTATGAAGTAAAGAATATTGCTAAGCCCACTGGTCACATCTCAGTCTCATCATTGTATCCCTATCTGCATAAGTAAACAATGTTGCTGAGCCCACCGGTCACATCTCGGTCTCATCCTATTCTATCTGCAGCAGCATTTGGCTCTGCTCAAGCTTGTAGGAGCTCCCTCCCTTCCTCTCCTGGATACTCTTCATGCTCAACAAGTGTACTGTGGGTGATACTTAACCACACAAAAAAGGAGCTCGAGTGTTTGTAAGCAGTAATATGTATGGAGGTGTGCGGTTTAGAGGCATGGGGGAGCAGGTGTGTTGATGAGAATGGAGGGTCCAGTGCGAGGGCAGGAGGAAGCAGCCATATAGCTGGAGAGCCAAGCTCAGCCTGAGAGAGGAGAAGGTAAGGAATTGGCCTTTACAAAGTATATTACTTATTACTTATTTTAAGTAAATGCAGACTTTCATTTTTAGAAAGATTTCTGTGACTTCATTTTGGAAAATGGCTTTAAGTGGATTAGAGTTTGATGCCAAGAGATCAGTGAATTGGCTGGTTCAAGAGTCCAGACAAGGAACACAGTTGATGCAGACTTGTGAGACTGTGGCTGTGTGAGGTCCTGAGTTCTTTCCATGGAGAGCTCATTTGGTCCTTATGCCAGTGGGTGAAGTGACAAGGAAGCCCTAGGTTTATAGACTAGGACACTGAGGCCCCAAGTGTTGTAAAACTTTCCCGAGGCCCTTGTCAAGAAGGTACAGATGTCTGGATAGAAACCAGGCAGTCAGGACCCAGGTCTGACTCTTCAGCACAAGGCTACTCTAGGGGATGCACAGCAAGAGGTACCAAAGGACCAAAGCAACTGGGCTTCTGGTTTTAACTTTAGGGAGAGGACAGATCAAGTCTGTTTCAGTCTTAGAAAATGTGGTTGCTGCTGTAATAGAAAGAAGACTGTTGCATCATTAGGGAGTGGAAGAGGGGCCAGGGAGGATGCTGAGTGTATTCTCTGCTAGGGATTTATTGTTGGGTTTCCTCTGGGCTTCTGCATGAAGATGTCTAGTGTTGGATACATAGGTATGGCACTGATGAGACAGGACTGGACCAAGATGTGAAGTTGCTTCAGATATGCGATTTTACTATTTACCCTTTCAAAAACAGTGCATCAGACTTACATCCAGATTTCATAGCAGACACTGAAAGTTACCTCCTTGGATCACACACCCCTTTTACATCAATAATTGCACTGTGCTTAACACAGCCCTGGAACAAACTCAAAGCAGTCTAAGAAGGCAGTCTCTGCCCCTCCCTCTCTCTCTCTGTCCCTTCCTCTTTCCCTCTCTCCCTCCCCATCTCCTTCCCTCCCTTTCTCCCCTGCATAATACATCTTTTATGTTATGTTTAAGAGTTTTCCCAACACTTTCCACCCTGTTTCATGGACTCTTCTGTTAAGAGCTTACAGCATCCTTTCTCCTGATATGCCTACCGCTGTAACCAGTGCAGCTGTCCATATGTTCAATATTTACTTGGTGGGTTGATGCACTTAGTTTGTCTTCTTATTAAATAAATAATGTGTGTTATTTGGCCTGAGCATGATACTTCAAGCTTCACCGAACCACCAAATTTGGATATTATTTAGAAGTTAAAAAATGACATAAATATGGGCAAATAAGCATAAAATATATAATTTTATGGAAAACTACTGGATTGTGTTCCAGTTTCTCAAAACTTCAGGTATAGGAGAAATGATGGCACGGAGCAGGAAAGTGGCATCCCGGTGTGTCACTGCTGAGATGGACAGGAAGGACTGCGAGGGATTTACATTTCTAGTTACACAGCGTGTGAACATATGTGATGGAGCAGCAGCAAACGCACTGCTCTGGCTTCTCCAGTTTGAAATGTTCCCCACCACCACCACCTTTTTATAAGCAACAGAAAAGTGGATCCTTCACTGCTCTAACCATACTCTTAAATCTGGGTCTCTCTACATACTAATATTACAATTCTGCAAATCACTTCAATTGCAGGAAATAGACATCTGCAGGGACTTCTGGTCTGTTTCAACTGGAATCTTTCTTTTTTTTAAATGTTAATTTTTTATTAGACATTTTCTTCATTTACATTTTAAATGGTATCCCCTTTCCTAGTTTCCTCTCTGAAAGTCCCCTATACCCTCCCCTCACCTTGCTTCCCAGCCCACCTACTCCCACTTCCTGGCCCTGGCATTCTCCTGTACTAGGGCATATGTTCGTAGCTGAGACGGAAGGAAGGACCATCCAGAGACTGCCCCACCTGGGGATTCATCCCATAAACAACCACCAAACCCAGACACAATTGCATATGCCAGCAAGAATTTGCTGACATAACCATGATATAGCTATCTCTTGTGAGGCTGGAAATACAGAAGTGGATGCTCACAGTCATCTATTGGATGGAACACAGGGCCCCAAATAAAGGAGATAGAGAAAGTACCCAAGGAGCCAAAGGGGTCTGCAAACCTATAGGAGGAACCATAATATGAACTAACCAGTACCCCCCACCCCCCAGAGCTTGTGTCTCTAGTTGCATATGTAGCAGAGAATGGTCTAGTCGGCCATCAATGGGAGGAAAGACCCTTGGTCTGGTCTATTTCTTAGACCTAGCAGGTTGGCTCTTTTAAAGCATTCCTCCTGATAGTGCTGACTTTGGAGTGAATAGTACAGTCTTCTAAGAAATGCTATAGGTTTTATTGATCAATATTAGTAGACTCCCTTCTAGAACAATGTTTTCAAAGGAGAAACTTTCTGTTTGTGGGTTATCCTTGAGAGGCATTTCTGTGTATCTGACAGATTCCCTTACTGTGCTGTCTTCTGTTTCTCAGGCTTTATTTCAATGTGTAATTGTCTTTTTACTTTCTGAAATCAAGAGTGCACTTGTTGGTTTTTGTTTGAACAGCATGTCTATTTAATATGGTAAATACTTATCTATACTATAGTTCATACCCACGTTGAAGTCTGATATGACTTGTATGCCTAACATGCTTCAATTTAAAAGATTCTCTATCTCTCCTCAGTGTGGCTGTTTCTTTTTCTGCGGCTTGATACAAAACCCTGACAGAAGTGGCTCCGGGGCGGGGGGAGGGAGGGTTCATTTGGGTTTATGATCATCCACTGTGGCAGGGAACTCAGGAGCTGGAGTCCAAGAGAGTTGGGCACATTGTATCCACAGTCAGGAAGCAGAGAGCAATGAACTCTGGGTATAGCTTGGCCCCTCCCCCTGCCTTCTTTTTAATGAGACTGGGATCTCAGCCCATGGAAATGGATCTACCCATACCACATCACACTTCCCTCCTCAGTTGATTTAATCAAGATAACCCTCCACAGGCACCCCAGAAGCTCTTTGCCTAGGTAGTTTTAGATTATATCAAATTGACAACACTACCATCTCGCTATCTACCCGTTTCCCATCTCAGTCGATATCATTGGGCAAATCAATATATAGTCAGTCTATCATGTGCCTGACATTGTCCCAGCACTGGCTGGTGATCTTGCAGCTGACAAGCAAACAAAACCTAAGAGCTCGCATCCTAATGTGTAGTCAGCAAACAAACAAAGGGGCATAGATTATGACTCCAGCAGAATTGGTTCTTTCTTTTAAGGGGGTAAAGCAGGGAGCCATTGACCAGATTGTCTGAGGTTGAAGGTGATTTCACATGGAAAGTCTGGGAGACAAATTTGTGAGGATATCTAAGTTAAATAAAACCCTGGGGCGAGGTTAGGAGCAGGCAGTCCATGGAAAGCCAAGAGCTCTCGCAAAGGAATTCCTCTGGTGTACTGTTAACAATGTCCAGAAAGCTGAGAGTGTGTACCAGGTAGCCCCTTATCAACTATATCATTGTCAGAGAGATGAAAGGCTCCAGAAACGTAAACAGAAGGGTAACGTTCTCTGACTTCAGTCTTTTAGGGATCATTCTGGGTGCTACACAGGTCTCAGGGAGTCCGAAGTGGAGGAGGGGAGGCCAGTCTGAAGACCCCAGCATCAGTCCAGATGAATGAGACTCTAGGCCACCTTGCTAACTGCAGGGCTGATGGGAGTGTGGGTTTTTAGTATTGTGAATGAATGCATTTATAAACACAATACAGTGAAATTAGGAACGAGTTCATCTGCTGGATGCTCGACATGAAAGATGTAAAGAAAGGACAGCTCTAAGACAATGGCCTGGAAACCTTGCTCTGGGAGCAGTACATCTTGGAGTAGATAAAGGGCTGGGATGTGTCCCCATTAGGTCTGAGAAGCCATGAGCAATCCCAGCTGAGAAACCTCGGAGGCCACAAGATCTGTGAGTCCATGGCTAGTGAAGAGGCATGAGAGAGGGACATGCATGTGATGTTGCCTCGGTCACAGTGACTTCAGAGTGATACAGAAGTAGCTAAGACAACACCCGGCTTGAAACTTGTGTTCACGCATCTGTGAGACAGGAAGCACAGGGCATTTTCCTTCTGTTCAAATGAATAAGGTACGCAATGACAGCAGGCAAAATTAGACCAGGTTATCCCCGAAGATCAGTTGAGATGGCGAGAAGGAGCTACAACAAGGATGTATGTTCAGAGTTTAATCTTCATCCTGAGTGTCAGGTCCAGAGAGGGCCACAGAAATGGTGGTGCTTCTGACAATGTCCTAAATGACATATGGGCTGAGCCCCAGCTGGACTCTCACCAGGTAAATAGCAGGATTGCTGCCTAGAGTCAGAAATCCCTAGAAACCTTGACAAGCAGGGTTCTGTTGGTGAGGATAAGCCACTGCTTCCCCTGTCCACGCCCACAGCCACACCTCTGCTGTGCGTGTCTGTTTCTCTGCTACTCAAACAGATCACAGCCCCATGGCTGTGTCCCAGGCTGCCTCTGCTCCCATCCTCAGGCTCTAACTTTATGCTCTAGTCTCAACCTGCACCCCATTAACCGGCAAGGCTTTCCTCCCCTTTTTGCTGTTCTTTCTCACTCTCTGACCCCCACCCCTACCCCACCCACCCCACCACGGGACAGCCTTGGCAGTTTGAGCCCCCATAAATCTTTTTTCCTACTCCTGAGGTCTGGCTTGATGGTTTTATTGTTCTCTCTCTTACACTGCTGTATGCTTGTGTGGTGGTTTGTATGTGCTTGGACTAAGGAGTGCCACTATTAGGAGGTGTGGCCCTGTTGGAAGAAGTATATCACTGTGGGGTGGGCTTTAAGATCTTCATCTTAGCTGCTTGGAAGCCAGTCTTTTCCTGGAGGCTTTTAGATGAAGATGTAGAACGCTCAGCTCCTCCTGCACCATGCCTGCCTGGATGCTGTCATGTTCCTGCCTTGATGATAATGGACTGAACCTCTGAACCTGTAAGCCAGCCCCAATTAAATGTTGTCCTTTATAAGAGTCTTCTTGGTCATGATGTCTGTTCATAGCAGTAAAACCCTATTTAAGACAGCTTGCATTATTTTTAGTTAGTTTATAATCATGCTTTTTGCTTGTTTTAAGGATTTTTTTTTTTTAAATTGTGCATGTGTGTTTGGGGGTAGTATGCACATGTGACAGTATGTGCTCATCGAGGAAAGAGGTATTCAGTTCCCTGGTCTTGGGGGGTTGTAAGCAGTTACGAGCTGCCAGATACGGGTGTTCTACAAGAGCAGAAAAGGCTCTTTGCCACTGAGACATCATTCCAGCTCTTTTCGCATAATCTTTAAAAAGTAAATTTTAATAAAGCATTATGGGCTACAAAGGATTTCATGGAGGGTGAGGAAAATAACAGCTTAATCTGTCTATGACTGCAATCTGTGGTTCTTGACTTGGCAAAGGCTAGAAATCCACACTGTAGGGAAATCCTAGCTGCAAGGCAAGCTCCGGGACTAGGTTCAGTGATTATTAACAAACACTAAGTTTCAGTCCTGGGCAAGACAACAACCTGCCCATCCTTCTGCAAACATCTGGATGTGCTCCCTCCTCCTGTGTGACATCTGGAGTGCTCCCTTCTCCAGTCTAGGGATTCTTCTGTGGCTGCCGGGAGTTTCTAGAAGCTTGGGCCCACCAAACAAGTCTGTCTTACTTTTCTTGCATGAACTCTGCGTGTAACAAGTATAGCAGACATCTTCATATCTAGGGGCCAAGTACCTCTGTTAGGTTCTGGAAGGACTGCACTGTGCATCTTAGGCCCGCTATCTCGCAGGTAATTGCCCTACAGAGCTTTAGGTACCAAAGAAGCTGCAGCATCTCTGGAGTTTTGCTTTAGTTTTACTTCCTGTGCCATGAATTTTGATGGCACAGTTTTGTCACTTCCCTAGCACTCAGCTTGCTCTGCCTGGTTCGTAAAGCCACCTCTGGGTAGGGGAACTCAGCAGTGCTGTTTGTCAGTCCACTGAAAATAACCCAAAGCTAACGGCTAATTGCTGAGTGTAATTGGATTGAACTTTCCGGTCCTATAAGATCACACAGTTCTTAGAGCAGGGCCCAAGTCTTTGGTATCCAACATTCAACATTCACTCTTGCTCTGCTACAGGAGTGGCCAGCCTAGCCCCAGACACATGGCACATCACCTCTGGCTGCCCATTCTCCTGAGCCCCTACATCTTCTTCTTTACTGACCTTCACAGGATTCTCCACCTGGCGCAAACATCCCATTGTCATGGTAGCCATCTCTGCACTCACAGTGGTACCACCCAGGCAGGTTGATGCAGTTGGCACGGCTGTCACACTGAACAAAGCCCTCAGAGCACTCGTCAATGTCTGTTGAGCAGAGGAAACAAAAGGAGGATTTTATACAGTTGCTTTATTCTTCTAAAAAATGTTCAATTCTAGAACATTCTGCTGTAAGGCTACTATAATTCTGAATGCCAGAAAACCTTGAAACTGAGAAAGTTTAAAACCAACATAGTCACTTAGTAGTCAAAAGCTATGCATAAAGAATGTAGTGGTATCTAATAGTAACCAGAGAAGCATCTAGAAGGCTTCTTCTCTATTACAATTGATTCAATGTTGAGGTAGAAACCATCTGTGGTGGCCTGTGAGTTTCACCAAATGTCCCCACTCAAGCTTGACACATACTAGGATGGTGGGGTTTCAGACCTTTCTGATTAAGAGTGTGCATACGCCTTTCTTCAGTCATATCGGGGTGATAAGAAGCACTTCCGGGTGACATGCAGCACTTCCTGGTAAAGCTTTTATGGCACTATGTGTGACACACCTGTTCCCTTCTACACCCACATCACAAGAACTAGCAATTTCCAGAGACTCCAAAGACCAACCTGAATCATGAAGGAGCAGGGCATAGTATATGCTACACTGCCTGGGATGAGCAAGTAATATGAGCAGGAAAATGTTTTGTTGCTTTAAGCCACTGGGATTTATGTTTTTTTAAATCATTATTATTACTATAGGTATAAGCTACTCTGACTAAAGACACAACTACACAACTCATCTTCAGTAGATACAACATTATTATTATTAGATATAGCATTATGCATTGTGTTTTCAAGAATATGTGCTGGTTGTGCCCATGTATTACTTCAAACTGCTAAAAGAAAGAAAGAGAGAAGGAGGGAGGGAGGGAGGGAGGGAGGGAAAGAGAGAACAAAGGAAAGAAAGAAGGAAGAAAAGATCATACCATATGACTAGTATGTTGAACACATGACAATACTGAATCAAATGTAAGTTATGGGATCTTACATTCACATGTGTTTCTTCATAGAAGGAGCCTCAAGGCAGAAACTGGCACAAATGTACCTTGGGTGATTTCAGATTTCTATAACAGGTATATTATCATTCCCCTCTACTGCGAACCCTTTTCTATTCAGGCTGAGAAAGACGGAACAGTCTCATGATTCCCAGATCTCGTCCTCAACTTGTAGGAGGACAAGTGATCCTTGGGGTTGCTGTACAAAATACTTCTCCTTCCTTATTAGTTCCTGATTTTCCGGCTCTTTTGGCTTGACTGGGATCTGATCTCATAGTCTTACCTCACCATGGCTGCCGAGAGTATCCACATGTACCTACTACCTACATCTTGGTAGCCCAAGCTATGGAGAAAGATTCTGTCTTCCCAGGCAGGCGATCTCCCTCTGTGCTTCCTAGGCTTGTGGCACATGGTGTCTTCAGCCTGTGATCAGGCATAAGGCAATTCTCCTGTTGGAGGAAGGCTCACTGGTTTTCCCAGTCCTTCCTCTCTGTCAACTCTGGTTAGCAGAGTGTACTATTTCAGTCTTAGTAATGACAAACTCACAGATTCATATGCTAGTCTTGTTACTCTGGGGTTTGGCACTGTGGCTAAAGCTCAGGGCCTTTAGTATCCTATTTACCTAGAGTTACCTGTTCTGCTACTAGGATGCGGCCTCTGCTTCTCCTCTGTTCTCTGTTTAAGTATCCCTCTTTTATTGTTCTCATTTAAAATTTATTTATTTATTGGGCTTGTGCCTCATAGCCCAGGCTGGCTCCAAACTCATGATCTTCCTGCCTCTGTCTTTTGAGTGTTGGGAGCCAGTAGGACAGCACCATGCCTAGCTTTGCTACTGGAAAGGGACGAAGTTGCAAATGCATGTATAAATACCTTTTAACAGTCAGAGAATTAAGCTCTAAGTCCCTTGCTACTTGGTGAGAGTTCCTTCAGTGAAATTAAATATAAAACATCCTCTCAGGTGAATGAGGTCCTGGACCAACAGTAGAAACTTTGTACGATGTTAATAGTTTAGTATTGTTTTATAATATAACATGTTTATCTCTGTGGTTCCTTTACCCAAAAATCAGTTACAGCTGCCAATAATTCCTACCAGCAAAATAAAGGTTGATGGCCAAGTCAGCCAACTAGTGCCTCCCTGCCATGCAGCAGCCATCTAGGCCTGCGGGTTCTAGAAAAAGCCTCTTTGTCATTCGGGGCCCCACCAGCTGAGGAACTTCTGATTACAAAGGAGTCTGGCTGCTCACACTTACTCCAGCTTTAACTGCTCTTTCTTTCTAACAGAGACAAAGGTGTGGGAAACTGTGCCATTTCTTATGAGCAGAGAAGAAGAAAGCAGGCTGAGAATTAAGCTTTGGAAGTGATGCTCACTTGGAGAAGGTGGTCAGGGGAGGGCGGGTGTTTAGTCTTTAATCTGGGGAAGCTGAACTCTTAGGAATGGTCATTGTCCAATGCTTTGGCAGAAGCAGTTCTGTGACTGTCCTGCCTAAGCAGTCTTCCTGAGTTACATGACTGTAAGGTCTGCTCATCCTGTGAGATGAGGTGCGTATGTGTCTCCACATGTCTTTCCTCTCAGTCACCAGTTTTCCAGTTGCCACACCTCCTCACTTCCCTTATTCACACAGTGGTGCCCACATAGCATGCCTCCATCCACAGGCACCGCCCCCTTCTACATACCACCTCCCCATTCCCCTCTATTCACAACATACACCCTCAGCGCACCGACTTTATCTACAATACTCTCTGAGTCTTTGACATTTAATAGAAATGCTGTTGATTACATTTCTTCCCACTCTGAAGACTGAAGATACAAATGTAGACTACTGTGGTATATCGTCACATACAGTCTGAGCATTATTTTCTTGTTAAATCATCATTATATAGCTTTTTAGAGAATGGATACATAAACATGACCCATTTATTAATTTAATTCAATATTAATTATTTACTTAATACCTGTTGTATGGCAAACAACTAGGTGCTGGAGAATAAAATGGATACACGAGACACATGTGGCTTCTGTCTTTACTGCGCTATCGTCTATGCAAATTACATTTACAAAATCAAATTTATGAAAATCTAAATGTACAGCCACATAGAGCACGGTTTCGCCGAGTGCAATATATCTGTCACCATCATTGTGGTTTATGCGTAGCAGTACACAAATACTTCATTTTAATGGCTATGCACTTATTTTCTCAATTATTTCCATTTACGGCAAGGGATAATCATAAAAACAGAGGTGAAATATAACTTAAATCTAAAAATATGAGAGGAATTAAAGTAGCAGCCTCAGGTAAATATTGATATATATGTTATAATATCATGATAAAAATTAGGGAGTTTGAAAGCACTGATATTGAGCAGGAAGCGCTCATTCACATTTCAAGGGGTAGGTTGCACCATAATTTTTTATGTAACAAAGCATTCTGCTTTATCAAAAATGTGACTCAATTCATAAACCATAGGCCATGACTCAGTACAGTGTGCTCACCACCATTCAGGATTCTGAAGGGAAACCAGCTATTCAATTCAAGTGACTACCAGCTATTCAATTCAAGTGACTGCGTTTTATATTCTTATTACCCTGCTAAAAATAATGTGTACTTGTTGTATGGCATATTGAAGTAGTTATTCATTAGAGAATTCTGCAATCTACCCAGTTCTCAAATGCCCATATATGCCGAATGTCCCCGTTGTTGTCACTGTGGGGTGAAAAGTGTTACTCTCGTAGCATTTCCTAGAATACAGAACACTTTCAGTAATCTGAATGCCCCACTGTAATGTCACAACCCAATGACAGGCATTCGCCCTTTTATGGATGAATGGTTTCCCATGGTGCAAATTTGTGTACATGATTTTATCCATTTACCCATGCAAGACTTTTTATATTATTACTTTTGATACTATATGCAGCAAACAGGGGGTTCTCGGTGTATTTCCCTTCCTGTGACTATACCGACATACTCAACTGATGGGTTGTTCTGCTCCAGTTTGTGAATTCTGAGGAGCCTATGGCCTGGTGTACACAATGGCAGCAGTACATGCCTACCAACGGTGTGCATGCGCTCTCGTTCTTCCACCGTGGCTGGTACACCACCAAGAAGGATCCAGAGACTGGGAAACCTAGGCAGCATTGATTACATGGAAGCCCTCAGCTGGTGGGGCCTTGCTGCCACTGAGTCTGTTACAGAACTTGAGCCTGCCGTAGTCAGCTAGTAATAATGTCCAGAGACACCAGAGATCATACCAGAATATGACCGTGGGATAGAGTCAATAGAAAGTGAAAGTGTGCTTGCATTTCCAAAGCATGCACGTCACACGGAAGGTACACTTATTACTAAAGTAAGGCCAGATAATTAATTAAAATAAGTACAGCTAACAAACAGCTTTAAACAAGTTGTAAAATGAATTAAAGTAGGAGGAATGTTAGTGAGTTGTATATGATGTGGTCTTAGAATTTTAATTTTGTACTGTATAGGTATAGTATAGTATAGAAAACACTAAACTTAAATCTTACAAAAATCTGTTACTCCTGTTGCATTCCAAGGAACCAGTTCCCTGATTCACCTGAGACAGTTAAACAATTCACATATACAGTTAGAACATCATATAGCGAGAGTATTACCAAGCTACCCCAAGACATACAGATTATAAAATCCAAAAGGGTTTAACCATAAAATAAAAAGAATTACTAGTAACGTTCACACTCCAGAGAGCGAAGCATGCTTAGACAATAAAAATGGGGGGAGGGGTGCCACTGAGGACAGATTGTCCCAGAAAGCAGAGCCATGTTAAAGAGTCATTAAAAACAAGCCAACATGTGAGAAATCAGAAGCACCACGTGACGGTGGCTTGCTCTTTCTCCTCCGGGTTGGCAGTTGAGACTAGACTTTCTGCAGTGCCTCCCACCGGGGGTTCCAGAGGCATCCAGCTGAAAATGACTTATGTCACCACCGCTCAAGGGGTTCCTTCAGAAATTGACAAATGTGTTCATTGTAAAATCCAAGGTTAGTGTAGAATTAGGCATGTGAGTGATATACACACTCCTCACTATTTATAACAGCAGATATTCTTCTGTAGCACCGGACTCTGAGTAACGTCTGTTAATATGTAGGAGTGGCTGTACCTCAGTGGGCTGTACCTCAGTGGGCTGTACCTCAGGGGGCTGTACCTCAGGGGGCTGTACCTCAGGGGGCTGTACCTCAGGGGGCTGTACCTCAGTGGGTCCCAGTTTACCCTTTATTTCTTTTCACCCCTTTAAAACGTTTTTGAGAATTTCAATGATAAATATACCTACATCATTTCCCCTCCACCCTCTCCCTAATCCAACTCCTAAAATATGTGTGGTTCACAAATTAGCATGTCATTCAGATACGGGGACCACAGAAATCTGTCTTCCTATTTGGCAAATGGGCAGCTACACAAAACAGCAGACCTCTTCCTTTTAAACGAAAAGAAGACAGATGAGCTGATGCGCTCACACTTTACACAGAGAAAGCAGGAGTGAAGGTCAACTGTATTTGGTACTATTTTCAGTGTTCCGTGTCAAGGCCAAAGAGCAAGAGTATTGTCTTTTATACTTCTTATTGTGAGGGAAAAGATGACATCACTTCTCACAAAATAGTACTTGGTTTATTTATATCACAAACTTGTGCCCTAGCAATTAAATGATATTGATAAACAGAGGGCAATTAAGGATCCTCAAAACAATTAGTCAAGTCCTGATTATTCACATGGGGCAATTTGCTTTCTGGATGATCTGCAGTTTTTAAAAACACAAGGTCATCTCTCTGTGTCTTTGCTGAGTTTCTGGGAGTCCAGAAAATTTAGGTGAGAATGCATAAAATAGTGTCTAAAGTTTCTTATTTTAAAGGCTTTTTCTCATTTAATTTTTGAAGTTTTTTTTACATGAAAGAACATGTAAATAGATTTTAGATACTACAAAATCCTCTATAGAAGTTGGAGAACATTACAGATTTATGGACAGTTATTTTCATTATGTTGTGGTTCATAATCATTAATCAGTGGTATTAAAATGCCAGGTGCCACTTCTTCATTACTCTCTTGTGTCAAAGACAAGAAAGTGATGACAACAAGCACATTACCCAAGGCCATTCCATAGACACAGCCCCTCAGATTGTCACAGGATGTTCTTCTTTCAGATGTTAGCCAAGAAGAAACAGCCTAGGAGTTGAAATATCTTTTATTTTCATTCTTTTCTTTTCTTGGGATTACAATACATTTGTATGCTGCACAAAGGAAGTTTCCTTAATGATGCCCACACTTCTCTGTGGATAAGGGCAGCTATATATCATTAGATACATTAGAATGTATCAGAGACCTCCAAGATCTGTGACTTTACTATCCCTGGGTAGTTGGCTAGGTTTCCAGTACCTCGAACAACTTTCCTCTTGGGTCTTCAGGCCAATTAGAGAGCTGTTGGTTACTGCTGAGATATGTGTGCCAGTATTACACTCCTGTGTTATCATGTCATGCTGGCCATTGTTGTGGTTCATATGCATCTGCATGGGAGTGCTGGTTGCTTTCCTCCTTTGGAGGTTTGCATGGCACCTTCTGCTACCATGCAAGCTAGTTCTCAAGGAGGATGCTGAAGCTCAAGGGCCGCTGGCTCTTGTACTGTGGTGAATTCTGACTCTTTCTCTTGTGAGTTCTGTAACTTTGTTTATGTTATTAAAGTCCACTCTGAGTTACTGGGTTTTGAGTGACACTTTCTTCCCATCACAGCTAGCTGTTACCATGTAAGACCCTTACACAAGGACTAGCATCCCGCGATAGGTATTTGATATATAAAAATACCTCTCCCCCAAGACCAAATGCAGTCTCACATCCTTAGGCTGTTTTTCATTATCTGACGACATGAACATTTTAATGAGGGGAGATGGTGTCAATGGGGTTCACAGAAACAGGTCCTGGAATGACAGTCTCCAGGGAGTTGCAGGCTCGTCCACAATCCAGTACCAGGGTCAGGTTAACCGGGTTCCTATTCCAGATAATTGGGGGCACTCAGAAAAAGACCTGAAAAAGAAACTTTTCTTCTTCTTTTACACTTTTAGCACATTATCCTCTCCTAGTCTCTTCTCCTCAGGGACCTTGTACATTGTCAATCTTGTGTAATATCCTCTATCCTCTTTTGTCCCGTCACCTGTTGAGTTAACTGGTGTGCTTGTATACCAAGCTCAACATCCTGTGGGTCTTCCTGGACACCAAAGGCGGTTGTTTGTGATCTCCTGGCTCATTCTTCCTGTGATGGGTCTTTATCACATCCTTTGCAAGGCTTATTTTCAAGTTTTTGTTTGTTTGTTAGTTTTTGAGGAATGGAGGGCCTAGTCCTACACAGATATTCCAGTTATTTTATTTATATTGCATAAATTCTGGAGAACATACCTGTGGTTTTCTGTTTCTGAAAATACCCTGGCTTTGGGATTTTTGTCTTTTCACTTAATTTTAGAAATCAGTGTATGGACTTCGCACTAACAATACAAAATAAACAAAGAAGCAGGTAACCTTCATTGACTCCACATACTGATCATTGAACATTTAGCAATGTTCTAAAATCTATGTGTGCATTCCCTTTTCTCTAATATTTTCCTATTTTACTCATGTCTAGATATTTCTTTGTGTCAAGCACATCTTAGGCTTGGACTTATTTTTGCAACAATTTTAATTTTTCCCTTGATTTGTTAAAACATGACTTTGTTAAAATAAATTTGCATAGACACCTTCAGAAACCTCATGAGTATTGATGTGCACCATTGCCATAGTCAAGAATTTTTCATTCCTCCTACTAAACATTTTCTCATACCGTAAAAGCTTGGAAAGGAACTCTTTAAATATTAGCATTTGTCTCTGAATAACTTCTGTATGGGCCGAAATCATGTTTCTATTTTTTTCCTCTAGCCTCAGCACTGAGCAAATAACTGGACAGAAGGTTAAAGATAGGCAAGAGTTTGTGAAGGAACATGTCAGTGGTCTGCTTGTAATGGCTGTGACTGTGATGCCCAACTGTGCCATGCCTGACACATGCAATTTCAAATGGAAGGCCAGGTAGAATGGCTGGTACAGCAATGAACCCTCCAGGGAAATGACATGATGGTATTGCTACTGTCTCATCTGACTGCTCATACCTGTCAAAAATTAGCTCTATTACTGGATGCCAGCTGCAATGATTCTGTATTATTTTACATATGTGCTATATATGCACATATTTCAAAAGTACATTGCAACTTGAAATAGTGAAAATGAAAGTTAAAAGCACTTTTTAACCTCTTGGTCTTTCTTCTTGCCCTTACAAATGCTGAGCTGAAGGAAGAAAAGGACAATATAAAAATCCAGTGGGAGAGACGAACAGAAACATAGTAGAGAAACAATGCTACAAAGGCAGATGAAGAGATAGGGCAGAAGAGAAGAAGCAAGAGTCTGGCATGGTGTGTGATAGTGGGACATTACACATGGTGACTATGACAACCTTGCTCCAAGGGGACTGAGGTAGCATGGCAAGCTGAGATGGGACAGGCAGCTGCATTTACTGGGATGAAACCAAGAAAACTGATTTGCTGAGGGTGTTGGCACACTCCCTATAGCACTGGGGAGGCTAGGGCAGGAGGACCATAAGTTTGAAGTCAGCCTGGGTACAAAGGGAGCCCTAATCTCAAAGAGATAAAAAGGAAAACATCTATGATTGAATAATCAACCTACTTACCTCCTTCTGCCATGGGCAAAGTGCTAAAAGAAAGAGTTACTCTCAAAGACAGAGTGCATAGAGTTTTTTATAAAGATACAGGAAAGAGACACTACCATAGCTTGTGTAGAGGTCACTGTCATTTAGAACAAAGGTTGCACTGTTGTTTGAGGGCTCATAATGTACAGCTGTTCCACTTTAGCTTTACAAAGCTGGCTCTTCTATCCATGACCCAAATTAGGAATTCTGCCCATTTACTCTTAAACATCTGTGTGAGATCAAGGTGCAATCAACATTTGATAAAATCTGCAAAATGTAAGGGAGTAGTCAAAACTGTCAGAAATATGATCCACAAAGTGTCGGACACCATATTTCTAAATTATCATCTATAGGATGAGGACAATGAGATGATTCTGAGAATAGGTATTATTTCTTGAATATTATACAACAGTAACACATTTTTAAAATGCAATATAAGGCTGGAGAAGTAAAGTAGAAGTATATAGAAAACAGATGAAAAATACAACTGGGGAGAAGCAAAGATCTACAGGGCCAGCTTCTGATTACACAGAGATTTCATACTGAGAGCTGTAATCTATATCAGACGGTTGCCTAGAGCTAGCTGTATGATATACAACCCGTTGTGCAATTTGTCCATGTGTACTCAGTGTGGATTATGTTCTAGGCAGGAGGAAGCACTATCGCTTCCCCCTTCTGAAGGGAGAACACAGGTAGGAGAGTTTAAGTAATTCTTTCCAAGGCCGTTGAGAGGTGTCTTAGTTAGGGCTTTACTGCTGTGAAAGACATCATGACCAAGGCAACTCTTACAACAGATAGCATTTAATTGGGGCTGGCTTACAGGTTCAGAGAGGTTCAGTCCATTATCATTAAGATAGGAACAAGGCTGTGTCAAGGCAGATGTGGGTCTGGAGGAGCTGAGAGTTCTATATCTTCATCCAAAGGCTGACAGGAGAAGATTGTCTTCCACACAGCTAGGAAGAGGATTCTTAAAGCCCATGCTGGAAGTGACGTACTTCCTCCAACAAGGCCACACCTACTCCAACAGGGCTCCATCTCCTAATAGTGCCACTCCCTGGGCCAAGTGTATTCAAATCACTACAAGAGGCAAAGCAGAAATGTGAACCTACTCACCCTGGATGCATATCTGTTCCACCAGGAGGCTACTTACAAATGAATCAGGCATAGATCTAAACCAACAGATGCCACATTCCACAAGAAGAATAAAATCTACATCTATTGTTTTCCAGAAGAAAAAGAATAGATTACACATAAAAACCAAAGAGGATAAGAGTCTATTATCAGCTTTCTCACCCATGGGGTTGTATGCCTTGCAGTAGAATTCTACAGTAAGCATAGCTGTCAAACATCTTTGGACGAAGAAGGAAAGATTGAATATAATTCCTGGCTGACCATACCCTGTGCACTGTGTTAAAAGTACCTCACCGATGGCGGTCTGTTAGCACTCTAACTATGCAAAGGATTCTGGGTGGCTTCCACGGGGCTGATGGGTGTGCTTTGTTTGGTTTTACAGTAGCCTTGTGTTGGGCATGAGTATCAATGTCTTTTTTTTCCCTATAGCTATGATGGGCACACTCAAAGCACAGGCACACATTATAAAAATATACATATGAGGCATCTGCTAGTCTACAATGTTAAGAGGGTAGGAAGAAAAAGCCTTAATTCCTGTGCTTGCCAAAACCATGTTCTATAGCAAGGATTCAATGAAGCACTTGAGCTACTTCAAGATTCCTTCCAGGAGGGGAGGGGAGGGGAGGGGAGGGGAGGGGAGGAGAGGAGAGGAGAGGAGAGGAGAGGAGAGGAGGGGAGAGGAGGGGAGGGGAGGGGAGGGGAGGGGAGGGGAGGAGAGAAAGGAGAGGAGCTCATTTTCTCTATCAATAGGAACAAGAGGGCTGGAGTAGTTTTGTTCAGTAGCACTCCGCAAGCTTACTAATTATTAACACAGCAGTGCAAAGGGCTTAGTGCATTTGATGTGCTCACTGGTTGTTCAGGAAAATGAGGTTTGACTGGCATGCTAGGGATGGTAGGATGACAGCCCAAATCGCTATTCTGTATTTATTTGCAAACTGACAGACAAATCTATATCGCCAGACATGCTGCTTGAGTGAAATGGCCTCACCGTAAACAGAAATGCAGTGCTGCAGTCTCCGTATATCTGAATGAGATGTGCAAGAGAGCTTTAAAGTGGGCCCTAGCCATGGAACCTACTGCTGATGGCTTTGAGCAAGTGTTATATACCTGTCTACTTCTAGACCACTTTATTATAATCGCCACTTCCAGCTAGGCTGAGACACTATTAACTTGATACAGGGTTTTCAACAACAGACAGCATGTGTGTCTCTTCCACATAGACAACTGAAGGGAAAACACCAAAAAGAGCCCCACTGAGCAAAGCACTAACTCCTTACAGCTGAAGTCAAGTGCAGTGCCTATAGGTTTCTTAAAGGCACACTGCTCTTTAGTGCTGCTCTCCAAGCTTGTAACCAGGCAGAGTGATGGCAGCTGCCTGATTGTCTGATCACGTGAATGTGGGGTTACTTAATCAAATGACTAAGTATAGGATTTGTGTCCACTTCAACAACATAAGTCTTGATTATCAACCAGATCAAGTTGTGCACAACAAGTTCATTGCTAAAGCAACCCAAATGCTAGATCAGTGGGCTTTTAGCTCTCAGTATTTGGTCTTAGAGCTTAATTCAGTATCTGGCTAGTGTATCTTTAGGAAAAAAAAAAAAAAAAAACGAAATCCTTTGCTTAACACTTTGGTGATTATCTGATACAAGAAAAGGAAGAGGGAAAGTAGCTGACAGCTGCTTAGCTGTAAACTGCTAGGCATATTTATGCTTTTTGCATCTAATTTACAGATAGTATTTATGTATAACTTTGTTTCTTTATATGCATTTCATATATTATATAAATTTAGATATTATATATCATTTATAATAGGTATATTAAATCATATATATACATGTACATATATGTATATATGTGTGTGTGTGTGTTTGTGTGTACATCTATTTAATTTCAGTTTTCAGTTTTATATTTTGATAGAACATAATACATAGAAGGAGCCAAGTAAATAGGCTGTCCCAGTGTTATAGTTTGATGAACAGAAGCTGTTTCTGTGGACTCTCCACTGCTCAGAAGTGTAGAAACTGTCCTCCTTCTGAGCATTAGTAAGCTGGTTGAAGTATTTGGAAGTCTTTTTATCCACCCTACCTTTCTGTTTCTGTATTAACCCATCAACCCATAGGAAATGAGGAAATGATGAGGCCATGATTATAACTATGATACCTGTATGAAGAAGAACGCTGTATGTCCTGGAATGGTAATTTTGGAAATTCCAAATGACATGGAAACATTCTTGAAATATCGTCTTACAAAAACATCGGGATGGAAATGAGGAGTAGAATATTATTCCGATATGTAGATGAGTGTTTACTCGTGAATAAGCAGTTCGTTCAATCAGTGCCATTACACTCAATTACATCTTATTTTGTATATTTTTTCATTTTATACAGTTTCTAAAATTAAATACATATTGCTTTTATAATTTAGAAAGATTTACAAAAAGCGTTAGAATTTATGAATAAAGTCAGAGTGATTAGTAGAGCAGGTTCTGTGTAACCGTGCACAATTCTCAAGCAGACAGCCTGGCTGCCTCCCTATGTGGGCCACAGACCCCAAACTGAGAGCTGAAGCCCTTCTCCATTCCTTGCACAGGATGGTCCCTCTTTAGGGGACATGCGGCCCTTCTCCTCAATGCATCTCAAGGCTCTGCCCTTGTCCGCAGATCCACTATGTCACCTTGGGTTCTCTGTGCTCCAGCTCTGGAGTGACCTACAAAGCTACCTGCCTGCAGAGTGTCTGCTGGTCTCACAGCAGCTGCATGTGGGGCATTGGAAACTTTAGATCCTGTACTGCTCAGCTCTGATAACCTGTGCTTCGGGGACACAGGCTCGTACAAAGCAGGTTCCATTTTGTTTGCACTCTGATGAACTCTGGCTCAACACTCTGAGGCCTTTGGGCTCCCATATGGAAATTCCATGGCAAGTGAAAAGTCTTAACAAAAGGTGTTCACTTCCGCAACTGTTTTTATTCTTAGGAAGCAACTCTTCGTGGATCAAAAAATATGGTAGCAATGGTCAGCTTTTAAACCTGGGCAGGCAGTGACAAGCACAAAATCAAAAAAAAAAAAAAAAAGAAAAAAAAAAAAAAGACCCCTCACTTTCTTGTCTCATACCACACGAGGCAGTCAACAGAGGTCATGAGAGCTGGAGG
>NC_034606.1:59937969-59987887 GCF_900095145.1 Mus pahari
GGAAGCAACTCTTCGTGGATCAAAAAATATGGTAGCAATGGTCAGCTTTTAAACCTGGGCCTACACTGACAAACACAAAATCAAAAAAAAAAAAAAAAAAAAAAAAAAAAAAAAAAAAAAAAAAAAAAAAGACCCCTCACTTTCTTGTCTCTTGCCACCCGAGGCAGTCAACAGAGGTCATGAGAGCTGGAGGGCTAGTCCTGGCCCTCACCTATTAGGAAGAATGGGCTCTGTTCCATGCCTGGGCAACACAGTGGAGCTGTCCCTGATAGTGAAGTCTTAGGTGAGCCAGTCCTGAGGGTGTGAGAGTTGGAGAGTTGACCTAGTCCCTTGCCAGCTCCAGCACTTGGGAAAGTAGGCCTCCTGCCTTGATTGGTCAGCTCGGTGGAACTGGCTCTGGTGGCTTGGCTATGGTTGAGCTGACCCTAAGGGCATGAAAGCAGGAGATCCAACCCTGCATCCCGCAGATGGTGGCTTTGGGTGGCCTTTTTGGAGCAGAGATGTAGAGTTTGCCCTGGAGGTTACAGGTATAGATGAGTCTGTGGGCTGGCCAGCTCAGCTGCCACTCAGGCCCAGATCCAGGGCTTTGAGTTACCTCACCCAAAATCTGCATCGATTGTGAACTGTTGGAGGTGGATAAAGGGCCAGTCCTGCAGGATCCAAAACTGCTGGAACCTCATGACATAAGGCAACAACAGGATAATCAGGAGGAGTCCCAGTAAAGATCCATATCTGATGGTGTCACAGAAGCCAGGGACCTTAAACCAGTCAAATGACTCATTACACTGAACATTTGCAAGTGTAGATGAATAGACAGAGGGGTATACTATGGGACATACTGTGTCACACCCCAGCTTCCAGGGTGAAATGTTTGTTTTGCTTATTTGTGTGTGTGGGGGGGGGGTTGCAAGTGCAGAGCGTGGAGACAAGGAGATGGGGAGGTGAGTGGGACTGGGGTGAATGATTAGAAGCTCACAAATAATCAATACAGCATGTATAGAAATCTAAGAAAATTCCAGAGAGGCATATAATGCCCATTGATCTCTATCAAATAATTTCTACTTAACTGATACTCTGTTTCAGAACTATATTAACAATAACTGCTTTACAATTTAAATCCAGGGCATAGTAGATTGAGTCACTGTTAGATTTGCCCTGTGCTGTGACTGATACATCGGCAAACACCAAGCAGGCAAGCAGCATTGGGAGCCCATGTAAGTTAAGCCCCCACACTTCTGATTTCCCATGGAAGATGATCACAAGTAGAAAACAACAACAACAACAACAAAAAACCATGTGGTTAAATCCCTGCTACTTATGACTGAGTCCTGTGTTCTCCCTGCTCTGTGGTGGCCACAGTCACTCTTTCCATACCAGTCCCTGGGGATGAAAGGGACTCACTGACAGAAGAGTGAACTCTACAACAGGTGGAGAACCAATGATGTCTGTCAAGGTTTTACTCACACTGACGAGAACAGATTCCCAGTACCCATCTTGTGAGGAAACTGTACCATACAGTTATTGTACTATGACCAACTGTGGCAGACATTGCCTTTAACAGTTCACAGGAATCTTTCTTCTTTGCTAAGATACAGCTAAAGACCCTCAGTCAGTAGGTATGAGTAACCCAGGGTTTTAGGAAACAGGTCTGCTGTCTGTACCCATTATTTCCCTGTCCTGCTGCCACGAAATATTTCTCACAAGGAACATGGGGTGAGGTGGGTCAGCAGACACTGCAGGTATAAATAGCTATGCTTTCTTCCAAACAGAAACACTTAGGTTAGACAGCTGCTTGACAAGAAATCATCTATTATACCCGAGTCATAATGTGTATAGGCTCCATGGATGCTGCAAATACTACGACTACTGATTTAATGTGTTTCCGAAATCCCATGTGTTGGAAACCTGTTCCTCAATGCAACAGCCTAGGAGGTGGGGCCACTATGAGGTGTTTACATCAGGAGGACTCTGCATCTGTGAATGTGGTAATGTTGTTATTGTCAGCCAGTTAGAAAGGGGACCTTAAGGCCAGGTACAGCAGTGCACACCTGTCGTCCAGCACCATGGAGGCTGAGGCAGTCATGTAACAAGTCTGCGGCCAGCCTGGGCTGAACAGCAAGAGCATGTCTCAAAAATGACAAAGTGAAAACGAGATACATACACACAAAACTAAACAGAGAAAGGAAGAAGGCAAAAATGAAAGAAAAAAGACTATGTATGTGTACTGGATCGTTTTGTGTCAACTTGACACAGCTGGAGTTATCACAGATAAAGGAGCTTCAGTTGGGGAAATGCCTCCATGAGATCCAGCTGTAAGGCATTTTCTCAATTAGTGATCAAGGGGGGAGGTTCCCTTGTGGGTGGTGCCATCTCTGGGCTGGTAGTCTTGGGTTCTATAAGAGAGTGGACTGAGCAAGCCAGGGGAGGCAAGCCAGTAAAGAACATCCCTCCATGGCCTCTGCATCAGCTCCTGCTTTCTGACCTGCTTGAGTTCCAGTCCTGCATCCTTTGGTGATTAACAGCAGTATGAAAATCTAAGCTGAATAAACCCTTTCCTCCCCAACTTGCTTCTTGGTCATGATGTTTGTGCAGGAATAGAAACCCTGACTAAGACAGTATGTGTGTGTGTGTATACATATATATACATACATACATATATCTCTATCTCTAATCTATATCTATCTATCTATCTATATCTATCTATCTATCTATCTATCTCTATCTATCTATCTATATCTATCTCTCTCTCTCTCTCTCTCTCTCTCTCTCTCTATATATATATATATATATATATATATATATATATATATAGAGAGAGAGAGAGAGAGACAGACAGACAGACAGACAGACAGACAGACGGGGCAGATGGAGGTCATCATAAATGCAATCAATGGGAAATGCAAATTAAAACTTCCAAAAGGTTATATGTCAGGATGACTTTTATTTAACAGAAAGCAGAACCAGGGCTGTAAGGTTGCTCAGTGGTTATAGGTGCTTGTGACCAAGCTTTAGTTCAAATGGGAGCCCACCCAGTGGGAAGAGAGAACTTATTTTCCCAGGTCCTCTGATCTCCTCACGCGTGTAAACACATACAAGACTCTATATAAGTGTAACATAACATTTCAAAAATAAAATGTTAGCAAAACTAGAATATAAGCCTTTAGTTTTGTAGATAAGAATGTAAATTGGTAAATTGGTACAACCATCTTAGGAAATAGTGTGAAGAACACACACACACACACACACACACACACACGGTGCTGGATTCTTCTTTCTGGTGCACTGAATCTGGTTCTGAGGACTCATGTCAAGAGATGGTTCAAATCCACCTCTAACTCCAATCTCAGAGACCAAGCTCTTCTGGTTCCTGTGGACACTGGCGTTTATATGCATAGGACATACAGAAACATTATATATATGACCAAGAAATGTCATTTCTGGATATACACCATTGAGAGACCTGAGGTTCATGTTATCTAAGACTTATCTCCACTGTTGGTCCATTTTACATTAATCTCACCAGCCAAGCTGTGGAAGCAACCTAAGTGGACAAGCAGATAGGAATTGTGGTCTGCATGCATAATTTAATATGTCTGATTATCAGAAGGAGAGTAGATCTTTTCTGGAGAGAGGGCTCAGCAGTTAAGAGCACTTGCTACACTTGCAGGGGGCCCAGGTTCAGTTCACACTCAGTGCTTGGCCTCCTAGCACCTGGAACTCTGAGTCTGTTGGCTATCACGGTGCCCTGAACCTTGGGAAGCAGTTTGATGAGAGGAGTATGAGACTGGAGAACATCCAGAGTCCTGAAGGGAGCACAGATGACCTCTGCCCAGGCAGGGCTGGAAGAGCCCACTGAGACTGCTTTTTAATCACTAGGTAAAAACTGAAAAGGAAATCAATGTTGATGTTCTGGCTGCCCGTTAGTCAATTCACCCCACTAGGGTAGCCGATCACATGACCCTCAGAGTGAATGGATTTGTCCAGATGTACAGAATAGAAGGGTCCAGAGAAAGGCAAGTCACACAGTTAGGCATTCCTAGGTGTACTGGGGGAGGCTTGTCCAGGAAACTCTCCTTTGCTTGCTGAGAATCTGACTCATGGTGCAGTTGGAGGATGCTGCTATTATCTGAGGCTTCAAGCCTCTGGGGTACGCAGCTTGGTAATGTTCCTACAGATTAGCTTTACGTCACTCCATTACTACTCAATGTAGGCAGTTTCCTTAGTCCACATAACTTGACATTTTCAGGTATAAAATACAAATTTCCCGAAAGGTTGATGTACTTACTCTAGCTGCTAACTGGGTATGCTGACACACATCTGTAATCTCAACATTTGCAAAGCTGAGGCTTGTGTACATGGGGTCTAACTGCCATGCAGCATGTCCAAATCTGTTCTGAGCTATGAAGCCCTAATGCCAAAGGAAAAAAATTCAGACAACTTAGCTGTTAACTTTAGAGTCTCCATGTGTCTGTAATTCTTTAATATGATGAGCGATTTAGCTTATAGTTGACCATTTACAAATTAAAAACCCCAATCAGCTTCTAGATTGTTAAAACGTGCCTCAGAGTTTCCACATATTTCCTTCAAGCCAGCTGCTTGCTTCTCTCACAGTTGTTCTGAGCATTCTCTGGATTTCCTGAACATTTCAATCACAAGTCCCTTTGCAATGGAAATACACATTCCAAAATGTTATAAGTGAGTGTTACATTTCCTGGTTTGGGGGAGAACAAATCAAACTTGTAGTAGTCACTCTTACAACACCAGATCTCCTATATTCAGTTACCCACGGAGAAAGTGACTGAGAGGTAATGTTTCACACACAATGTTAAGACTATGGGAGAATATGAAAATGGATACAAGAGCCTGTGCTCCCATTTTGAAGGAGCCATACCCAACCCCCACACTGCCAACCGTGCCCTTGATCTCTCTTTTTGTCTTGACTTAAAGTTATTGCTGTGACTTTCAACTTTTATTTTGCCATAGGTCAAAAATCCCTACTGTGCCATAAAATGTGACCTATAATTTGAGATTCTCATCGCTGAGATTTTATTTGATCAGCTCCTATTATCTACTCTATTTATCTCCTCCATTTCTATTGGGCCGGGGAGAATTGCTCAAAGGTGAACATTTCCTATAAATGAGCTTCCTCACCTCAATCTACCAGGTTGATTCATGACCTAATATCACCTCTGACCCCAAGGAGGCAGGTTTTCTAGAGTAACTGCTGGTTTCAAATATCTATCTGACTTCATAACCACAGTCAGGGACCCTTGTTAAATATAAACTTCAAACTTCTACCTCACTAAGTATTTAAAATTCCTTCCTTCCTTAAAATAAGAATCTCAAAAAGAACCATCTTGGCAGTATTTCTTCAAATACTTAAAATGTAATGGTAAAATCCCTACAGACTAGGAATGCTTATAAAAAGCCACCTATTTATAAATTATAAAGTCAGACAATAGAAGGCAATTGGGTGGGGGTGTTGTGAGTTTAAAGACCTTAAATGGAAGAGAGGACTGATATATATATATATTCTTCTATGCATGTGTGCATATAAGCTTGTCTGTGCATGTGTACACATTTTCTTCCTAGTGTCTTCAGTTATATATATGTAAGTCCCATGCAAATGTAATGCAAGCAAGACTTAACTAGCCACGCAGAAAGAAGAACTAACAAAAGACGCAGGCTGATGGCTCCTAAGGCAAAGCATCAGCATCAGTACTTGAGTTTGGGCCCCCAGTAGACCCCACCCCAAAAGCTGACTGTGGCGATGTGTATCTGTGAGCAATTTTCTAGCTTGGGCTGTATGAAGTGGGAAGACCCACCATAACAGAGGGAGGCACCATCTGTGGGCTGTGGTCCAGGACTGAATAAGAACGAGAGAGAACACTAGGCTCCAGCATCCATCACTCTCTGCTTCTTGACTGTGGATGAAGAAGTGATGGATCATATCTCCCAGATAAAACCTTCTTCTCTTAAATTGTTTCATGTTGGGCACTTTGTCTTAGCATCAAGAAAATTCACTAACACACAGAGCATTAGAAAACAGATAAGTGACCACAAGGGGATGAAGAAGGAAGAGGTGGGGTAAAGCGGGGGCGGGAAGAGTAAGGAGATGCTCATTTGCCGATGGGTTTGTACGTACATCATACGGAGCCTCCAAGAAACACACTTCAGTATTTGTCTCATCCACATGTTGCTCTCAGATAGTTATTCTCACACACTATTCTATGGCCAGGGGCATATATATTTCATGCTGTAGTGACCCCCCAACCATAAAGTTACTTGATATTTCATAACTCTAATTTTGATACTGTTATGGATCATAATGTAAATATGTAGGTATTAGTAACTCATCAGTCCAAAGTGGGTAGGAATAGAGCAGGAGAACAGATATTAGGTACCAAAACTGAGGAAGTTAGAACTGTCCTGGGGGAATCATTTTACCTAAAGACACAAATATGAGCACTTTTACCACAACCTAGGGCTTCCTCTATGAACGTGAGTGGCTCTGTTAAAGCCATTAACCCAGCTAAGATCTAGCATGCCAGAAGCTAATTTTGATGGTGTACACATTAACAAATCACAACGAATAAAATATGCAAAGCCCTTAACATTCTTACAGGACTGTGAACAAACCCAGAATGACCACACAGGCCAAGTGACATCTAGTCTGACTGACAAAGCGGCAGAAAGAATTCATATGGGAACACTACGCACAGACATGGGTGATGGCAGGTCGCTATACTTTGCATATTGAATGTCCTCCAAAGGATCATGTTACAGACTTGGTCCCTATCCCTGGGGTTGCTGGACAGGATAGGATCCATGGAAGGGAGTTCCTAGTGGAAGAAAGTCTGATCACTTTCAGCATGTCCTCCAACGCATGTGGGCTTAGTTAGGCTACCTGGCAACTATTGGATGACAGAGCCAGAGGAAGGGATGGAGTGTCATGGAGCATGGTCCATGCTCAGTAGCACATGGCTGTTGCACTTGAGCTCTCAACAACTGTGATTATTTGTCTCCTGAAACATTGTGGCCCTGGAAGATTTATATGCTGTTAACTGCTGGGTGGGGCATTTATGAGGTACCACCCCTCTTTAAGGAATCACAGCTAATAATAGTCTTTGCTAGGCGACTGAGAGAAAATTTTCTTCAGTGGAGTTCCCAATGGTAAGTCATCCATTCTCCTGTAATTAATCTCCTATTTATGCTCTTGTGAAGAATCCCACAGCAACGCTCATACAAGCAATCATCATTAAATTTATTGGGTCACCAAAACAAAATAAAATCCCATAGAAGTAGAGGGTACAGATGGGAAAAAAGGGATTGGGAGAAGGACAAGATAGCAGCATGTGATGAATATGGTCAGAATACATGATATACATATATAAAATGTCATAATGAAACCATTATTGTTGATAATTAGTCTTTGCTATAAAGATAAGAAAATATAAGGGCATGTTGGTACTATTTTTAAGCAAAGCAAGAATTCCGGGAATTTGAAGTAAGAGAACTTTAGATTATTTATATGCTGAAGAAAGGAACTGGTAAGAAGAAAAAGACTGATGGTTTGAAACCCAAGATGGATAATTGATTAAACTTTAATACCATTTCACTATTTCTGGCTGCATAAAAAATAGGCTGAAACATTCTTTTGTTCCTTCATGTCCAAGATAGAAGGTAAAAAAATGAAGCCTCAGAAAGGAGAAGAAAATCACGGGAGGAAATTTTTTCTTAGCCTGCCTCTACTCTCAGCAGGATTGTGATTTCTTTTAACATAAATTACTAATATCCATACCCATACGTTATCATTCATGTATTGGTTCTGGAAAAGAATGGCCCCATAAACTAAAGAGGGAGCCTAATTAAGTAGGCCATGAAAAATACCATTCAAAGATATGAGGCTAAATACGTACAAGATAAGAAAACCTATTAACTATTAAAACTGTGTTGAACATAACTCAATCTTCCTTACTGGTTTGGAAGAATTTTACAGTGCCCTGAGGCCAACATTATAAATATTAATTCTCATTGAAAACGCACAACTGTTGGCTCATTGACAGCCTTTAGGAGAGATGGCCTTTCTTACTTTGGACTTGGTAAATAAGTTGACAAGATAGAATTAAGAAAAGGTTAGTGTCACAAATATTATAAAATGAATAGAAATGCCAATTTACTGCCAGTCCCTAAAATGCTAAGATTATTGCTATCACATTATTATAATATATTAATTATATTATATTATAGTGTGTGTGTGTGTGTGTGTGTGTGTGTGTGTGTGTGTGTGTGTGTTGTGTTTCTGGTACAGGTACCTGTGGAGGGCAGACAACAACTTGTGATTTGGTCTCCCCATCCACCATGTCAAGTTTAGGGAATGAATTCAGGTTGCCAGGCTTTTCCACCAAGCCATCTTGCATCTTGTACGGATTTAGCCTCATTGATAGGTGAAACCTTCCTACCCCGATCATCAGAAGTATTAGCAAATTCCTTGGGGTGAAGGATAGCCTGTCCTACTTAGGATTGCTATTCTGTGATGAAATAACATGACCAAAGCAACCAGTGTCCTTAACCACTGAACCAACTCTCCAGTTCCTTGGACTGGAGTTTGATGCTTAAAAAGCAAGACCAAACAATTAGTCTTAAACTCGGGGTCTTGAGAAACTAAGACAGGGTTCAATAACGAAAAAGACCAAAGCGGGGGGGGGGGGCAAGAAGCTTCTGGTGTGAACTCGAACACAGGGGTTCATTTCCATTATCATATGACTGGACTCTAATTGCTTTTATTGTTAGATTTTTCTTTTCGTGATTTCTTGCTCTAAACTAGAATGGAAAGGCTCACTGCCTTGAACCTCATTACCTTGACCACAGATTACTACATAATACCTTTTCTAGGTCCAAATTGGCATGGAAAAGTTATAGATTCTTGGATCCACAGTGACCATGTAACATCTGTGAGTTCCCTATGGTACAGTACAGGTATCATAACATAGAGCTGGGAATATCAGCAAAATGCCAATATTCAGGTATTTTAAAGCTCTGAAGGGCAACATATGTGTACACAAAGAACATGCATAGATATAACCCACAGAATCACTCTAATTATATATCCATGTACCACATTAAGTTAAAAATTGAAGAACAAATAGTTATAGAAATAGAAAGGAAATTACACTTGGTGTGGTTGCTCACACAGGCAAACATGAAATGACAAAAATCTTCAGCGATGAAAGTCGGACTGAAGCAGAAATGGCTTGATTTGATACAAGATTACAAAAGAAATGTCACGCTGGTAGCTGGTGGCAGGAATCATGGCTCAGTGTGTGTGAGGTGGCAGATTCCTATGATTTCATGAAAGGAAATAAAAGCTACCTAGTGAGAAACAGACCTTATATAACATTTCAAATTACAGTTTACTTACTTACAAAACCTGTGTTGGTTTTTACATAATGGTCTTATTCTCATAGTTGAGACACATTAATTCTATTCAGACTGAATTTTGATTTGAGATTTAATATCACAGACCTAAATCACACAGGCATAAATGCCTTCAGATCTGATTAATCTACAGCAGGGCATCGCATCCTGTATGTCTACAATTTGTCATTTTATCACTATGATATTTCAAGGACAATAACTTAGAAAAGTCATATAAACTGATTGCTAAGGGCAAGAATTTGTGGGAAATTTACATAATATTGTCAGATGTTAATGAAAATCTCCTGACAGATATTCTTACAGATTTCACTTGTGCAAAACTAGAGGGGCTTATGCTTCCGAAATACTGTGTATGATATCCATTCATACATAACCATATGTGCTCCTTACACACTGACACAGCTTCCTGCAATGTGGCTAGTCTGCTGACTGGAGAACTGAACTGAAGCATGCCTGATGCCTGGTGTGGCGATATATATACATACATATATATATATATATATATATATATATATATATATTCTAATCACTGCCAAATAAATGAAAAAAATATTAACCTGAATTTGAAAAAAATATTAATCTGAATTAGTAAATAATTATTTTATACTTCTCATAATACTTTAAGGTTAAAAACAGTAAACATCTCCAAAGGCCTCTTAGGGTTTGGGTCCCAGAAAAAAAAGCATGAAGCAATTGAAAAACATATGAAGATATTATGTTTAAAGTATTCTGAATATTAACTAAATGGTAACTAAATTGTCATCTGTGAACATTTTTATGTGAAGATTTGGAGGAGACTTGATTACCACCCTAGTGTGCAGCACTGTCTAACTCAAGAACATTTTTCTCCATAAAGAATAAGAACTGTAGAATTAGTTCCTTTCTCTAGCCAGGGATTTCACGATTGGTTTGAAGGCACCTCAGCTGAAGTAGCACAGCACAGGGCTTCCTCTAGATCAGTTTCTTACTGACCTGCTCCATGACAGAAGAAGCCCAGGCCATCTGAAAAGTGGGGAACTTAAAAATCCGCTGAGCAAAAGCAGGCTCGCAGTTTTTAAAAAGTACCCTGTCTATGGAAAACCAATTTAGTTCTATTAATGCAGAGGAAGTGTGATGTGATTGAGAATGTATGGCAGAATTATAGTTCATTAATACTTCAAGTATGTGATTTTCCAGGCTCCTGATCCCCCACTGATTCCACACCCCGACAGGTACCCCTAAATATGGAGAGAGGGAAACTTGACCATATTGCTCTACCATGTGCGTTGACAGTGGTGCGCCACAAAGAGGTGAAATATTGTGAAAGAGAGGTTTCTGGTGATTGCTTCACCATGAAGCCCCGTCAACATTTTATTGTTTGTTTGTTTTCAAAAATTGATCAATCACAGAGCCACAGATGACTGAGATCATGCAGTGTTTTATTAAGTGGTCAATATCATTGTAGGGATGACACTAGGTGTTGATAATTCAGTACATTTAATTAGGCATGATGATTGGCTATGTGCTTCATTTTTTTTTTTTTTTTTTTTTTTTTAGTTTTTATGCATTGTATTTTCCCATTGCTATCAGTGCCATGAAATGTGTTGATACCTATTAAAATTTAAACTAAGAATGCTGCACTGACGGTTAAACACAATTATAATTTCGAATGTTAGCTCAAGTCGCTATGTCATGATTTCCTGCATTTTGCAAGGATTATCTTCTTTTAAAAAATAAAATGGCCCATTCATCTCTCTGCCAATAAGCCCTTGAGATTTAAATTGCTTCATTTTCCATATCTCAGATTTGAGCAAATTGTTACCATGCACACTGCGTCAATTAAGGAATGATAGGACATGTGGTCTGAGCAAATGGACTGAAATGTATTTTGTCCAAGCCACACTTAACTAAGTAAGTGCTACTACTTTCTTGCCTCGGAAAGACAGCTAATTCTTCAGGTGGCCTGAGGAAGGTGGGCTGACGACTGTGTTGGGGCCCTTCTATAAGGAAGCAAGGTCAGAACAATCCTGTGTGCTTTATTACGAGGCTCAAAGCACAGCAGCATTTATATATCACAAGAAAGAAGTCAGGTAGGACCTTGTCAAGGGATGCTCTGAGGCATCTGTGTGAACAAAAGCCATTTGAGACTCGAGGGGAGAATCCACAGCAGAAGTCAGTCTTTAAATAGCCCTGGCTCGTCCACTTCGGATAAGAGTACTAAATGGGACAGCCTTACAGTTTCACCTATACATTTCCTCCTATATATATTTTTTATTTTTTATTTTATTTTATTTTTTCTGCACAGCTTTCGGGCCTTAACAGCGTGTGAATGGGGCTGTCACTCAGGGCGCACAAGACAGGTGCACGTCAGCAATTAGTTGGCGCTGATGACCTCACCTGAGCAATAATTGCACTGAGGTAGTGCATGGGTAAATTAGAGGATACTGGTGAATCCACTCGGGTCATTACTTACTTTGCTGTCAATTTCCTTCCATCTAAAGGAAAAAAAGTCAGTAGTGGAATTGACTCTACCATGTCCAGTCTTTGGAGCCATGTAGTAGAAGTATTCATCAGATGACGGAGCAGACTAACTTTATGTGCAATGCTAACACACCCTTACATGTCTCACTGGAGCAGCAAAGTGAGCAAGAAGGGCTTCAGCATCATTCACGGGGAGATGTCTTCCACCCTCAGCCTCAGGGAGGTCATCACATGGGTGCCACAGTGCACAACACACTGAAGGAAAAGGTCTTTCTTCCAGCTCAGGTCTAAAGCAGCTTCTAGATTTTTCAAGCTAATATTAAATGGAACATTTTGCACAATTTTAGTCACAAGAATGTCATATCTAGGATACACAGACTCCAGCTGGTACAGTGAACAAAGAAAGAAAATGAAGCTGACTGTGAGAAAATAAAAAGTGGTATAACTCTTTATGTTAATGGTAAAAGATCACATAAATCAGAAAGGAAATACCTCTGCAGTGGTTTGTGATGGACATTTCTTATTTTCTTCTTTTATTCAAAGAAAGTCTATTACTCCACACACTATCATTCTATTTCATTTCAGTACAATATGAGTCAATGATTTGAATGTTTATTTATGATCAAAATAATTTTGAGCTTTTAAAATTTATCGTGCAGTGCAGATGATTGAACCCAGGGTTTTGTGCATGCGAGGTAGGTAATCTCTACCTCTGAGATATACTTACAATCTACATTTGCAGTTTAAGAAACAAGACATGGCTAGGCATGGTGAGATGCACCCTTAAACCCAGAATCTGGAAGCTGAGTCAGGTCTACCTCTGTGAGTATGAGGTTAGCTGGCCTACATGGTGAGTTCCAAGTCAGCTAGGGTTACCTAGTGAGACCTTGTTACAAAACGAAAGAAGGAAGGAAGGAAGGAAGGAAGGAAGGAAACACAAAACATGGTACAAATGGACTAGAAATGCTTATCTAGAAATATAAGATATATTCCAGGGAACAGTGCTTCAAGTTTATCCTTTAGTACACACACACACACACACACACACACACACACACACACACATACACACATGTTTTGTGTGTGTAAATGAAGATAGATTAGAATAAGATTAGAAGAGACGGGCAATAGGAAACTAAAAGTTTATATGTTAGAAAGGATAACAGCATAGATTCTAGCAATAGTAAGAGATACACTACCAACCACTGACAGGAAAGTCTTAAAGATGTCTAATCTTCCACAATTGGCAGCCTATGTGACATTGACAATCCCCGTCTCTGCTCTATTTCTAAGTAACAATGTAGGAAATACAACAAATCTTAAGATTTCTCTGTCATATTCCAAAACCTGCCAAGAGGAAATAGACAATAGCCCTTGCTTATCAGCAGTGGCAAAGGCAGGAGGGAGACACATGTGACATGTACTTGCTGCAGCTGGCACTCCGGAGTGACATGCACACAGACAGGGATGCACCCAAGGCCCAGGGGATGAACAGCAGGAATCTGTTCTTTTAGTGCCTGGTTTGCTTGCTTCCTTACAGTGATCATTTGTCGAAATCCCAGAGGTAACAATAGAGAGCCACCACCACCAGCTACTCTCCCAGCTGGCCTCTCCCCTCAACCAGCAGGGGCTTGAGCTAGGGAAAACTCTGAATTGGAACATACCCAGTGTTCAAAATGTAACTGCAAAAGAACCAAGAAATGGTTCTCAGACAAGAAAAACAAACTTAAATTGAAAATCCGAGTCAAACTTCCCAGGTGTAAATTAACGTAAGGAATGAGACTCGCTCTCGAATTTATGAGCAATAATCATTACTATAGCATAGGAGGATGGAACACACACTGCACAAGAAAAGGCAAGTCCATACAGAAGGAAACCTCTGACAGGGACTCGGGTATGCTGCGTAAATGAGACAACAGCAGAGGATAACCAAGGAAGAGTCGTCACAGGTCCGAAGGAAGTGAACTGGACAGCAATCCCATCTTCACTAAAGCAAAGGTGAGAAAGAGAGGGACAGAATCTGGCCTTAAAATAAAGTTCCTAACATAGAAAGGGATCACAGAACATATAGTTGGAAAGCAAATACATTTGCATAATTAAAGTAAAGTTAACGGACTGACCAAGGTAATTCCACTGTGGGCAGTTGGGGGTCTCTGAAACAGAGACTGTAATAAACACAAGAGGAAGTGTGCTTAGAAATATATCATATGAGAAGTGTCCACAGGAAGATCACAGCCCTTCCTAGGAAATCTCAAACAGAACTCTACATGGAAACCTACATGTGGGTCTCTCTGCACAGCTAATTCCTAGAGCCCAGTTATCGCCCACTAAAGTGTTCTACGGGAACCCACACTCCATGAGCCCTATCAGCTGTTTGCTTTCACCGCAAGATCTTTTGTTTGTTTGAATATGAAAAAATTCTAGGAACAAAAAAGATTTTAAATTCTATAAACTTTACGAATGTTTAAAAAAAAGAGAATGAAAATCTAAAAGTGGCTGAGTGGTTCATCCACATCATCAGGGACTTTATCAATACTGCCTTATTTTGAAATTACAGTCATTGTATGTTTTTATAACTTTTATGTTTTAGCACAGAAGCTTTTAAAACATTATTTTATAAGGAAGTCATTAAATATCTTTAAACTTAATACTATTAGTATTTAGTGTGCATGGATGTTTTTCTTTGGGCATAAATCTGTACACCATGGGCACGCAGTGCCTGTGGAGGTGAGATGGCCTCAGATTCCCAGAGACCAGGGTTACAGACATCTGTGAGCCTCCATGTGCATGCTGATAAGTTGAACCCTGGTCCTCTGACAAAGGAAGAGGTCCTCTTCCTTGCTGAGCAACCTCTCCAACCACCAAGCATCCTTATGCCATTTATAGTAGAATTTGAGAAAATGAAGCAAAAACGCCACCCAACCTTCCTTTGTGACAATGCTAGATGACACTTAATTTTGTTGTATTATAACTTTGATCGTCTGCACTTACAAATCAACATAAGGGAAATACATTGAAATCAAGAGGGATTACTGCTTTATGGATATTTCTTTTCTGTTCATTTTGCCAAGAATGCTCTTGCTCTGACGTTTGTACTGCTGGCTCTCCCATCACCTTTAGATGTGCAGAAGAAGTCACTGAAGCCTTAGATATTTAATAGTGCAGTCACCCAACGTGTCAACATTTTTATCTTCTATGCACATTTCATGTGTGCTTTCCCCATTAGGGAACATGCTATATATTATTCTCCAAGACATTTGATACAGAATGCTCAACATGCTGACACCAAATGCAGATCTTTGCTTTCTGGCTTCTTGTCAAGTTTGATATTCTGTGGAATGAATTAATTAAAAATTAAAAGGCCCATCTTGCTTGCTTCCCTATGCTTTATCTCACACACTGCATACATGTTATTTATATGTCTGGCTCATGGTCTGCCTCTTTTCTTCAAACGTAAGCTCTATGTGCATAGCATGGTATTGGGCATAGAAGGACATACTTGTTTAATGAATGAGTGATTCAAAACAATCTACTAGTAAGGACAGCTGGGCCTTATGTTGACTGTTCTTAGTTGCTCTTCCAATTAGTTAAGATGGCAGAGCCTTACAGAGATGGAGATACCACGGTAACTGAAATGGGAGGACTTAATTTCCATCATGAACTGGTATTCAGATAATTGTACAAATGTCTTGTGATTTTTGGTTGTTAGAAGTTTGGAAGTATGTGACAAGTGTCTTGGCTTGTGTTTGTGGCACAGGGTGCCAACACTGGCCCATACCTGGCAACGACTTTGGCACATAGGTAATGTATAAGGAAATGTGACAAGATGAAGTCTTGTCCACTATCTTGGCTTTGGTTGTCCAGTGGCTCCAGTCTTTGGTAACTTATGACGGCTGTGGTTTACTTATTGAATATAGTGAGATTGTGTGATAAGAGATGTGAACTTATTTTGACAAAGTGCACAACTCTTTCTTGGTGCCCTTTATAGCCTGTGAGGCTCAGAGCACAGTGACTCAGAGCACCAGAGGGCAGCACACACTAACTTTCTCCTCTGCCAGAAGGATAAGGACAGTGACCCATTCACAAAACCTTTGACCCAAAATATGTCCTGCCTTCAAGATGTGAAGGGGTAAAGATACAGCAGAGACTCAGGGAATGGCCAACCAATGACTGCCCCAAACTGAGACCCATCCCATGGGCAAGAAATAATCCCTGTCACGATTAATGACAGCATTATGCTTGCAGAACCTGTCCTCTGAGAGGTTCCACCCAGCAGCCTATGGACAGAAATGCCTTGTACCCAAATATTAGATGAAGCTCGGAAGTCTTATGGAAGAGTTGGGAGGATTGAGGGACCCAAAGACGAGAGGGACTCCATAGGAAGACCAACAGAATCAACTAATCTGTACCCTTGGGGTCCTGTAGAGACTGAATCACCAACCAAAGAGTGTTCACAGGCTGGACCTAGGTCTCCTGCACATACATAGTGGATATGCAGCTTAGTCTTCACGTGGGTCAACAATGGGAGCAGGGTTTGTCCTTCGGCCTATTGCTTGCCAGCTAGTGGACCCTGAGTCTCTAACTGGGCTGCCTTGTCTGGCCTCAGTGGGAGAGGATGTACCTAGTCCCACAGTGACTTGATGTGTAGGGTTGGGGGGTTCTCAAAAGAGAAGGGTAAAGTGGATTGGGAGGAGGATTTGCATGGGGGAATTCTGGGAGGAGAGAAAGGTCTGATATTTGACTGTAAAGTGAATGAATAAATATATTTAAATTTAAAAAACATAACATTCTCCACTGTCATTAGAGTCTGACTGGCTGGCTTCAAGTAGCCTGTCTCCTTCTCCTCATTTTCTCATCTTCTCCCTTGCATTCTCTCAGCATACTCTCAAACAAGCCCCGGGCCCTATAAAACCTGTCATAGTTAATAAAACACAAGATGGTTTTCTTTGGTGGATCCTAACTAAAACGTTAGTGATGCGTTTCCTCTGGCTTCCACTGACCTCAAATGCCTCAGCACACTCTAGACTCCACTGGCCCTCTGGCCCAGCACATTGGCCTACTTGCCATCCCTTAGCTATGCCATGATGCCCCCATCCCAGATCCTTGGCACACAGTTTCCTCTGCAAAGGATACCCTGCCCTTTCAAGTCACGTGCTGAGCCCTCTATCCCTAGTGTCTTGGTCCACCCCAGTCATGTAAGGGGATGTATCAGGCCTGTCCCTTTCCTAGACAGACTGAGGGTTGTAGTTTGTGTTGAGCTACACACTGGCTCTGACTGACCCTTAGCGCTGTGTAGCACACCTGCAAGTCATTAGGGAGAGTGTTTGCCCAGGCTTCTGCCCCTTCTAAGGCTAAGGGTAAAATGGCAAACATCATCCTCATCACCAACACCTACTCCATCATCATCACTCTCTTACTCTCGCAGTCACGTGCCTTTTAATATTCTATTCCTAGAGTGTGCTGGTTAAACCAGCGCCAAGCAAAGTACCAAGCGTCTGTGTGCTTGTATCGCAGGAATCCCAACGTCCTGAGCCACACAGCTAGCTTCCTCAACCAAATGCGATATACATTCTGGAATTCTGCTGAGTTCTCCACAACTGGAGTAACTTCTAGGTTTTTTTGATTTGTTTGTTTTGTTTGTTTGTTTGTTTTGAATTTTATGAACCCTTGTGCTCTCGGAGAGCCTGTATATTTTCAGTCTCCTCTTAGGAATTTAAATGTTTGGAGTAAAAGTTGAGCTATACTGATCACTCAGTATCTTATAGCACCAAGTATTACTCGGTAAGAAGAGACAGTAGGCAAATATCTAACCAGTTGAGTGGTTTGACTCCATAGTTTTGGTTGTAGGCTGTTCTTAGCCCCTTGCTACTAAGATTTCAGAACACCAGATTTCAGCACATTTCTTCAAAGTGACATATCTCCTTTCATAACTATTGTAAACATAATTAGAACTTTAAGATATGCCATATATAAATTGAAATATTTAGAGACTATACATATATATACATATAATATGTGTGTATCTATATATACACATATATAATATACATATATGTACATATATATTCCTTTTTCCCCCAAAACAATTTTTTATTAGATATTTTCTTCATTTACATTTCAAATGCTATCCTGAATGTCCCCTATACCCTCCCCTTGCCCCAATCCACCCACTCCCAGTTCCTGGCCCTGGCATTCCTCTGTACTGGGGCAATATATATATTCCTATTGCAAGAACATTCCACAGCCATTCTCCTTTCCTCTTGTCCTGATTTCATGTGAATCTAGTTATGTATCTACACACACATTTATATGTGATATATACATATATGTATATAAGATAAATATGTGATATATGCATATATGATACATTTTGATATAGCATTTTGATTGTATTCTCTAAAACATCAGAACATTAAAGTAGTTTTTGATCTATCATCCGTCCATCTATATCAGTGCTAGAGATTGAAGCCAGGGCCTCTTACATCTCAGGCATGTATTGTTACACTACTCTACACCACACCACAGCAATAGGTATTTGGAAAAGAATTATTTTTAGCAGTGCTGGGAACCAAATTCAGAGCAATCCATGGTAGGCAAACAGATGCAATGAAGCTTCTCCTCATGCTAAGTTTTTGAGGTAAATAAGCCCCAGGAAAGAGCAGTTATGCCAGGCGTTGGGTAAATATGTTGCCCCCTAGGAATGAAGTCAGAATAATGTGGAAAGGTTTAGCATGCAGCAAAATGTTCCTAAAGAAAACACACTTCTCTTGGTTTGCATTCTCAAAATTTTTTTTAAGAAGAAAGTCTCAGGGCATTGGAATGTTCGTTCTCTCATTGTTTTACAGAGACACGGACGTCTCAAAAGCCTTCCCACTAGTTCTAACTTGGTTTTCTCAGAGGCATTTCTGTGAGCCATTCTTCTGTTTGCTGTTACTGTATTCATACAGGCGTGGAACCCAGAGAAGCCTACAGTGATGGATTTTGACGATATCTTTTTGATTTTCACTATCCCAAACACCAGAGCATACAAGCCATCTTTTGACAAGTACTACATCGAATTTATTTCAACTCTGAATTTGTGACTAGACCCATTTTTTTTTCCTAAGAACACATCATCTTAGATTCAAGCACATAGTTGCTGAGTTTCACTAAAACAAAACCAAAACAAATAAAAAGAAAACCAAACTTAAAACCCCACAGAACTTGAATCAGCTCATGGAGCTTGCATACTCTCATCAAATTAGCCTTGTTACTTTTACAGGGAATTTTAGGAAATTACTTTAAACGTCAGGTTGAATTAAGCACAGGAGCAAATATTTGCCTCCCAAACCAGTGGCACCAAGAGAACTACTTAGCTCTGAAGCAAGTGTAGCACTCAGCTTGCTGGCCTAACACCTGCCCTCCAAGATCTTCAAACAGGAGAAGGGGGGTATTTTGGAGTGGAACCTTATTCTCACAGGTCACCCAGGATGCTAACTCCATAACTTACATCCCAACTTTAGAAATGTTATTTTTAGTTTTTACAAAGTATTTTTTGTGTGTATACCAAACAGAATTACTTACTGTTGTCTCCTTTAAGGGAACAAGTACCTGCCAAATTCAAGTTTAGTTTCCAAGCCATCTAGCATAACATAATTAAAGTGCTCTTTGGCACTCTATCAGATCAGCATGATCAGTTCTTTCTAAGACACATTTGGCATAGAAGGCAGGACTATATTTCCTGCTGCTGTCAGTCTGGGGGTGGGTAAGACCAGAAGGCAGCAAATAAGTAAACCTACTCGCACCTTTAAGTCTCACTTGCCTTGGCCCAAAGTGGGCATATCTCAAAGACTTCCTAAGGGGGTCAAATGTCATAGCAATGGCAGTTTTTGAGGTTACTGAGGTAGTTTTTTCATAGTAATAATATATATGCTGGTCATTGGGGTTTCAGGAAACAAAGCTAAGTTCTCAGATTTGTGGGAAGAACTGACTGTAGAGGTGTATCTGTGCTGAGAGAGGAAGCTTCCGCAGGATTCAGATCAAATGGACGCTTTCTCCCTTCATATTAAGAGCCAGTCTTAGTTCCAGACCCTACTCTGAGATATCAGTAGAGATCATAATTTTATGGAATTGCACAGTGATTAAAGGAGGAAGTGATGTCTGTTAAGATATCGTTGGGGAACAGTGACAGCCACCTTCATCATCTCATCTCGTAGATCTGCAAGATGTAACACAAACACCATGGGGATGACTCACTATAGGGATGACTCACTATGGGAATGATTCACTATGGGGATGACTCACTATGGGAATGACTCATCATGGGGATGACTCACTATGGGGATGACTCATTGTGGGGATGACATCATAGTGATGACTCACCCATGGGGATGACTTACTATGGGGATGACACACTTGGGGATGATTGAAAGGGTTCTGAGGACACAGGATTAGGAGTGATACCATTGATGAAGCTCAGGCCCCTATCTTTCTCTTTCCATAACACTGACCTGGCCCTTTACATTATGAAGTTCCACAGAAACACTCCTTTCAAGTACAAGGTACAGCCAACACCTTAAGATGGCCAACGTTCAGAAAATCATCCATATTGACTTTTTAGATGTTAGGCAATAATATGTGAATAATACATGTATTACAATCTATGAATGATTTTAATGTGTATTTCTCTAAAAACCACATGAAAAACAGTTTACATTTCTATTCTTTTTCCATACAGTATATTCTAATCATATTCTTTCTGCTTCCCCCCAACTCTTCCCAGATTCTTCCGACCTATACAACTTCACGATCTTTCAAAACAATTCATTTTGAAACAATATTTACCTCCTTAAGCTGGTTTTATTGCTAAAAAATAATTATGAGTTTATAAAATATAAATCCTTATCTTGACCAATTCATACACTAATATAGGAATCCAAACCAGAAGTCTTAGGTTTGCTGAATTTGGGAAATTGGCTTTAAATTCTAAAAAAAATAAAATAAAATAAAATAAAAAATAAAAAATTAAAAAATTTTAAAAAAATCAATATATAAAGAAGTTTTGGTGCCTTCCTGCTAATGAGCTATGTATTTTGATTTCCTTCATGTAACAAATGTGTACTTCTCAAGTGCCTGTAAAGTAGAACTGACTTGAGTTAGAACTGACTTTAAGATTATTCTGGTAATTTTAAAGTCAGTGCAGAAAAGGATATGAGTGCAAAATGATTACTGTAGTGAAACAATTACACCGCAACATCATTTTAAAGCATATATTTTTAAAGTATAAATATTTCCAGAGAGCTGTTACATTTCAACTTCCTAATGCTTCAGGCAATTATGTAAGCAACTCTATTTTTATTTTAGGTAATTTCTACATGTTTCTAACTACAGATTTCTCAGTAGACAAATACAAATACATTTTTTTATGGTTGTAGACTGGAGCCTGTATTTAAGCCATCACTTTGTACTTATCACAGTGTCACTAATAGGCAGCTACTCAAATATTCATAATTACAGAAAAAAAAATCAGTATTCTTTATTCTTCAGAAATTGAATTTAAAACATAAAGGCAATTTGGGTTCACACTCTGCACTGCCCATGGTAACTGCAGATTAGATGGATGGAGGGAGACCTGTAATGAGCTGCATTGAGAGGCATTGGATTTGCTAATGATCTTATTGCCACACACCCTTCAAATAAATCTCTAAGAGAGGAGCAGTGGTGCAGGCCTGTGTGAGAAGTGTGATGGAGGCTGGGGCATCGGATCACACCTTTGTGCTCAGTCTCAATAAAAAACAAAAGAAACAGGGCGTGTGTGCTGCACGCCCCTATCCTGGTTTGCACAGGGACAACAGCAGGCTGAAGAAGTGGCTCACTTCAGGGCAACTCACAGCACTGAAACCTTCACACATTAGAGCCACTGAGTGGCTCATTTCAACGACTTACCTTGCAAACACTGGTTGGAATATATACTCATGAGGATTCAGGTTCTGTTTCAAGGAAGAGGTAAGATTTTCAAATGCTTTAAAGCCATTTTCTTTGTAATAGTCAATAAGGTAATAAATGTGTATTGAAAAACATGGTTGGCAGTATGATCTTAGGCTGAACTCGGAGATCTTGGAGAGACACTGGGCAGGCTCATGTAGAGACAAGAGGGAGCAAAGGCAAGCCAAGGCCAGGGAAGTGTACCTTATGGCCTCCAGATGCCTCTGAATTCAATTTAACAGAAGTTTAAACTTGTGTTAAATAAGAACAATAGCCCAGCAGGCAGTTTTCAGTAGGCTATAGGAAAAAAAAAAAATAGAAACTAGATCCTTCAGTTTACCCCTGAAATCTCCAGGCTATTTCCCCATCTGCAGTTACTTAGGTCCCAAAGAGGTGTAAGACAGAGGTAAGAGCTGATAGGGGAAGCTGTTCAGAGTCTGAAGAGATGGAACTGAGTACGAAATGGCTCTAGGCACCCCTGGGAGTGGTACCTCTCCACTGCCTTTTGAGGCTCAGTTCTCACAAACTTAAAATGTAGCCAGGCAGAGGAGGTGCACATTTCTCAGGTAGCTGTTCAGGAATAGAAGGGAGGATACCAAGGACCCCATTTGACTAGGGCTTATGGCTTTCTGAACAATACAATGGATGGAGAGAGAGTGACATGTTACAACGTAATCACAAAGGGATGCTTATATTGATTAGGAAGCTATTGTATTATTATTATGAAGCACAGAGTCAAGTTGAGGAATACCAACGGATTAAAAGATTCTCTCTTCTTTAAATCAAAGGATTAACATTTACAATAACGTTGAGCCATTAATGGAGTGACAACTGCAGAGGAGATGAGATGGACCAGTGGAAAGTTTAAGAGTGACGTCTTGGGAATTACATATTTGTAACTCAGAGAGTAAGGGTACAGTTGTAAGACTGTTCACACAAGGTAGGGGAAGGAGATGAGGCCAAAGAACTGAAAAATGAGCACACAGGTTGGGTTGTCCACAGACATACTGAACATGCCAAAGAAAGAGTGGTGCAAGGATAGAGTTGGCCAGATGTAGAAATCTAAAGTGAAAGCAAAGAATAAACAAAGAATGTGGGGGTGAGGAGGTGGGGGCAGCACAGTGGGATAAGATACAAAATATCAACCTTTTAATTCAGAAAAGATTTTTCTACTTACCAGTGTTCCCACTATACAAATTAGTTTGTTTTAGTTCTTACAATAATACTTTATATTATGTACTATTTATGTGCAAGTTGCTATGACAAATCCCCAAGATGTAACTACATGAGAATAGGAAGCTTTCGTATCTGGATCACTACAAGGTCACAGGACTTAGAATAACTGGCAGGCTCATTTTAGCCATTAATGAGCTAGTATGCAAATAAATAATTAAACTGAACTACTTATTAGGCATTTGCCATATAGAACTAGTAATGAAAATACCCAAGATTTAGAATGTATTCTAATATACAAATTAGAAAGTTGTATATATGGAATGTTCTATAACTATCATTTGACAGAGAAGCTGAATCCTAGAGACAGACAATACCAGTAAACATAAACAGCTCCTTAAGCATGATTCAAGAGGCTTCAGGTGTTCAAAAGTAGAACAGATTCATTTCCCACACTTTGGCTTTAAGGATGCTTTTCCCAACAGTCTGCAGAGGTCACGCTCCCTATAGCATACTTCAGGAGCACCTCCAGCTCTGATTACAGAGGCAGCTAAACATTAGATTTGAAAATGCGTCTCTCTTCTCTCCTCCTACGATTTATGCTCCATGAGAAAAGAAAAACGGCACCTTTCCCAATACTGAACCTACTCAGCTTGTCGGACCCATCTTTCCACAGGACAAATGCTTGATGACAGAGCAGGGTGTAAAAAAAGTGTCACATAAACTATGATGATTTCCTTAAGACTTGTTGAGAAAACAACCATGTAATCCGGTATCTTATAATATGGGACGCTTTGGCCATCAACAACTCCATTGTGGTTTAGAAACCAACTCTTTTGGTTTCATAGATGAAGAGGACTGCTGTAGCTTGCCCTTATTCATATAGTTGTTTCTCTGGAAAAAAATTAGGAGCAAAAATACATTTGATTCATGTTTTCTACTTCCCCTTAAAGCAAACAGATTTTGTTCTTAGAATTAATCTGTCTGTGATTCCTTTTCCAATGCTCTCCGGGGGTGACATTTTTAGGTTTATTTTCACTCTGCTTTTCTGAGAGCAGAGGACTATAAATCTTGCGGACAATTGCTCTTGCTTTAGTTATCTGGCTCCTGGGCAAGGAAAGATGGCACAGTGGGACATATTAACGAGGCAGCAAGAATAAAGTGGTTTGCTGCTAAGTGTCCCATGCAGTGTGAGCACTCTCCCTGACTGTCCGTGAATCAGACTCTTGATACTACAAGCACAGTGTGCCTTCTGACAACCACTACGGCAGGATTTGGTACACTGGGAGGGCTTTCTGGCTTTCTCTGTCCGGACATTCCTGAGATCAAGTGAAATTTTAGTTTTTCTTTCATTAAGTTCTCCTCATTAAAAGGCATTTTGAAAGTTGAGAACATTTTTGCCATTCTTACACACAGTTAGTAAAAATATATTTGGGTGACTCCTTTTGAGGGAGCTTGGCAGCTTCACCCATGTTGACTGCACAATTCATTCTGAGAAAAGAGACTTAAAGGATGTTTTTCACATTTGCAAACTCATACATGTGGTGATGCTTGTTACACACCAGTATGAAATAGGGAAAGTCTGAATACAATGTAAACTCTTTTTATATGAGAAGAACATGGTAAATTACCATCCATCCATCCATTGTTCTCCCATCCTATCTATCTATCTATCTATCTATCTATCTATCTATCTATCTATCTATCTATCTATCCATCCATCTACCCTTTCATTGGGACTATGATGCAGCTGTCAGGACTGAGATAGAACCAAATGCATGGTTTACCTATAGACTATGAGCAAACAATTGACAAGATGGTGCACGTAACATCCCATCTTTGTAGTCCATGTGTGTGTCTGTTGCATAGGGTATAAATACACTTTTAAAAGCCTGGAGTTTACATATCAAGTAGGCATCAGCAATCATTTCTAACACAGAGTTGGTGTTTTTCTGAAAATGGAGCCCAAGAATTTTGTGCTGTGGTTGATGGGCTGTACTATAGTCAACAACATAGCTCATGTGTTACACGTCAGTCACATGACTAATGAAAACCTTTCCAGGCTTGCTACTCGCTGACAGCAAAAGCAGTGGCCCGTGAAGAGTGGTTGTACATACGCATGTCACACATGTCATATGTATTTATTAGATATGTCATACACATAGAAACCTTTCTAAAGCAAGAACTTCTCAAGTGTTATTCATCTTGAAATGAACTGCTACTTTCACAGGCTGTGTTCAGGAAACTGTTAGGATCGGATGCTTTCCTCAGGCTCATTCTTTTTTTCTTTTGTGCTTTTAGTGCCCAGAACAGGTAAGGCATGCAGAACTGACATGCAAAATGACCCAGTGTGGTCATATACAATGCCAAGTCAGAGAGATGCACAGAAAACATGAACTTACACTCTTTATGAGCTCTAATTGGACTTCAAAGAGACTAAAAATGATTATTAGGACTACTGATAGTGACCAAGAGCATCCTAAAATAACTTACATTTTGGAATCATCACAATTCATCAACTGTATGTCGTATTATATAATTTATGATATGTACAATGTTCTGTGTTTTATTTGTATTTTCATCATTCAGTAAAGGTAAAATATTTTGAGATGGCATTACTTCTATACTTGCTTTTGAGCTGTTACATATGTAGCTCAGACAGGCCTCAAACTTTGCACGTAACCCAAGTGATGTCAACAGTTATGATCTTCCTGTCAAGGCAGTCAAGGCCTAGAATTTCAGACAGCCACCAACAGTTTGGTTCCTATATCTGATGACTTGCATGTGGTGATTTAAAGAACCCCCAGAGTCACACAGAGCACTGGGAGCCAGGTAGCATCATTCTGTTTCAGTTAGGGTGGAGAGAGCACAGATTTCATTCCAAAATAATTATAATTTAATAAATCATTTTTTATTATGCTCTGAGTTGGCTTAAATTTGGGTGTGGGTACCAGAGTGCTTGAACTCAATGGATTTGAACGTAACACATGCAGGCACATCTGGTAGTGGTGGGCAGACTCTGCATCTGGAATCTTCTTTTTGACACCATCCACTTGGCAGTAAGAATTATGGACAACCAAAAGACACTGTCAACAAGACAAAAAAATGCCACCAACAGATTGGGAAAGTATTTTTACCAATCCTAAATCTGATTGAGGACTAAAATCCAATATATACAAAGAGCTCAGGAAGCTGGACTCCAGAAATTCAAATAACCCCATTAAAAATGGGGTACAGAGCTAAACAAAGAATTCTCAACTGAGGAATACCAAATGGCTGAGAAACACCTGAAAAAATGTTCAACATCCTTAGTCATCAGGGAAATGCAAATCAAAACAACCCTGAGATTCGATCTCACTCCAGTCAGAATGGCTAAGATTAAAAATTCAGGTGACAGCAGATGCTGGCGAGGTTGTGGAGAAAGAGGAATACTCCTCCATTGCTGGTGGGATTGCAAGCTTGTACAACCACTCTGGAAATCAGTCTGGCGGTTCCTTAGAAAATTGGGCACAGTACTACCGGAGGATCCAGCAATACCTCTTCTGGGCATATACCCAGAAGATCTTCCAACTGGTAATAAGGACACATGTTCCACTATGTTCATAGCAGCCTTATTTATAATAGCCAGAAGCTGGAAAGAACCCAGATGTCCCTCAATAGAGGAATGGATACAGAAACTGTGGTACATTTACACAATGGAGTACTACTCAGCTATTAAAAACAATGAATTTATGAAATTCTTGGGCAAATGGATGTATCTGGAGGATATCATCCTTAGTGAGGTAACCCAATCACAAAAGAAGTCACTAGATATGCACTCGCTGATAAGTGGATATTAGCCCAGAAACTTAGAATACCCAAGATACATTTTGCAAAACACAAGAAAACCAAGAAGGAAGACCATCATGTGGATACTTCATTCCTCCTTAGAATAAAGAACAAAATACCCATGAAAGGATATAAGTACAGAGACAAAATTTAAAGCTAAGATGAAAGGATGGACTATCCAGAGACTACCCCATCTGGGGATCCATCCCATCATCAGCCACCAAACCCAGATACTAATGCACATGCCAGCAAGATTCTGCTGAATGGACCCTGACATAGCGGCCTCTTGTGAGGCTACGCCAGTGCCTGGCAAACACAGAAGTGGATGCTCCCAGTCAGCTATTGGATGGAGCACAGGGTCCCCAATGGAGGAACTAGAGAAAGTACCCAAGGAGCTGAAGGGGGCTGCAACCCTGTAGGTGGAACAGCAATACGAACTAACCAGTACCCCCTGAGTTTGTGTCTCTAGCTGCATATGTAGCAGAAGATGGCCTAATCGGCCATCACTGGGAAGAGAGGCCCCTTGGTCTTGCAAACTTTATATGACCCAGCACAGGGGAAGGCCAGGGCCAAGAAGTAGGAGTGGGTAGGTAGGGGAGCAGGGGCAGGGGGAGGGTATGGGGAACTTTCGGGATAGCATTTGAAATGTAAGTAAAGAAAATATCAAATAAAAAAAGTACATGAAATGGTAAGAGCATTTATTACATTGCTCAAATTTATAACATCCCCCTTTTATATGAGATATCTCTATGATATATTTCACATATTTGAAGAAAAACAGAACAACTTAGAGCTTTAAAACACTGGTTGCATTTATAATTTTCCCAATAGTATGAATCACACAACATTAGCACAGTGAAGCAGGACAAACAAAAGAATTTCCAGACTTTTAGTGCCCATAGGGATTTTCTACAGTGTGACCTTAGGAATGTTCCCAGTAAAGTCAGAAAACCAATTAGTTACAAACGTTTATCATATTCAGAAAGTACACCAAAGGCAGAATACTATACATCTTCTCAATGTTGCTCCTTTCAATAACCCTATGCTCGCATGGTTTTATCCATTCTGCCATTTGATATACCCATTAAAAGACGAACATATGAAAGATTTCCACATTGAATTTACACCACTTGATTTTTTTGCTCCTTGTAGACATGTGGTATATTGATTAAGGTTTCTCCATGACAACACTCTTGACTCTCATAAAGTGACCTGTCAATAAACCTAGCAAAGTCACTACAAGAATATGGGTATCACCAACTTTACCATGGACTACTTGATTATTAGAAGGTTTTGGATATGTATTTATTACTATTCAATGTGCAAAACCTAAATATTATGAGCCTATACAGATTGGCACTTCCACAGCATAGCTCTAATGGAGCTACAAATCAAATAAAGTTATCTCTTAAGGGAAAAAAAAAAAGAATGATTGTCAACACCATACTTTGGCTGCTAAGACTGTGTCTGTAATAAGAGATGTTCCTGCCCTGTCTTTGCTCCTGGGAGGCTGCCAAGGGGAGTTACCTCCTCCTCGGAGGCTGTCTAGGAGTATGGTTTCCTGTGGGTCACTGCTTTTATGCCACTGGAAACCAAACATAGCAAAGAACATAGCTGATATTCCAGTTCTGAAAGCTTGTGGATGTTACCTGACATTAGGAGATGCCAGAGGAGAAAACCTGAGTGAGATGTGTATAAGGCTGAGTGAGAGCCATGGGTTACTGTTTTCTTTTTATTATGGGTGTGTGTGCAGGTGCATATGTGTGTGCACATGAGTATATGTATGCATGTGTGCATGACAGACAGATATATAGATAATAGGTAGATATGATAGATAGATAAATAGATAGATAGATGATAGATGATTGATAGATACATAAATAGATACATAGATGATTGACGATAGATAGACAGACAGATAGATAGAAGTTTCCATTTAATCATATTTTTATTCTCCAGTTCATCAGTGTTTTGTAGATTCACCATGTTCTGTAACTGGCATCACGACCTGGTCCACCTCAGACAGAAACCATGCCCAAGATAGAATGACTCTCTATTTACTCTGATCCCTGGGAACATCAAATTAACTTTCTGTCTATAACTTCTTTCAGTTGACTTCACAAACACTGCTTAAAACTTATTTAGCATTTAGCTTGTGCCAGACACTATGCTATGTGTCTTCCATGAATTTGTTCACTTACTCTGTGTACATAAGGATTCTGCTACTGAGTCCTTTACACAGAGGAAGAGGCAGAGATGCAGAGGCGTGGAGCAGCCTGCCCAGGATCACAGGGCCCATGACTGGAGGAGCCAGGAGCCCACTGCAGCATTCTGACATCAAGGCTCCCACATGACAGGAGTTGCAGCTCTGCCTGCATTTCAGAAACTCTGAGCACCAACCGTAATTAAAGTTTATGTCACACTTCACAGTCCGCCAAGTTTTAAAATGGATAAAACTGTAAGCACAAAAATATTCCCTTAGGGCATCTAAATCCAAACAGCAGGATGGTGCGTCTGCCCTTTGAATTCTTTTTAAACAGAAAGGGGCACTAATTTGACCTGATGTTTCCTTTCTAGAACACCTAATTTAAATTTCTCTAACAAAAACCTGCAAAATCTACTTTGATTCTGGGAAACCCTGTGTTTCTGCATACTGAGCAGCACACCCTTTCCTACCAGTATTTTCTTACACATGTTACTGAAGTGATTGATTCTGCTTTTAGCCTCACTTCACTCAATAGTCCCCTGATCTGAGAAAATACCCCCACCTCACTTTATTTAAGCTCTCTTCTTTAAGTCAAATCAATGACTGCTTGACTCCTAGAGTAGAGTTTATAATCTACTCTCCGCAATGCAGGTCCTCAGTATGGATTTCTCTTTTTGCACACACATATGGAGGCAGAGTTCTCACATGCTGATGATAGCATTTTGTGGATCATTAATTGTGTGTTCAGTTGCTTCTGTCTCTCCTGCCAGCTAAGAACACTTACTTCTTTCCACCAGTGATTTTTTTTTTCTTATTAGAGCCAACATCCCTGGACACACTGGTGCCTTGCACTATCAGGTGCCTCTGAGTGTTACACTTTCACAAGTTTCCTAATGTAGTTCAGGTTTGTCTCCCAAGATCTTAGGCATGCATTCTACATCCTGCTGGAAGTTTTAAGTGTTCACCTTCTTCAAAACAAAGTCTTAAAATAGTCTGCTTATGAAATTTGTGACAGTTATTATCAAATTAGATCTGTATTTTTCTTTTTTGGCTATAAAACGTATTGTATAAATTACTAGACTGATTCCCTTGTAGCAATGAATCAGGCTCTGTAAATGTTTAAGATAACGTCTTCTACTTTATGACTAAGAAATATACAATATAACACTAAGGGGCACAGCATCAGGGGATGCATGTGTTGAGAGGGAAAAAAGAATGCTTCCTGCACAAATCAAGAAGAGGTTCTCAGAAAAATGTGAGGTATCTGGACACAACAGTGGACCAAGGCCGGGTATAAACATTCAGGGCTAGCACATGCCTGCTGTGTGACCTTGGATTGTTATTCAATCCTGCTACTAAGCACTGTGTGTGTGTGTGTGTGTGTGTGTGTGTGTGTGTGTGTCTTCAAAAATGATCTTGAAAATAATTAGATATATTTAAGAAAGCAGTTGATGTGATTAAACTGAGTTAATGAATACAAGCTAATTAAATGACTCTTGGAGTGGGTCGGGTTTTCATTAGTGACCAACTGATGTATCAGGGATTTTAAAAGCATGCATCAAAAGGGAGAGTGCATATGAGGGAGACTGATGGGTCGGGTGTTGTAACAGAGGAATGGCCTTGGTTTGGGAAAGCGGAGGGTGAAGGTGGTCATGCTTCTGTTCTCATCTCAAGAGACCGTGGGATGTAAAGAGACTACGGGTTGGACAAATATTAGTTAGGTATCCAACTGACTGACAGATAATACATGAGAAACAGATAACACCAGGACAGACAGACAGAAAAGAGAGAGCAAGTTTAAAGGTTTAAAGAGATGCAAAGAACACAAAATTTCAAGAACGACAGGAAGAAGCTAGGAAGAGAAATGGCTGTGAGGTGGCAGACACGCCAGCTAGAAGGAACTGATCTCGCACAGGGACAGGTTTTTGGGACAGAAAGCAAATGCATTTTGAAGCGTGGGGACAAGTTAATAACAAAGCATATTGCTGTGTAAATTTTAGGGCAGTGTGAGACCTCGTGAGCACACTGCCTGGGCTAGATCAACTACTGAAAATCTAACCTTAGTATTTCAGGAGGACTTCATTCTAGTTTTCCACAGTACTGTCAGCTACTTGCAGTCCACTAGGAGAGTTTGAAGTCTCTTACCTGTAAAATTAATAAATGTTTGAGGAGATGAACATCCTAACTACTCTGCTGTGAGCATTACATGTTATTTGCATGTATCAAATTATTTCCTTAAACCCCATGGATATGAAGGAAAAAAAAAAAAAAGAAGGTTCCCCGGCATGCTCCTCCATAGCAAGGACACAGGCTTTGGATGTAGGCATACCTGCACTGAACTCCTGGCTGTTCAGTTTGGTAACTATGTGACCTTGAGCAGCAATTCACTGACTTTAGCTTTTGCTTCTAAAAGTGAGAGGGAATGGAAAGACCTACTATATAAGAGTGGTTAACAATATAAAACACTGTAAAAAAAAAAAGGCCAAGAAATATGAACACAGATAACATTTATTAGGAAGTTATATGTGAGGAATTGAGAGCAATGAAGGGGCTTGGAACTCCACAGGAAGACCAACAGAGTCAACCAACCTGGACATGTGGCGGATCTCAGAGACTGAACCACCAACCAAAGAACATACACGGGCTGGGCTTAGGCCCCCTACACATATGTAGCTGATGTGCAGCTCAGTCAGTCTTTCTGTAAGCCCCAAACCACTGGAGCGGGGCTATCCCTAAAGCTGCTGCCTGTCTGTGGAATATGCTCTAGCTGGGCTGCCTTGTCTGGCCTCAGTGGGAGAGGATACACCTAGCCCTGCAGAGACTTGATGTGCCAGGCAGTAGAAGAGGGGTGTGGATAAGGGGAGAGTCCACATTCTCAGAGGAGAAGGGAGGGGTACAGGGAGAGGGACTGCATGGGGGTATTGGGGGGAAATGCAGCAATTGGGATGTAAAATGAATTAAATTTTTTTTTAAAATATGTGGTTTATAAGGGTAATTTGAAGTAAGGGGACAGCCTAAAGCCAACAATTGGAGCAAGTGCAGGGCACCGAGGGACGGCACTCTGTCCTATTCTCCTTACAGGAATGTAAATCTCCTGAAGATTTGATTAACTCTATGAATATTCAGTACTTATAAAAATCTAAGTCTTCCCTGCCATAATCCTATATAAGCCTGCAGTTCTTAAACAAGCTAACAGCAGCTATTCGTTCCCTTAGTCAGGCAGATGGTGTCAGCGCTCACTCAGTGTAGTGTTCTGGTTAAGGACATCCACTTCCCACCAGTTGTAATCCAGTTTTAAGCTTTATGGAGAGCCCTTCTCTTCAATCATTGAGTTAAGGCTTTAGCATCTTATTATACACACGGGACTCTTAATCCTGGCCCACCAAGGATGGGTCAAAGGCACCTGGGTTTTAAGTTATCTGGATTTACTACTAATGGTCATGACTATAATAATGATAACAATAATAATAACAATAATAATACAGAGTTAAAGTTTTTACAAGATTCATTAGTTGATCTTCAAGTTAAAATCCCAGTTATAATCGATCATTTTACTTTTGTTGAATTAAATAGTTTAAGAAGTAACAACCAGTAAAAATACAAATGGCTGTTGACAGGAAGAAGATCTAGTTTGTCTGTAAGACTGGAGTTGAGCCTTTTAAAAATCTGAAGAAAAAATTTCCTTAATTGAGAAAGCATTTTGCATAAAGGCTACCATGCAGAGAACCTTCTAAGCCAGGGACACACCGGAATCTGAGCCGACCAGGACCCAAGTTCCTTCACTTACTGTGATTGACCCACAAGGTTAACTTCATTCTTACTCAGTCTTATACTAATGTTTAGTCATGGATACCAAGAAAACTGGCTGTGGAAACCTCTTGGGCTTTCTCTACATATGTAATCAGCTATGGGCTTGCCTCCTGGGCTCCAGCAGCAGAAAGCCATCTGGAAGCTTCCTGTGAATGACGCTTGCTGCGCAGAACTCTTTGAGAGCCCTTTCCCAGTTTCCCCTGGAGTTGCCATGCCAGACACCATGTGTGGCTGACAGCCACTTCAAAGGTATTGGATATTGCTTTGGAGCTACCTGTCCTCTCCCTGTCGTTTGGATAAAATGCTCCCCTGTGCAGTCAGAGTACAAAGCTTCAAAGAAAGAAACCGTATTTACTTCTTGCCTCTTTACAAACTTCTGGTCAGGCTAGGTATGTGCAGGAGCTTAATGACTGTTAAATATAGAGAAACTGGCACAGGCATTCCACAATGCTAGCTGCTGCTGTGAGGGCATTCTGCCATCTCATGGTGCAGCAGGAGCACCTTGGACATGATTCCTACTTCCCTCCTCCACTGGCCTTACAGAGACCAAAGCGAAGTACTAGTTAGTGTACTAGTTAGCTCCCCCACCTGTGAATAACCACTTTAGTTTGTCATTATAGGGATTAGAGGTAAGGTCACAGTAACAAGGAACACTTACCATTACTGTAATTGTTATTAAGCCATTTATTTCTCAGTTTACAAAGGAAAATTATTAACCCTCTTAAGTAATTTGCTCCAGTTTACATACACAGTTGGTAGTAGGAGGGTTTGTACCTACGCAGGACAGCCACCCACCTACTGAGGCCTCTGGGTGGTGTGCTCAGAGGGGAACTTTGCAGCAGTAAATACTATGAGGGAATGAGACACTCAGAATTCCAGGACCTCACAAGAAACAAACAGCATCCAGCTATCCACACTCTGTTGGACCAACCCAGCCGGCCCACTCCTGTCCATAGATGGTTCTTGTGATCAGATCTCTTGATGTTTAGAACAGGATCTTTCTTTCCTGTTAAACCACCTGAAATCCAATGACTCCTAGACCCACAAACTCTTTCAGCTCTTCACATACCTAAGGATACCTCCCACATGTCTTCACATATCAAAGGATACCTTCCACACGTCATGTGTCCATTTTCTCATTTTTTCCTACCCAATAAGCAAACAGCAAGAGTTGGTCCAGCAGCTCTGCCTCGGTTTCCTCTAAAACTTGCATCTCCAAGCAGACATTTTCCCATCACCTTTCCCACCTGCTAAGAACCACTCAGAAACTCTTGCCCCAGAGCTGGAGGGCCAGCTCTAAGGAAATAGTATCTTCCAGATACAACAGGGTAGTTATGTATATGAACTCACAGAGACAGTGGCAGCATGCACAGGGCCTGTACAAGCTGGAACCAGATCAAATCCCAGCATGAGAAGGGGAAGTGGACACAAAATTCTCTAGCCAGAGACTTATGTGCAATTGGTGAGGGCACAGGGGTGGGGGTGGGGCATACATTTTCTTCTATGGAGCCTTACTGGGTACATCACCCCACTCCAGGACAGGCCATTCCCAGGAGTGGTGGGCCAACACAAATTAGACTCCCTCTTGTTTCCTTTGTTTATTTTGTGGGGATTGGTTTAGTGGTTAAGAGAGGGAAAGAAACCTGACACCAGGTTGTGGGAAAGTAGTAGTGGAAGATTTGAGATGACTTGGAGGAAGGAAGATACAGGATAATGTATATTGTGAAATTCTTAAAGGATAAATAAAACAGGTCAGGCATGGTGGCGCACACCTTTAATCCCAGCACTCGGGAGGCAGAGGCAGGCGGATTTCTGAGTTCGAGGCCGGCCTGATCTACAAAATGAGTTCTAGGACAGCCAGGGCTACATAGAGAAACCCTGTCTCGAAAAACCAAAAAAAAAAAAAAAAAAAAAAAAAAAAAAAAAAAAACACTTAACACAAACCAACATTTTAAAAAATTAAAGTGATAAAGTGAAAACATTTTGATATTCTCAGCGTGCTCCACTTGTCCTATTTTCTTGAAAAGCGGCTCTCTGTACCAGCTAGAGAACATTCTCTCCCGTGCGTTAGCCTCATGGAGTGTCCTCATTCCCAGTGCTAATTAGGCAGGCCTTACAGTGAGAGGATAAAAAAGGTCCCCATCACGCCTTTTATCTATTATACATGACTGATACTGGGAAAGAGTGAGCAGGATTTTTTTCTAATTAATCTGAAGAACTTGGAAGAATGATGTTGACCTTGGACACTGAAAACTATATTTTTAGGGTTATTTTGAAACAGTTTTGGTATGTAGTCCTGGGTCAATTGGTACTTGTGAAGTAGTTCAGCGTGGCCTCAGGCTTGCATTAATCCTCTGCCTCAGCCTCTGAAACACTGGGACTGCAGATATACAACACTATGTCTAATGTAGTTACTTTAAAGAAAACTGAATAACATTTACATTTTCATAAAGATTAAGATTGAAAGATTTCTATTTGAACTAATTTCCTTGAAAGGCTTGAAATTCCTCAATCAAATATTTTAAACTACTAAACAATAGTAAAACTATACCGAAGCTGTATATGATTGAATAAAAGGAAAACACAGTTTCTTTGACTGCATTCCTAGGCATACAGATAACTCAGGGGTGCACCAAAGCCTCAATAATCATATCAAATACCACCCAAGCAGCACTTGTCAAATCTTAAATACCATGCTGCCTGGCCTGATTCATTTAATCTCTAGAATAAGGGGGAAGGTATTATTGTATGCAAATTAAGGCATGGAATGGTGAAGTAGCAAGAGAAAAATCACAGGGCAGGTGAATGAAAGAGCTGGGGCTTGAGTTGATGCTTCTCAGGCTTCCACTTTCATGTTCTTGAACCCCAGGTTAAACACTGTGAGGAAGACCACACTTTCATATAGCATAGGGTAGAGTATAACGTAACAGTGTAATGTAATGTAACACAGTGTAACATAGCATAGCATAATATAGCATAGTATAACATAATGGAGTCCAAGGACTGCTACATAAAGAGTAGGGATGTTTAAGTATCCAAGATAATGTATGTAAGTGATACAGTTGGAAGTTTTGGTGAGATGATCTTTGTTGCCCTTCCCCCAGCACCAGGGAAGACAGGACAGAACCCAGGACTGAATAGAGGAAACACAATTGATTGACTACTGCATGACACTGTCTCCGTTATTTTATAATCTTATGGAATTTGGGGGTGATACATGTTCACCATGTAATTTTGTTAAACAGAAGTAAAAAAGAAAAAAAAATGTAAAAAAGTATGTTTTCCACATTTTCTCTTGTCTTTTAATATTTTAGCCTTCCCATGTAAAGTGACACAAATTAATACAAGCTTCTTCAATATTCACCTTATAAGGTAAGAGATTATAAAATTATAAGATTACAAATATATGCAATATATGATTCAACCTTATCACTGATTGATTAGCACCAACAATACTTGCTATACATATTTCTATCAGGATATAATAATATACTTAAAAAGATTTTTTACTATCTACCTAGTACTATTTCTATAATTGCTAATACATATTAATATACAATGTATAATTTAAAGTCAATCAGCTCTAATCCATTTGAAGTTATTTTGAAGTAAATTGACACTCATGTGACTTTTGCTTCATTTCTTCTATCTGAAACTAGATATATTAAAAAGCAAACACAACTTAAACTTATGTTTATTTAACCACTCACTAAAAGCAACTCTAATTTCATCACATGTTTTGATGTATGTATAAGAAACTCTCCATTTTACACATAGGAATAAGGGAGCCATTTATCACCAAAACACATGGTATCCCCTTTGATATTTCATTTTGTATTAGTTTTTTTTTCAAATTTGCCATTTGAATACCTACTCTTTTCCAGTCATAAACATTTTAATTTCATCTAAGTAAGCAGTTACTTGTAGGAGACTGTCAGATCTTTTAGTGTTATGTACTAAATCATTATGAAAGATTTAATTTTTGTGCAAGACAGTTTTGCATATTAATCATATCACTAGACACATGTTTGCTGGGGTTTAGCCATGGGCAATAAATAGAGAAGAGCAACGGTGGAGCTGTTAGATCTTGGCGCATCCATTTCTAACACATTGTACTGAGTTATGCAAGGAGTAATCACCCTCCTAAATCCAAGTCAAACATCTCAGAGAATATTTGGATGCTTAATTAAAAACGGAGTTATGTTCTTCATGTGGGCGATTTTGTACAGTGGCTAAAACGCCCATGAAAAATTAATTTAGCTCAATAAAGAATGCATGCATAACTCCCTTTTTGAAGTTAGTAAATCGCTTCTGCCATTTCTACTAAGACACAATGCAGAAACAGATTAAATAAGAGGGGGAAGCAACTTCTGTGGGAACCTTTTCAAGCGAAACCCTAAGAACGGGTGAATGCCCTGCTCACTAAGATTGTTTTCCAGTGAAGGTGGGAACTCTTTTCTCCAGCCCATGCTTAGTGCAGTCGGACCCACAGCCAGTGACCACCCTAGGCTTTTCCATGCATCCAGCTCCATCAGCTACAGCTCAGCCCTTCTGCACTTGGAAAGCACCACCCTCTGGATGCCTTCCTCACCCTGAGAGATGGAGAATCACCGTAACCACCACTGTTAGAGCTCACAGAACTAACGTGGAGTTGAAGGTGTGAACACAGCCAAAACAGAGACCTGATGAAAGACGGTCAGACACTCAATGGTGGAGCAGGCAGCATGGAGTTCAAAAAAACACAAGATGAAAAAAACAGGAGTTTTTCACTCGAGACATTTAAGGACAGGCAGGTGATCCTAAGGACCTCTTTTCACTAACATGCAAAATGGTCCCTCAAGGAAGTTAGTATACCATTTCCCTCATCACAGAATTGGTAATTCATTTACACCTTTATTCACAGAATATTTACCAAGATGTGGACCATATACTAGAGTTAAAGGATAGGAATGTGAACAGGATATACCCATGGCTGTAGGGTTTAATATCTACAAATCAAAATAAGGCGAGGAGATAGAGAGAATCAACTCCTCGAGGATTTCTATTGGTTATAAAATAAGCCAATATGCTCTCTATCATAATAGTGCAATAAAACACCACATCACAAGGAGAAAACACAATTTAGGGGTGATATGGTGGTGCTTGTGTTGTGATGTTTGGTGGAGACTGGAGAGAACCCTCACCTTCTACAATACCAGCCATGGTGGGAAGGTACGGAGCCTGGTCCAGTTAGGAATAATATGTTCAGTTTAGGGTCTTTGAAATTAAGGTTTTCAAAGATCCTGGGAGGCACTGCTTAGAAAGCAGGGCTGGGCTGAGAAGCATCTTTGCTGTAGCTGAGAACTGACTTCGGGGATATAAAACAGTTAAATCACTTGGAACCTGAGTTTTAAAAGCCTCAGTGTAGATTATAACTACCTCAGGAGAACACTGTGAAGACTGAGGTCAGGTTTGGAGGGCACAGACAATGGGAAGTCAAGGCTACAGGTAAACCATAGGGCTAGCTTCCAGCCTCTGTCTGTGCTCAAAGTCCTTGGTTGCTACACAAAGCTACTTACAGACACCCTGGAACTGTCTGCATATAGACTCAAAGTTCAGGGATAATTGAAGAAGGCTAAATTTCCTGGCGGCTATTTTTATTTCAGTATTGAATATGTCATTGCTAAATTCGTATAATGCCATTACAGATTTTGCCACCTCATCATGTGACTTTTAAATAGACAAACGGATGATATGCCAGAATGGACTTGGCCCTCATTCATCAAAGTTCTAGACCATTGTCCTCACATCAGGGAAGTGCCTAAAAAGAACGGCCAGTATTTACTTTGAACCTGAACCGGCCCAGTGTGTCATTCCTAGGAAATCCGATCAGCAAAGCGCTGAAGTACAGAATTCACAGCACACCTCTGTACATCTGGAAATAGGGATGGAGAAATAAGTGTCCACGGATAAACATTCGGGAGAACCACTGCATCAGCAGGGTCTGATATTTTGATCCAGCAAATTCAGTGGTAATTAGATACTCAAACCCTGTATGTTTGGAAGGTTAACTTGAACCTAAACCTTTGATTTATATACAAAATAAGTTTGTGGGATTCTGATGTAGGAAACGATGCCTTTAAAAGAATCCTACATATAAAAGTGTCACTGCTTCACATCAGGGATCTGAGTCAATTATTCCCTGAGGACCAAAAACAATTCCTTATAGGCCCATCTGAAAGAGGTGACCTAGGGAGGCAAGAACTTGGTGAGTACAGCCTGCATACTCCAGCAGGATCTTATACTAACGTATGCTATTCCCAAGAAGGGTAGGTCACTGTCTGCTTCGCACGCTGATTGGGCAGTATTTGTACTGAAGGACGTGACTCTAAGGGCAAAAGAGGCAGGGCACAGAGGACAGCTGCTGCAGGAAGTCTTGGGAGAAGGGACATAACATACAACTACAATCACCAGTGGTAGACTTCTCTTGGGACATAAGGCAGTCTCTGAGGTCATCTGCTGTGAGATTCCTTAATGGAAACAGAACCACCATTCATATGACTTCAACCGGGAACCCTTCGGTTTGACTGCTAATGTGTGTTTTTCTTCTGACAGAATGTGTTATTTTGGTGTCATTAGCTGCATGCATACCACATAGTCTTTAACATTTTTTGACGTTTTTACCATTAATATGTCTCAGAAACAATAAATTCAGCAAGCACTTAAATGAATAACTCATGGACAAATGGTTTGAACATTTTCTAATAAATAACAATGAATAAAACTGGGCTGTATTTTAATATTTCAAGTGTAAATGCAGACTGGAGTGTATCCTAGGGTCAGACACAGCCATCCCCTTCAACTCTGTGCTTAAATATAGCCATCATTTCCAGCAAAAATGTGCTCTGAATGAGCAATAAGAATTACTACGTCTTGAGATCCTGGACAATCCCACGCATCGTTCTGGAAAAGCTCAGTACGTATCTCATTATAATAGCTACAAAACCTCCTCAGAGTGACCTTAGGCCATCAGCCAGTGAGCATGCATCACTGTTGTTCCTCCCCGACCCCGCTCCAGCACTTCTTTATTAACAGTGCCACAGTTTGGAAGCCCGCCTGAAATCTGAAGTGGTATTTTCTTCCTGAGTTACTGTGTGTGTCAGGGCAAAAAGACATCTGTGGGAGAAATGACAGTCCTACCTGTCTCACAGCTGGGTCCCGTGAAGCCTTGTGGGCAGGCACACACATTGGCAGCAATGCAGGCACCTCCATTTCTACAGCCATCTTTGCAGAAAGCTACAAGAATCCAGACACATGAATAAATCAGACAAGCGGAATCAGACACTCAGGGGTCACCACTCTGTATGCTCTAGGCCCAGCTTTTCTTCACTCCCTTCCAGACGTGACAGCAAAGGATGAAGGAGACTGTGATTTCATCATGAGACAGTAGTTTGTACACATGCCATAATGTTTCCAAACTCATACTCAGTTTGATAAGAGTACCTGTTTTTTAATAGTAAGGAAATAGCTTGCTTGAATCATATCAAAACAGTAGCCTCATGCTGTGTGAGATACTGCAGTTTGTGTTATATATTCCTTGTAAAATCATACTTGAAAATAAACATTTAAAAGTGGTAGCCATTCTAGATGAAGCAAATCATTAGAGAATGAGGCTAGGAGATAGAAATGATGGATCCTGAGGTTTGGAGCTGACTACACACTGGCTAAAGTGCTAAAACATGAGAGAAGTCGCTCACCCTTCCAAAAGTTCTGGGCTGGCCTGTTGACTTACACTCACCAACTGCAGGGAAGAACCATTCACTCCAGTGGCCTTCTGGGAGAATAGCGTCGCCTGCTAAGGAGAAGTCAGGGCAGAGACCCTGTGAAGCCTGATGTACCAAATGCTTAGTTTAGGGCAAGCTTTCCCCTGGGAAGGAAAGGGCTGAGGTGGGGACCGCTGAGAACAGGGTTTCTTGGTGTAGGCTGCCTCTGCCACAGGTGAGGAGGAGAGGAACAACTACAGTGAGGAAAACCAAGGGAGGAGGAAGACAAAGCCAGGGTGGGTGAGCTTCTGAGAGCTCCTCTTCCCTGCTCAGTTTACCCACTGACCCATGAAGGTCTCTGCCCCCTGGCTCTCCTGATCAGGTCTGTGAATGAACAGTTCGTGCCAGACACTGGCTCAAGAGTTAGAGATCTGCAGGTGTATGCTTCATCCGAGTAGCTGGCTACACTCTCTGAAGGTGGAAAGGTAGGGAAATTCCTAACTCTGGTGTCAACCAAAGTCATGGAGGCTGTGTTGATTTTAGGCCTCAAGTCTGTATCTTTTGCACAAAGAGTGGGAGAAAGGAAGAGACAGAACAACAGACAAACAGACAAACAAAGCCAACACAAAATAGAGCCGTGACCCAGCAAAGATTTTTTTTTTTAAGGTATTTGGAGCTTAAACATCATACATAATAACAAATGTCTTCACCAGGCCATTTCTAGACTTCCCTTAACTAATTCGAAAGCCTGTGGATGGCAGCACAGAACACAGACACTGAGGGCCCAGTTACACTTTCATGTCTAACTCCTTTTCCATCCTTAGATGGAAGTTGAATGTTGTAATTCAGAAAATGTGCAGTCATAACTTACAGAGGGATTTTAAAGTTTCTTAGATGTGTTCCTCCATCCATGTGCGAGTGTGAATCTGTTGGCATCTACTTATAATTTCCTGAGTTACTTATAATTCATGACCTGGTTTTCATGTCAGACAGGAATCAGTATCGAGCAGAGATAAGAGAAAGAAGCGCTGAGGCCAACAGTGCCATACCAGAGGTTTTGGAGGAACTTCTAAGGGTTAGTTATATTACTTTTTTCCAGGCAAATGCTTGTGAGTTATGGACTCTGAAATGAGTAGAGCTTCTTTATGATAATCTACATGAAATTCCATGACATTTGAATACCAATGCAACAGACAGTGTACTACAGACCAGGCCTTCTGACCCACACTGCACTGATTCTGGTCTTCTCTTCTCAGAGACTTGTTGTCACAGGAAGTCTATCAAAGGCCAAGGCAGAGGGTACCATATATTTGAGAGATGAGCAGCTCTGGAGACCAAATTGTCTACATTATATGAATTGCCACTAAGGAATATTAACTCTACCATATACAGGATTTCATAGTTTCACATTTGCCATGTGAAGAAGGGGATAATGTCACCTGACAAAAGGCTTGGAGGAAAGATAGCTAATTAGTAAATGGAAATGAGCTACAGCTGGAATGGCAACTAAAATGGAGGTGGGCATTTAGGGGAATTGTCAACTGGCACTGACAAACCAGCAAACACAAGAAACTACAATGCACCCAGAGCAGGTGTGCATAGGTAATATTAATCCCATGGTGACAGAAACTAAGGGGATGGGGTGGTATTTCACAGGGTGGATTAACACAGTGTCACACATGAGTAGCTCTCACTTCCAGAAAAATCACTATCATGAAATGTTCATGTTTGGGTTCCAAACAAAACAAAACAAAACAAAACAAAACAAAACAGGTCAACCTAATGGATAGAAAGATTCAAAAAAGCTTAAGCGTGCTTTAGAAGAAGATACAGAATTCGAAGATTAGAGGGACAGGAAATCGGGGTGAAGAGGCTGGCAGTTTCAAAGATGGAGCAGCTTGTGATATAAACACCGAGGTTGTGACTGTGGGTGGGGCTGAGGTCACAGAAGAGAAATGCAGGACAAGCTGAGCTGCTTGGCTGCTTAGCTGCTTAGCTGCTGACATGGCCAGGGAGGGAAGCGGGAGGGGAGGCTGATGAGCTATGTGCCAACACTCTGAAACACTCATGCACTGCCCTGTCCATGAGGTACAGAGGAGGGGATGCTAAGGAACTGGAGGGAAGAGATGGGAGGTCCTGGGTGTGATGCAGAGGAGTCGCCATAGCAACTCTCTACCTTTGCACGTGGTTCCATTCCCAGTGTAGCCAGGCTTGCAGACGCAGTTGTGTCCTCCAACAGTGTTAAAGCACAAAGCATTTTCATCACAATTGTGCTGGTTTGTGAGACACTCATCATGTTCTGAAATGAAGAATAGAGTTTTGTTACTCAGGGAGCATTTTCACAGATATCACACTTTAAGCACATCAGCATTTTGGTTGTTACAGAACAGTTCCTCCCAATATAGATGTAGGCAGATTATAAATTAAAGATAGCCCTGGATGGTTTCAAATTTTGGAGTATTATTGTGCTATTATAGAATTACACATATAGTTCATATTTTTAACTAATCTGTCCAGAAGTAATTGAAACAAAGGCCTACCAGTGGCAGGACAGAACGGATGTGCTCTGAAATAGACGCCATAGTAACCTCTGTGATTGACAGTTAGGGAGTTATCCTTGTACAAATAAGTCTCCCATCTAACTGTTCCTCATAATATGTGATTGGCACCGGGCAAGTTCTGGGAGTTACATGCCAGCAGTTCACACCTGCAGCCGCACTTGCTAGGGTAAAGACTCCTATGCACTGTTGTGGGGAGATCTTACCTTCAATGCCCTCCGTCCACAAGTAAATCATCCTGGGTCTATTTGATAAGACAGAATTACTTTCCTAATCTATATCTCTAATGTGTGTAAATGCATAGGTGATACACAGACACCATGACGTCCCCTTCAAACCAGGAACAGCTTGTTCCTTTTCAAAGCCCTCAATCATTTGGCCCCCCTAGCAGCCCTATGAGAGAGGCAGACCAGATCACAATACCTCGGAGGAGGCAATTGTGGCTCAAGAGATCACACAGCTCGCCCAGGTTCCTAGAGTGTTGGGTGACTTCATACGTTCAGGATTCAGCCAAGATACAGAAGTTAAAATAAATATAAGGTAATAATCTAATATCAAAGTCACATTGGGCAGGAAATAGAATATTTAAGGACATGGACACAGATTAGTTTAGTGCCCAGACTCCTTATTATCTGGGCTTCTTTCACATCGCTGATCAGGTTTTTCATTTTAGAACTCTATGCCCAGGGCATTTTATCATTAACGCAGCTGTAACTTCAACAATTCTGTATTTGACATGTATGGTTGAGACTACACTATGTGATTTAAGACAATTCCTAATGGACTGTCTCATGTTTCATTTTTTTTCAATATGCATTAACCTTCCACTATGATCTCATGTCTCATAATATAAGGCAGCCCAGTTATGATCATTTTAACTCTATCCCTCTAATAAAACTTTTTGAAACTATTCCCAATAATCCATTTAGAGGAACACAAAATTATCAATACAAGTGCTTTAGAATTGCATCAATGGACATGTTATTTGTAAGTTCCCAGCAAAATTACTCAAATACTAAAATCTAACTCCCCAATATTCTCATATCAGAACATCTTGTAACTGAATGACTCCTTGATCATTGTCTGTAGTGAAGGAAAAATGCACTGTTACACAGACTCCTTGCACTTGGGCATCCATAAAATGTCAGAGGGGCCAGAGTGGGCAGTTCACCTTTCTTTGAATTCTTCTAACTGACACAAAAGAAATCTATGCTCTTAGGTTTGTGCTTGCTCTCAGTTCTTTTCCCAGAACAGTTGGAAGCACTGCAGTTAATCTGTGAGTCTGTATGGGTACAACAGTCTACCCTGTAAAGATGCTGCTGATGAGTTAAGTACTATCCCCATCCCTGTCCATCTTCTCTTCTGCATTAGCTCATGCTCTCTGCGTAGAGGGCAAGTGTGACATGATTCATTTAGCACCCAGAACTTAGTGTTCTACAAATCTTAAATAATCACCCAATAAAACAACCTGCCTTACTGTCTTCTCACTTACTCGGGGTTCCTGAGAGGAGGGTGTGTGCTCCTGAGCAACTGGAAGGCAGAGACAGCATTTCCAGTGTCTAGCTATGCCTTTCCACACACAACAGGGCACTGGCTACAGTGCTCTTCTCGGATTCCGCTGGGAAACATTAGCCATCCTTAGAGACCATGCTAAAGTGCCAGGTCCTTTGTGAAATACCTTCGTGTCTCCTGCCTGCAAAGCCAGAGTTCTCTAGGCCTGAGAACCACAAACCAAGCTCTGCTGCTGTCTCTTACTATAGTGAACCATGTCTCCCACTCATCCAACCTCAGCTCCACTCGGGCACTGTACATATTTAGACAATAGTTCTTTTCCTTTAGATTTCCTTTCATTGTTTAATAAAAAATGTTTCTTGAGATATACAAGTAGATATACTATATGTATATGTATATATATTCTGTATAGAGATATATGTACATATTCAATCCACTTTTTTATATATAAAATCATGAATCTTCTAAAGACAGCTGGCAAAGCCATGTTTCATATGTTAAAAGTTCTTTGCTTTCTTAGTATACAGTGTAACCTGATTTCATACCAATGATGGAGATCAATAAATAAAATTTCTCTGCAGACTTGGGATTCTTTCTAATGTAGATGTCACATAAAACAACCATACACTTGTGTTCATCACTAGCTCCTAACTTTGGTAGGTTTATATATTACGCGTTAGGATTTTTCTCAAGATAAATAGATGATTATAAGCTGTAGTGGCTTCCCACTGTTGTTCCAGGGGTGTGTAGAGATTGCCTCCTCTGGCACACTTGCTGTGCGCCTGTCTGTGTTTGCACAGGTGTGCCCACCTCCTTAACTAACCCTTATCTGACCAATAGTCCAAAGAAAAGCACGTCAGATGTCCTCGTCCCTCAAGTGATTCCACAAAGAAATTCAAACTAGTTTAATGCGGATGTTTCTTCTGTCTCATGAATCAGCCTTGTCTAACACATTGTGGGGCAACTGATGTCTTGTAACTGCCAGCCAAATAATAATATGTAACAGTTCTCTGAATACATTCTGTGGTTACTTCTTTTTAATGTTTTCCTTACTCTTTTGTTACTTTTTTATTCTATTTTTCATTTGCTAAAAATAGATTTTTTTCCATATCAAATACTCCGATTATGGCGAGCCTCCACCCCTTCCTTCTCTCTTCAAACGCTTGCTTCTCTTCTCTTCTTTCAAATTTAGCACTAAGATCTCCATAGGGAAACACCCAAGCCATCAGGAAACACACCCTCTGACTTCTAGGAGCCTAGATGGACTGCCCTCCCCCTTCCCAACAGCTCCAGGCCAGGGGCCTCGTGACTTTTGTCTTGGTATCTTTGGCAGTTCTTGTCTCCACTCCTCATCTCTATTTGCACTGCTTGGCAGGTCTCAGGTGTGGGCACCAAACACCCCTACCCTGGGTTAGTCAAGAGTCCTGTGGAATCTACATCGTCTCCAGGTGGGCACACCTCCACACCACTGTCAGGTGACACTTGCTCTCCCTCCTCCAAGCCCCAGCCCCTTTCATTTTAATTCAATGAAATTCAGCTTTTAGCAACACACTAGTCTGGCTTACAACCACCAAGGCCCTGCCAACCTAATATGATGTTCACTGTGGCCTTTCTTAACCAGACACCCCTCCCCCCCCACAGTTATATATTATATTATCCTACTAGTAAGTCATTAACTGAGGTTCTGCTAAAGGCGTGAGAGTTGAGCTGTGTGTATTCACACATGCTTTGATGTTCACATGTATGCTGTGGTCTGTCAGAAGCCATCCTTCCTGTTCTAGGGCTGATCTCTACTCACATCAGCAATGTCTTCTTCAGAAACCTTGCCGGAACCTCACAGTCTAACCTACTTACAGTCATTCGAAAGTGAAGAGTCTACACTAAACTCCCGAGGTGTCTGTCTACCAAGAGGAAGGTCACCCACACCGGAACTTCCATGAAGCACACCAGCCTCTTGCTCTGCTTCGGAAATTCGATACATTTTTTTTTTTCTTTTGAAGTAACTAGAGGTGGTGTTAGAGGGTACAATCAATGATCCAGGCCAAAGAGTTTGCCAGAACAGGATTCAGTGTGAGAGGGAACTTTTGAGACAATGCTCTGACCTGGACTCTCAGAATAATGCCAGCTGACATCAAAAACCACATTCTATTAATCTTCCAATTACAAAAGGTGAAGAACTCATATTTTAAAAGGATACATCTCTGATCCCAAAAACAAACAAACAAAAACCCTTTCATTTTCTTCACTGGGGATTCAACTTCAGTGTGAGCTTCACTGCAGAGCTCTTCTTTCCTACCGCAGTTTTCTGGGGCCTCCTCCATAGCGAGACCCAAACCCAATACCGCTTGCCATCCCAAAAGACAGCCCGCATTATTCGTCAGTGCACTTGAACAAACAGGAGAAGAAACGCACTGTTGGCAGACTCTCATTTCATGCTTCTGTGCACACTGAGTTATGGGACTTAAGTTTTCTGACTTTTTCTACTAATATCTTAATATCCACTATTGCTACTTGGAATCATGTTGATGTTGTGATATCATTGGTTTTAATGTCAGGGTTTCTCATGTTATAATAACAGGTATAGAAGTTACAGGAAGAATAAGGAAAATCCTTGCCTTCATGATGTTTGTGACTTCTATTGCCTCAGATACAATACATACCATGTTAAATGTGTACACATACATATGATGTGCCTATATACAGATGCATGTATATTATGTATACATATATATTCTATATGTATATGGATGTATATTATGTGTTTTGTTTTGTTTTGTTTTGTTTTGTTTTGTTGGTTTTTTGAGACAGGGTTTCTCTGTATAGCCCTGGCTGTCCTGGAACTCACTTTGCAGACCAGGCTCTGGTCTCGAACTCAGAAATCCGCCTGCCTCTGCCTCCCGAGGAATTAAAGGCGTGTGCCACCACGCCCGGCTATTATGTGTTTTATATACAAATAAATGTATATACACACACATATTAGACATATATAGTATATATGCAGACATGCACACACACACACACACACACACACACATATATATATATATATATATATATATATATATATATACATACATTATGTGTAAATATGTATAATTTTCAGACACTAGAGATAGAGTTGGTGGCTAGCCTACTCCAGCACTTTGTTCTGATGTTGGGTTTTAAGAATCAATCTAGGAATACGATACTTTTTCTGTTTTCTTGAAAGCCACCTGTTAAAGATTCAGGGAGTATTTTCTTTTTTGATAAGATAATATGGCTGAAGTGCCTCTTCGTTTGCTTTTGGCAATTTGAAACACCCTTTTCTTCTAAACTTCAGAACCACTCGCATTTACTTAATGAGGTTCCTTCCAATGCAGCAACTGTCTCCTCGCTTTTCCTCACAGAGGGGATTCTTGTCCTCAAGAACCACTGGAAGTGTTATGGAGCAGCTCAAAGAGTGTGCTCTACCCTGCTGACACTGCATACGTCCTCCCTGAATAGTGTGCCACACAGCAGCAGGCTGGGTCTCCATACCTCCCTCTGCCCTATGTTCTTCCTTGAGCCCGGGGCCTCTGGAAACACGGCCAGATGGTTGCTTAGATATTAATAGAAATCTGACTGTAATCTCAGAAGAGGTGTAGCCTGAGGTACCTGCAAATGAGGAGGACACTGTCTCCTCACTTTTACACAACTGCTTCATAACTCCAAGGTTCCCTGACACCTCTGATTCATTTTTCGATTACTCACCTATAACATGAATAACACTCTAGAAACTTATAAGGGTGACCTGAAGTAGAAATGGATATTTTCATTGTAACCAGAGGAGTTTTGCTCTTTGTAGCTCTCGTTTGATGCTATTTAAGACATGTTTCTCATATCTTTCCCAAAATGATAGACTCCATTCATTTATTCATTATCTTCTTATGGAAAAGCTGGGTGAAAGGGGAGGCAGGAAAGCAAAATGAAAAAGATCCGTCTTCGTCAAAGAACTGCCAACTTGAATAGATTTCTGGGGTCCCTGTGGCCAGCTTCCCTGTGGCTTGCTCATTGCCGGCATCCCGGACTGGCCTAGACACTTGGTGCTCAGTTCCCATTCTCAATCCCAGGAAGAACCGTAAATTAAATAAGAAGGATGATGCTGAAAGGAAAACATCTATTCTGAAAATCTCTAGATCTGATGAAACCATGATAGCAGACAGAATTCTCCGAGAAAAAGATGCCATCGCTCAGCCCCATATCATATGCATGATGCTAGAAAGTGATTTACTCCAAGATTTACTTTTAGATTAGCTGGGTCCTCCTTGACATCCCCATGCTCTTTGACATCATGCCCTGTCATTCATAACTGGGCCTCTGCCTACCTAACCTGGGCCAGAATGCTTTTACTCTATCACAGCACAGAACACCCTGGATTATAGTAGTTATTTACCTATCAGTGTTTGCTTAGAGACTATGAGCTCTTTGATTATAAGGCAGATGAGAAGGTTGAGTTAGTCATGCCAAGTGGCTAACAGCCAATTCTTGAGTGACATCCACACATCTGAGTAAATGCAGCCTCACGGGTGACTCCAAGTTCCATGTCTTAAGCACATTCTCATTGCCAAACCTTCCAGAGGTGCTCTGTTGATTCCTGAGTGCTCTGCATGGTGTCTGCCTGAGACTCACTGATCCATCCATGTTTATTAAGTGACTACTTTCACCAATGGAAGAAAAAAAAAAGAGAGAGAAACCATTTGGCATGATGCCAGAATCATCCTGATTTCAGAAGAGCTCCACCCAAGTTCTTAGAAGCTCCTGGTCTGAGAACTGAAGACCTACAAAGACTTTTGTCTAACTCGATTTATACCCAGTTCTTCTTATCTCAGTTTCCACAGATCTTCTATAGAAAAATAGGTAAAGTATTCATTATTATGTGGTTGATTTAAAAACAAAACAAAACTAAAATACCAAACCAAAACAAAAACAAAAAAACAAAACAAAAAGAACCAGAACTGCATACCCTGATCTTAAAAGCCCCCCCAAACTGGATCAGACGCCAGAACTGTCAATCCTGTCAGCCAAATGAATTCAGCCGCCTCTTTTCCTTTATCTTGATTCTTGTCCATTCTACACTACAAATTTTATCTTACCCAAGATAAAATGAAATCCAAAACTTAACTTGGAAAAATCCAAAAGGCATTAGGAGAATCCCAACTGTTAATCCCGAGTCTTCTCTAACATCCCTAGAATGTGATCATACATACCAA
>NC_034606.1:59988476-60018541 GCF_900095145.1 Mus pahari
ACCTATGTGAATCATACATACCAACCTATGTGAATATATTTTATGAATATGCAAAGGCACCCACTGTCTTCTTATTTCATGTGGCAGGCAGAATGATCCAAACAAAAGGACCTCATGTCACCTCCCCTGCTGTCTTCCTTGGCTTGTCTTCACACTTCGAATAAAATAAATCCAGTCTTTGCCTTGACTGCGTACGCCCTCCGTACTGCCGTCACCTGCCTGCCTCCTTTCTGTGTTCCTTGAAGTGGGCATCTTGCCATCCAGTCCTTTTTGGATGATTTAACCCACACATTTTCATGTATTTTCAAGGGTCACTTGTACACTGATCTCAGGGCTCTTCTGACAGGGTATGTCCGTGGATAAGGTATTCCCTATAAAAATATTTGGTTGTATATTTGCATCTGTTTTCTACATTAAAATTCCATTAAGAAAGAAACCCTAATTTGTTTTTGCTATTTAGCCAGTGCCTCTAAGAATGTAGAGGGTGGAGGGTTAGGGAATTCAAGAATGCAAACTGGAACCTTCATGTTGCATCTCTCACCATTTGTTTTTTGCTGACCACACGGAGAGATTGGAGTTTAAGGGCGTTTAGTGACATATCCAAGGTCACAGTTAATGAACAGCAAAACTGGATCTTAATTAGTCTTCCAGATTTCACAACAGCTTTTGATGACAAAGAAAACAGCAGAGCTGAGGGGTACCCACACTAGAATCAACTTTACAGGAATTGGCCATTTCTGTCTTCTAGACAAATCTCTCTGTAATGGGTTTTAATCCTGGTTTATTTTTGTTTTCCTTCCACTTGTGGAGAGTGAGCCCTGGTGTGATTTTACAAATCCCCGCATGTGAAAGCTAACAGGATGTGACAGCTGGTCTGTCCCGTGCTCATCACACTCAGTGGTCTGTAACGGGGTAAATGACACAATTACCTGGTGTAATTACTGCTGTTGACAATGTAGTGTCCCCCGAGAGTGCTTTATGAAATTCAAAACTGCTTTTCTCGTCAATCCAATCAAAACCCCTGCCTACGTACTTTGAGCAGTGCTTTGCCAAACAAATATTTAAAATCGGAACCTAAATCTAAGTGAGCATCCATGGCTGCGTCTAGCTCATGTGCTGTGCACATTCTCAGCTGGACCCCGATTTCCTGCATGGGACTGGGAGCCTTTGCTGGGAAAGCTTTGCTTTCAGTCCACAATCATTTCTCCCTAGAGAAGGTTCAGAGGGAACCTCACAGCAAGGCAAGCGCGCACACAAGCCAAGAGACTGGAGGACATGAAACTTCACTAATGTCTCTTGTCCTTAGGGCACGACTGCGCATCAGATTTGTTACTTATTTGATCTAAACTACAATTCTTGAGAACACAGACATGACCAATGGTAATAGCTCTGAGGTTGGCTGCCTGCCAAAATCTCCTGCAAGTTATAAGGAGACTGTCATAAATAAATAAATAAATAAATAAATAAATAAATAAATAAGCAAGCAAACAAACAAACAAATAAATAAGGTACAGGGATCCTTGCTTGCAGCTATAACTTCTTTCCCTGGTTTTCCAAAGGAGTGTAACTGCCAATCGCCATCCTAGACCAGAGTGAGCAGGCAAGGTCGCTTAAGCAGAGTACATGGAGCAGCCCACTCATGAGGAAGTAGAATGAGCTCTTCCGCCGCACACCTTTCTCCTCTGTGCACAACCACTGCAGAAACAGAAGTGGATTAGTAGCTGGTTGATTTAGCCTTTATAGATAAGACCCCTGCTTTCACAGTGCAATAAATTCCTGGAAACCACACCAGAGAGCTGATTAGCGTTAAATGGGACTAATTGGCTCTTTATCGAGTTCACATGTTCTTACACAGTTTGGCATCAGCAGCAAAAACCATTGGCTACACGGGTGGGTGAGGCAGTCAACAGGGAAGGCCATGTTTCCCCCGTCACTGTGGAGCACTGACACACAAGAACAAGGAGAGAGGCTGATGGCCTAACTTAGCACGCCTTGCCTGGATACAGAGCTCTTCACCTGGAAGAGCGGAATCCATCTTGACTTTTAATTTCAAATGCAATATTCTTGTTGACAAAATTAGAGCAAATCAGCGCAACCGGAACACCAAGATGGAGGCATGATGTGAATAGTAAGGTGTCCTTAGTTATATCTTAAGATTATGTACATTAAAGGATACAGGAGGCAGTCAATGTTAGTGAACAGTGTTTTATGACTGGGGATGGTAGCCCTTTTAGAAGAAAAAAAACAAAGGGAAGTCCACACACCCTCTGCAGACCCTTAGACCTGGCTGTTCCCCCCTGGTCACTCCAGACCTAGAGCATTCCCACGACTCAATAGAGAACAGTAGAGCACTTAGCCGCAACCACCCACTTACAACAAAGCACTTCAAAATGCATCCTCTCCATCTCTCACTGAGGTCATTAAATCTATTTACCTAACCCCATCCCCACTGGCTTCCACGCGTCTATCCTGACCTTGATATCCAATGGAATGATGGTGCACATGGCTCCATGCTGCCAGGGCTCACACCATAGGATTCCAGAACATCTCTCTAAACACAGTGCTGGCCTCTTGCTTTGTTTATAGCATCCATTCAGCACAGGGCAGTATTCACCCCTCTGTGTGTTTCCTAATCTGCTACCCGCCTTCCTTCTACTCCTGGCGGCAAGTTCAACTAAGCATGGTGTCTGTGGCCTTAGTTTCTGTTTTTTAAACTACTTTTAATACTGGTTCTCAAATGCTGTGGCCCCCACTTCTAGCCCATCATACAAAGTTAGGGGAGCAAAGATGGTAAATTGGTGTCTGACTAGCTCTGTGTCTAGTCCCCAATAAATATGAATTAGATGAATGTATCCTGAGACTGAAAGGCTTTCCCCATGCGTGTCCTTTTTACATGCTTCATCACTCCGAGTTTGAAATTCTATAGGTCTGGAGACTAGAGAAGGCACACTTGAGGGAAAAGAATAATAGCTTTTCTGTTCAGGGTAGAGGAATTATAATATCAGGCTTTTATTTAAATGTAATTACATTTCAAGAGACATGATATTATATAAAGTGTACCTAAATTTGGATACAAAGGAATCCAATAATATAATTTCATTCTGCTGTATTAATTTTAACCATGAGTGAGAACTATTTCAATAGAAATGGTCTAAGTAGTCACTTTGAAATGGAAACATAAAGGGTGCAATTTCAGCTTCAGCATTTTAACAGAGTCCACTATAAAGGAAAAATAGCAGGCTAGCAGAATCTAACGATTTAAAAGGGGCATTTGGAAACTGTCTTGGGAGAATTTTAAAATCTTAAATTTATTGTGAACATGCTCTTTATTGATGTGATTATCCGCTAGACAGAATTATTACAAAACAGATTGATTTTGGAGGTTTAAAATTAAATAAAGACAGTCTTTAGCAACAGGATAAAAAGTTGTGCTGTCTCCACAGTAATAAATCAGAGGCAAGAGCAGCTTAGAAATGTCAGCAGGAAGTCACTTGGGAGTGTATGGAGTGCTACTTGTGGACAATAAGGGGCCTCCTGGGGTGGACTCCACATTTCAGGGGTGCAGGCTCCTGCTATGGAAGAAGGTGCTAATGTAACATGAACAGACGGGCACCACTGGAAGGGCCCAGATGTCAGGCCACGTCTCTGAGTTAAAACTCATGCCTTTAGCAACCACATCAACGACCAAATTTGCAGGGGTTCCTGCTCCAATTTATTTAGAGTAAGAACTTCAATAAAGACTTGCAGAGTAACCCAGACAAAGAACAATAGATACTCCCAATATGTTAGTTTCCTTACATGTAATTCGATAACACTTTTTGAGTGACTTGCCCAAATCAAGTTTTTACATTCATATATGCAATGTTCTGTGGAGGCGATATTTTTCACACAGCACCAGTATATCTGCTGGGAGGGTTGCTTTGCCTTTTTGTCTACTGCCCGGGCAACTCTGCTTTTTCCCTATATTCATAACTACGACTATACAATTTGTTACCCAGAGGAGAAGATATTCTAACATCTCAAAGGCTGTCAGCCAAAAAGATCCGAAAATAAACCTTTAATTGAGAGCATATCCTATTCAACACTGACACAGATCCAATTGCTTCTGTTATGTAACATCCTGAACTACTTCAAACAAGACAGTGTTTGACAAGTCTTTCTGGGATTTAGTTTTCTAAAAGGAGAATAGTGGGCATAAGGCTATTTTCAAGGCTTTTCTTTAGCTGTATATGTAATGCACGTCCCCAATTGTCTACAGACGAGTTGTGCAGGCAGTACACCCATTCAAAGTTTTATTCTTGGCTGATTTTTACAGTTAAACATTTTTGGTACATATGGAAAGTTATGAATACAAAGTATGCAAAAATAATAGGAATTGTTTTTAAGACACAAAACGCATACAAAATATTTCAGAACTTTTCAAGCAGATTACGAAAGCTAAGGCACCATTAGATGGTGAAGCGAATCCTGCCATTTGGCTTTCTGGTTTCCAGCTTACCCAGCTGCTCTGTATCGGACAGAACAGTGGGCATGGCTTACAGACCAATTAAAGCAGAGAGATGTTTTCTGCACTTTCAGGGTTGATAAATATAATGAGGCCAATTAAAATTAAACAAAAAGATAGATAAATCAAAGTGAAATTGTGAGAGGGAAAAATGTGCACATCTTTGAGAATGGTGTGAACAGCAAAATAAGATTGGATAATCACAGAGTGTTGGGTCTAAGAGAGGAGTTCCTCTTGGTCCAGAAGAAAACAAGTAATGGAATTGCTGCAGGGCAAGGAGAGGACTGGCCAAAGGCCTTGGTACAGTTTGGGTAGAGCTGGGTGGTGGTGGCGCACGCCTGTAATCCCAGCAATTGGGAGGCAGAGGCAGGTGGATTTCTGAGTTCGAGGCCAGCCTGGTCTACAGAGTGAGTTCCAGGACAGCCTGGACTGCATAGAGAAACCCTGTCTCGAAAAAGAAAGAAAGAAAGAAAGAAAGAAAGAAAGAAAGAAAGAAAGAAAGAAAGAAAGAAAGAAAGAAAGAAAGAAAGAAAGAAAAAAGAAAAAGAANGAAAGAAAGAAAGAAAGAAAAAAGAAAAAGAAAAAGAAAAAGAAAAAGAAAAAGAAAAAGAAAAAGAAAAAGAAAAAGAAAAAGAAAAAGAAAATGTCCCCAGGAGCTTCATGCTCAACCTGTGGTGCTGTTTGGAGGGTTGTAGAAATCTTCTGGAGGTGGGTTCTAGCTGAAGTAAGTGGGTGGCTGGGGGCAGGTCTTGAGAGTTTACAGCAACCCCCTCCCCCCTAATCTCTTTGCTTCTTGCTCCAGGAATATGTGATCAAGGTGTTACAAAGAACATGTGAGCCGGACGTCAGCCACTGCTGCCAGGCTCTCCCAGCTTGATGGGCTTTATCATTTTAAACCAAAGGGCCACATAAACCCTTCCTCCTTTAAGGTACTTCAGATATTTGGTTTTGGCCATGAGAAAAGTAGCTGATAGAACCTTGTTTAGAGAGAGCTACAAATGCCTGAAAATTAAAAAAAGTCAAAATGTCTCAGTGACACACACACACATACACACCCACACCCTAAATGCATAAAACTAGTTTTGACAACATTGGGTCTCAAACTAGCCTTAAAAGTTCAGAATGAAATTGTTATAACAGTAAAATGTAATTCAAGATAAAGCCATTTACAGAAAGCTGAGACGTATCCTAGGAAGACCCCCACCCCCAACCCCCACCCCCGGTCTGTATTCGTTGTGTCTGGTTCAGTTTCAAAGTTCCTCCAGCATGTCTCTCTGCCCCTTGCTCCAGCAGCTCTATCTGTGACCTTCAGGTTACAGTGCAGACTGAATTTCAAAGACCCTCGCTTCCTCAAAAGCCTTTGACAGGTTCTCTCATCCACTGAACTCGCTCCACCCATCCTGTTGCCTCTCCAGTGACTCTTTCATCCTCCCCTAAACATTTTCCCTCTATAAATTCATGAGACCCCCCTACCACACATACACCCTCAGTTCACAAACTATTCATTTAATACCTCCTGAAGTCACCCCTCCTGCCTGAAAGTCTTTCTCAACCAATGAAGCTCAGTTGATTATTAAGCGTATTCTTTTCTCTCCAGATGTACAAATTCTCTTTGCTGCCTGTATGTTCAATAATTACTCACTTGAATCGTTTTGCTTTTCCATGAAAAAATCCACTCACAAGCATTACCATATCATGGGTGCCACTCACGGCTAAATGACCCTTCTGGAATTTAAAGACATATAAGAGTCTATATAGCAAGCTTGACTGTAGAAACATTTTCTTTGGTTCACCTGGCTAAGGAAAGGAACAAGAAAAACGTATCTTTGTAAGCAGTAATAATTACATAATATAGAAAGTCCAATATTTATATAACATGAAAAAAAGGGGTAAAGCTTGAAGAGAAAGGGTCACCTTTCTTGTAGAGAAACCAAGAAATAAATGAGAAGAAAGGCTGGCAGTGCCACAGGATTGTTTCCACCTGTCACCCACATTGAGTAGAGTATTAGGTGTGTCCTGCAAGTAAAATTCACTTCTGACTCCAGCTACAGTCAGTGGCTTGTTGATAATATTTCCTGACATGACTCAGTGCCTTAAAGGCTTACCAAATGGGTTTCAGGACTTTTCAAACAGCCACTGGCGCTGCCTGAACAAGAGTTAAACGTGTGAGACATTATGCATCAGGTACTGATTACTGACTAAACTCTGCACAAGGGAGATGTCCTTTTCCCACCTGTGGTAAGGAGGATGACACTAAAGGCAAGGCCGTTTGCTGCCTAGCAATTAAATAACAGAGCTGGGATTGGAACACCAATCTGTTTCTGCCAGGAACTGTGCCTCCCTGAACCTAGGGAAAGCTTTGGGGGCTGAATTTTTTCTCTAGCTTTGATAACCAATCATCCAAGCAACTGAAAGATGGTAAAACTGGGCCCACGGGTGATTAGCTTCCGTGTTCTCCACTGTTTTGCCAGGTTGGCACTGCCTTGTTTCGGGTGCTATTTTGGGAATGTGGTAACATAGCAACATGGATCATTAGAAGAAAGGACCTCCCGGATTGTACTTTTAAAACAATACATCTCATAGACTGTCCATATAGAAATAACTGAGATGGACTATGCTGTTATAACCCATTATAAAGCAGAGCCCCTCCCCCGGCCTGGAACAATCACATGACATTTTCTTTGCAGCAACACTGTCATTTCCACATGCTTCAAGACTACATTCTAAATGACCACGGAGTTATATCCTTTTCCTCCTTGCCTTCCCTCCCTCTGCTGCTTACAGTCACCCCACTCTCAAATTGATAGCCTCTTTTTCATGTACTATTATTGTCACATACATATATGCAAATATATGTGTGCAAACAAATGTATAACTACAACCTGCTGAGTCTGCTTTTTGGCTGATTGTATGTATATGGGTTCAGGCTGCCCACTTTGTATTGGATCTCCAATAAAGAGGCTCATCCCTGAGAGAGGCTAGCTCTCTTTCTCCCAGCTGTTATTAGGAAGACAAAGAGAGACCAAGGTTGATTTTCAAGCCTTAAGGAAGCATATCATTTTATGTTTATTTAAATTATATATGTGTACACATATATGTGGAATATATGCAATATATATATGTAACATTATGGAAGACATCATGGAATATATACGGAATATTATTAAATACTCACACATAACATATATATATATATATATATATATATATATATATATATAGAGAGAGAGAGAGAGAGAGAGAGAGAGAGAGAGAGAAAGTAAGTTATGTCACTTGGACTGACAGTGTTTTCCATAAGAACTAGAGACTAGCAAATACCCCAATGCCAGACATAATAAATCTCCTTTCAAATGATTAGTCAGATAGACCCAGTGACTCCCAATATAATATAGACTACTGATGTAGCCATTAGTCATCTCTCAAAGGTTGAAGGTAAGCCCAATGCTGAAGATGGCACATACTTAGGGCACAGGACTCAGAGTATTTGAGTGTCACCTAACTGAAAGCCTCCTTCCTTCGGTACAGGAAGATATTAAGCAAGTTGCCAAGGGAAGGAAGCGATTGATAGTCCTTCCCAGCCACACAACCTATACTCTGCAACAAGGACCCAAATGACAGGCAATCATAAAGGTGTGATCAGTGTCACTAACATTTCGTTGGGCACCAACAGCTATCAGATGGGACTTGAAGCCCAGTCAAGAGAAAGGAAATCTTGTGGGGAACTAGAAGCCTAGCTGGCTCTCTGGGACTGGTGAGGTCATGGAGCTTAGAAAGAATCCATGACCACCATGTTGATGGCATAACTTCTCACTATGTTCTAGACATTATCTTTACACCTACGGATTCGTGTGGCTCTCACCCTTTATCAAAGAAACCTCTCTTTACAGCAAATGGAGACCACCACAGAAAACCACAACCGTATACAATGCAGAGATTAAAGGGTCATAGGGCACCTAGTCCCAGGAAGCATATTCACATCACAGCTCCTGTATCCATGGCTCATGGAACATCAGAGAAGAAGAGGTACAAAGAGTGTAAGAACTGGGACACCAGGAAATCTGCTGTTAAAGGGTCTTTCCTACAGGGTGCTGCCTACACGAGGCCAGAACAATGGCAGTATCAACAGACACACTCACTAGGAAGGGGGACATTTTCCCTGGGTCCCACCCCCAGACAAAGAACTGCAGGCAACTTATGACTCCAGATATTTCCAAATTAATCAGGAGTAATTGGAATGTGGCCTGACAACAGGAAACTTGGGAAGCTGAAACTTTAGAATAAACAACCTAGCTAGGAGTCGGGGGCTGGGAAAGTTGTGATGATTTATTTGTATGGTGGGAACAAAATAGTCCACAGACATCAGAATGTATCCAGGTTGGAACTGGATGTGACAGAGAAACAACACAGTGTTGACTGTATCAAGAGCTGTCACCACAAGTTTAAAAAGAAGGAAGTGGACAGTGAGAAGCTCAGTCGGTACAGGAGTTTGCTACCAAGCCAGACAACCTGACTTGTATCCATGTGTGTTGTTCACAAGGTATACAGAAAAACAGAATTTCTGCAAGTTTAGGCCAACACGTGTTCTCTCTCTCTCTCTCTCTCTCTCTCTCTCTCTCTCTCTCTCTCTCTCTCTCTCTCTCTCCACACACACACATACCCACCCACACACCCTTAAGTAAAAGTAACTTAAACATTTAAATAAAAGTACATATCTAAAAATGATGGCCTTTTCACTACATATCGATATGAACATAAATGAGTGGTACTTTGTTGTAGGAGATGCTAAGAGCACAGAGCATGAGTATCCAAAACAGAGCTCACATAATCGTGCACCTAGTCATGTGTCTCTCTCCTTGGCTTAATTATTAAAGTGTCGTATTCCGAGTGCGGGCACATGCCTTCAATGTGAATGCTTAAGAAACTGAGGCAGAGCCCTGTGAGTCTGAGGCTAGTCTGTCCTGCATACCAAAATTCTGTGCCAAAACTGTAATTATATTTCAAGGAGTAAATAATAAAATTAACTGTGAAACTCAATCATATTTGGGTCGTAACAAAATGATTAAGATGGCAGGATGAGTTATGGTGTCTGTGGTGCTCTCTGGAGCTTGACACAAGACAATCTTACCCAATGACAGGAGAAGCCTAAACAGGGTCAAAAGGCCTAGTACACTCTGATGATTTCCAAAAAGAAAAAAAAAAAAAAAACCAGTCTAATGGAGAAGGAAGGAAGCAGGGTATGCTGTGCTATAAGCCAGTTGTGCTATGGTCATAGGACAAAGACGCAGATGCTTGTGAACCCCTGATCATGATATTGAGTGTTTCAACTGTCAGATCACGGGCCAGCTTCTTGACTGGAAATTATACTGATCTTGTGTGTACATGTGTGTGCGTGCGTGCGTGTGTGTGTGTGTGTGTGTGTGTGTGTGTGTGTGTGTATACAATGAATATGTCACTTTCCTTGCCTAATCCACAGGTATTTGTGAGCAAGAGAAGATCCCACAATAAGGTGACCACTGCACTGCAAGGAAACATACACTACAAGTTTCTATGGAGGCCTTTGATGGGTAGGATGGGCTGCCAGCCTTTTCTCTGGGAAAGGCCTCCTGTATGATTCTTACCCTGACAATTATTTTATCCATTATAGTGAGGGTTTTAAAAAACGCATACAATAGATTAGTGTGCAATAGAAAAATACCAAGAACCCAAAGAAACAGATTAGCACCACGTGAATACGGTCCCTCACGGAGTGAACCCCAACCATAGAGTTGCCTCATAACTGTCGTTTTGTTGCTCTTATGAATCATAATGTAAATATTTTTGGAGATAAAGGCTTGTCAAAGAGGCTGTGAGGCCCTGGTTGAGAAGCTCTGTTCTAGAGTCTACTGTATACTGGGCATCAACAGATTAGCACCACGTGTTCCACTGCATATGTAAAATCTGCCAAAAGAAGACCTCATTCTTTCTGCAATTAAAGAAGACATTGACGGAACCAAAGTGGGTCTATAACTAATATATTTCTCTGCCTATCTATGACATATTTCTCTTAGAGATTAACAGGTGAGTAGAAAATACTTTTACTGAATACAAGAATTCAGAGAATGACCCCCTTGATACACTTCCAGTGGGAACATAAATTGATAAGAACTTATTGTCCAAGATGAATTAAGGTATGCAGGAGCTAGGCCTTATCATTCTAACAGAGGTGGAGTGTTAAAAAAAAAATCTTAGAATTACATAACGTGTAAGAGTAAAATTTTGAAAGAACTTTAGCTTGAATACATGTCTGGCTAACTGATTTCAGGTTCTTTATTTTAGGAAGTGCTAGGATAACATGGAAATGTGCACCTTGAGAGAGTATTGAAATGATGAGTGTTTATAACAAACGGATTACCAGGGAAGACTAAACACGGTATGGCAGTGCATTTCCAGTCCCGTGTGAGCTGAAGGCTGCATAGATAAAAGTTAAAACTTGACTCTTTAAAAACCAGCAGAGCTATCTCTGGTTGAACCGATATGAAGACTTTGGTTTCCTTCTTTGGGATTTTTCTCTTATTGCACTGCATGAATAGAGACAAGACATATCTACATTAGAAAGAAGTATATGTATTAAGAAAATGCAGTGCAATAAAAGACAACATATAAACTTCCATATTAAAGTAGTATTTCTAAATTACCAAGGCCAGGCTTTTAAGTTTTATATGTTTGCTATTCCTCGTGTTTCAGTAGGGTTTATGTTAATAAATATCTCAATCCATTCTTCTTGCATGGCTCTATTATATTCGTAACACAAAGATTTTGTGTAGCTGAAATGAGCTTTCTGTGCTTCTGCAACTACTTAAAATACTTTACAAGCAATTAAAACACAGGGGAGAGTTTCTTAGAGAAGCAACAGCAATGAATTTGCTGGGTAAAATCTAATGTAACCAGGGAGGTCTGAAAGGAGCCAGAATGGACTGGTATGCGAAAGCAGACATGTGGGAAGAGTCCTGAACTCACGTTTACTGTTGATACAGAAGGGTATCTCACCATCAGTGACTCTGAAGGCAGAAGCTAGGGAGGGAGAGACAACTGCAGCCAAGCCCTCTGCTGAGTATTAGTGTCATTATGTTGCAGCAACAGAAAACAAAGTAACAGCTAGAGTTGGCCAGGTTTTGCAAAGTACAAAACCTTTTGAGTTTTTGAGTGAGGAACTGGAGAGACTGACAGACAGGAGCTCACTGTGGAATGTGACTGGATTTAACTTTGTAAAATCCGTTTCAGATAAAGTCTGGGCAACATCACTAAAATGAAAATGCCAGCATGCTGGTGTTGGAAAACCCTGATCTCTTTACATAGAATAAGACAAATACTGGGGCCCAGCATGACAACAGAGGAAACATCTGCACTTAATGTAGTCCCAGGGTTATGAGGAAGAAAGCAGAGGCAGAGACCAAATGCACTGTCCGTAATACATTTTTCCCTCTCTCTTTAAAATCTCGAAATCCTACTCTTTTCTGCTTTTGGTAGGGTGATATTTCCTGATTAATGGAACTGAATGCCTTCTAATACAACTTCATTTACCACTTCTCATGATCCATTCTGGGGCTCTAGCAATTGGTAATTACTATAGCAAAACCGATGCACAGTCATGGCCCCTGCCCTTGTGGAGCATAGAGCAGATTGCAGAGAGATAGGCAAGGAGTAAGGGAGGCTGAAAGCAGGCTTGGGGTGTGTTTGCTTTTAAAGGAAGCAGCCAGGAAAAGACCCAGAACCATAATGAATGGCTGGATCACACAAGGAGGCTGACATTTAAGATAAATCCCAAAGGATGAGAGTCAACTGTGTTCCAGGGAAAAGCCATAGAATATAGAGGATTCCTGAGACAGGAGAGATGGAAGACCAAAACAACCCCTGAGAAATGAAATGCCAAGTGGAAGGCAGGAACAGGAGAGGTGGGGGGGGAGACACGCAGGACCTTAGTAGAGAGCCAAAAAAAGGGCCTAACCAGGGCATACCACAGTCTGAGATGATTTGTGACATTTTTGCTGTGACTTCTGTGTAGAATGGGTTGGCCATGGTGAGACCAGATGTGAGAACCCAGGAGATCAGGGAGAACAATATAGTGACTTCTTAGCCTTGTATAACTGAATAGAGACAAAGATGGTGGCCTGGATTTGGGATCTTTATTCTAAACTCTAAAAGCAATGGCATCTACAGGAATTGTGTGTGGAGAATGTGTGAGGGCCAAGGGCTGATATCTCAGCCCACGGCTACACTGAGTGTGTGGGGCATGAGGCAAGCATGGGTAAGCCTGGGAGAGAGATGCTTCTTATTCTTAATCCCAGTCTGCTCCATGAATACAGCGATCCGCTCCAGAGTTCAATAGAACTTCACAGTTACCTCGCTAACCACCTTTAATCTTACAGGTACTGTGAGAGGCATTTTAAATACCCGCTGCTTTAATCCTGTAAAGATGGGTAAGATAAAAGTCAGTGAAGTTAGTGACTGGCTAAGCTTCCCAGCTTCCCTGTTGACACAGAGGGCTGACCATGCACTATGGAACTCCAGCCAGGTTAGTTAATACATCACATTCTTTCTCCCTTGTGCTTTCTGTATCCACCTGTTAGAACTTCACATAGACAAATGACAAGAGTATCTTGTTTAAAACTCTTTGTAACAATTATTTCATTATCTTTTTTTTTTTTTTTTACGTCAGTAAAACAGGGGTATACCATGGGCCAGGTCTACTTTTGAAATTATTTCTGTGGTTTCTGTGTGTGGGACAGATTGATAGTCACAGAAGGGTACCACATTAGACGAATGATAAGAAAATACATCTTACCTTCCATTGTGAGTTATAACTCTCTAAGAGTCCAGTGTTGAGCACACATCTATAAGTCAGCATTTTAAAAGTACTTTTAAATGATTGTGTCTCCTGCTTACTATAAAGTTCTTATGTATACATTGACTTATTGAGACTTTGAACAGACTATGAAGTGATGATTAATGCTTTAACTTCTGTTCCCTAGAAGAGCATATGGACTCCAGCAACTGTCCGAGGGTCCCACCATTAGCTATTCTGGCTGCCCAGCCAGAATTTAAAGCCAGTTGATGAATGACTAATTTGAGATGGTAAATAAATTTCTTTGGGTTTCTTCCCTTTATCTCTCAACTGGGAACAGCACTAGAATCTAGAATGCGAAGCCAATAGAAACCAAGAGAGTCCAGGAAATGTGAAGGGCTGGGGAGGGGAGCCTGGGACAAAAATCCAGCAGGGAGGGGCCCCGATGCATAACCCAACAGGAATGAACCTGGGGATGCTGAGATGTGCAGCTGTCATGGTTAACCTTCACTGCAGCCAGAGTTTCCCTTTCTGGGGAAGGTTGAAAGAAGACAACAGTCACTGTGCTCTGTTGAGTAAGGGTCCTGTACTTACATAATCAAGAATTTAAACAAGTCATTCATTATCTCAGGCCAAGTTCTCATCTATGGGAGGTGTGGTCTTGTTGGAGGAAGCTGTCACTGGTGGTGGACTTTGAGGTTTCAAAAACCCATGGCAGGCCCAGAGTCAGTCAGTCTCTCCTTCTCCCTCTCTCTTCATCTCTCTCTCTCTCTCCCTTCATCTCCCTCTCCCTCTCCCTGCCCCTCTCTCTCCCTGTCTGCCTATGGAGGAGGGCATAGCTCTCAGTTACTGCTCCAGCATCTGCTTGCCTGCACCATGCTCCCTGCTATTATAATAATGGACTAATCTCTAAAACTGTAAGTAAGCCCCCATAAATGTTGCCTTTCATAAGAGTTGCTTTGGTCATGGTGTCTCTTCACAGCAATGGACCACTGATTAGACTTTGGATAAGAATAATAGAGGCTTGATTGAGTCATGGCCACCAGAGCAGCAAAATTTATGCCAATATAATGCTTTGAACAGAGTAATCAACCTTTTACAGAACACTGTACCAACATATCTGCCTTTCCTTCTTCTCTCCCTCCATTCTTCTTCCTTCTATTTCTCTTTCCTCCTTTGCTGTTGTTTTGGCGATTTTAGACAGACTCTCAGTAAGTAACCCTGGCTGGTCTGGAATTTTCTATGCAGACCAGGATGGCCTCAAATTCAGAGATCCACCTGCCTCTGCCTCCCAAATGCTGGGATTAAAGGTGTGTGCCACCAAGATGGCCCTTTCTAATTTCTTAACACACACATAAAAACTGCCTTTGCTAACAAACAAGATAGTTTAGGGTTCATCAGCTTTTAGGTGAGTGTGTTCAGAATGAGCGACTGAGACTTAAGTGGAGTCTGACCCAGATGAATTCAAAATGCAAGCAGAGATGCCAGACTTTCCTCCTGTTGTTTTATTATATTAGTGACCCAATAGAGGAACCCATGCTTTTAGCAAAGGTAGTTTTAAGTGCCTGCTAAAGGAGAGAGGGCTACCTTGTTGGTGCATATCTTTAATCCTAGCACTTGGGAGGTAGAAGCAGATAGATTTCATCTAACAGAGTGCTAGGTCAGATGTCAACTCTGGGTATGCAACATGTCAAGTCATACGACCTCCTTTCCCACAAAAGGGGGAGGAGTAGGCATCAAAGTGGCCACTTGGATAAGGCAGAAATTCAGCATTTCAGCCCATCTTCAAGGTATTCATGAATTTTGGGGTTGGCTGGGAGGAAAGACAGAACATGAAGAAGTAAATGTTGGCCAGATTGTCCATTAACCATTATCTTGGTTTGGCTACTGTAAGAAAGGTCAAAGGATAAATCCCCTCTCTACCACCTGGCCCAGAAGGACACATCTGGTCTCTACCACCTAGCCCTGAAGGACACATCTGGTCTCTACCACCTGGCCCTGAAGGACACATCTGGTCTCTACCACCTAGCCCTGAAGGACACATCTGGTCTCTACCACCTAGCCCTGAAGGACACATCTGGTCTCTACCACCTGGCCCTGAAGGACACATCTGGTCTCTACCACCTGGCCCTGAAGGACACATCTGGTCTCTACCACCTGGCCCTGAAGGACGCCTCCTTTCTACCACCTGGCTCCATGGAGATGCTGAATCCTGCTCCAGCATGATCTTTCAAACATGGCCTGTCTGCAAGGCCCGCGGTTCCTAGAATTGGAGTCACTGCAGGTCTCTGACAATAGGCAGAGATGTCCAAGGGGACTTCTTTTTTTTTTTAATCATATCATAAAAGCTACAGGAAGACATGTCAGCCATGCTTATCTTGGCTCCTTCAGCCAACCAAATACAACATAGAGATATAGAAATATTTATCCCTGATGAGAGAGACATTCCACCCATTTTAATGTGTGTAAAGAGAAGCTGAATGTCCCAAAGGGAACACAATTGTGTATATGGGAGTATGTGTACATATCTGACTGAGGGTGTGTATAAGGCCAAAATTTAACTATGGATATTGGTCCTTCGGGAGCCAAGCACTTTATTTTGAGTCAGGTTCTCAGGTTAGTCTGAACTGACTAACCAGCTAGTCTAGTTGGTCTGAAAGACCAATCATGCCATCTTCCTTTCTCTGCATTCCCAGTACTGGAACTATAGGCATGTGTGATCACTGTGCCTTGCTTCTGACAGGATGCTGGGGTTTAAAATCATCTTCAGTTGTTAACGGCAAACACTCTACTGACTAAACTCTCCCTCCAACCCCATAATGAAATTTTTAAGAAAAAATAATTAAGACAGGTCTACTGGAGTCACTAGTGTTCAGCAGTTTTTCTGAAGTTTCTTTCAGCATCATTTAGCATTCGGCAGAGACATGGCTTACTTAAAAGCCACACTTTCGACACTGACTGTGCTTAGGTCTCCAAGCCTTTAGGTGAGCACATTCCTAATCATCTATGGACCACAAATTATAAACCACAACCTGTCTGATTCTGTCTGGTGGGTCACGTGAGTGGGCGAGGCAGGCTGGAGATAGCGATTCTCGTATTATATACGTGTCAGCTTTCTTCTCGGAAGCAGTGAGTCTCAGCGACTAGGACTGTGGTGAAGCACGTCTGGGCGGGCTGTCCCTGAGTCTGCTCTGCTCAAGTGCAGCGATGAAGACCCAGAACTAACAGAGAACGATTTGAAAGTCTGACTGGAAATTCAACTTTTACAATGAAATCTTTTGACCGGCTGGGCTGAATCATTAAAATGCCTCTAAACCCAAATAAACCTCCACTGGAAGCCAACTGTGGCCCACCAGCCCCTGATTTGTGGCTCAGATGAAGCCTTGCTGGCACAAACCCTTCCTGAATTAAAAGTTTACCCTCAAACCCTGCATTTGGAAGGCAGCACATATTCCCCATAATACCCCACACTCTCAGTGTTATTATATTGTCTCTGTAGGTCACTCCTGCTATTAAGTTATGAATCCCCCTTTAAAAGCGGCAGATAAGAAATGTTCTCTTATCATCCTTTGATTTCCTGTGATCAAGGTAAGCTCATGATCTATTTCTACAATATTTTCCTTACAAGAAGCTGAATGAATGGAACTGTCTCAGAAACAATGAGCTCCTTCACTTTTAGAGCAAAAAAAGCCAAGAAAAGCAAAAGCCATCTCATCATGAAAGCAAGAACTCAGCATACATACACATAGAGCTTTTCCTCTTTAACAGATGATGCAACTCTCCCTGCAGTGATCAGAAAGAAGTGGGAACAGAGTGCCCCTTTAATATACAGTTGTGGACAATTCAACAGTATTAGCTGATAATAGTGTGCCAGTTTTTAATTCTCATTTTGATTCTATTCCCATTACAGCAATTAAAAAGCAACAGCTTAAAATAGCACGGGCTTCCACCATCTGTACGGCAGGGGTGCTACACAGCCTGGCTTGGTTGAAATCACTGTGCACAGGGCTGTGATCCTGAGGCCTGGGGCAGAGGCTGGTTCTGGCTTTCTCCTTCTTCTGAGGCAGCCTGTGCTCACGCCCCTCTTCACAGGTGGTTGTGCTCCATCTCTCTCACAGTCTCTGAATTCACAGCTCTCCCTGACCACAGCTAGGGGAAAAAAGCTCTTCTCTTTTAATGACTCATAATGACAGGGGGCCCACCCAGACAATACAGGATGATTCTCTATTTTATGGTCCTCAACCTTACTCACATCTGAAAGGTCCCCTTTGCGATGGCAAGTCCCAGATTCTCAGGGCTGCAGATGAAGGTGATGGACATAGCCGGGTGCCACCACTAGCTACCTCTGGAGTCCTTGTGTTCAGTTCTCATGTTAATCCCTTACCATGATTCCTCTTATGTACTTAAAAAAAAACATACAGTGAATGTTATGTTCTGTTTTAAAGGTGGAGAGATTGAGGTAACCTGCCCAAGAGCATATCCAATTCTGCATAGAACAAGGACTTAAAATTAAGAGTCTTAACTAAGATGTCAGGAATGAGCTAAAATGCCACCAAATGCTCATGGGGAGAAGTGAGCCAGAAAGAGCATGTCATTTGATTTGACTAAATTAGCAAAAATGGTACAGACCTTGTAATCATATTCTGTCTACTTTCTGCTGATGCTATTCTTGTCTTCTTCATATTTAATGGATGGATGGATGGAAAAATGATAGATGGATGGATGGAAAGAAAGATGGATAGATAGAAGGATGGATGGATGGATGGATGGATGGATGGATAGAAGGATACATGGATGGATGGATGGATGGATGGATGGATGGATGGAAAAAGGATAGATAGAAGGATGGAAAGAAAGATGGATAGATAGAAAGATGGATGAATGAATGGATGGATGGATGGAAGAAAGGAAGGAGGGAAGGATGGATACATGGATAGATGCATGGACATACACAAATGAATCTTTTTTAAAACACGCCACAGTTATTTAATCAATGCAGGTGTATTCTGAAAAATTGGAAGATGAGTTTCCATTACTGCCCACTGAGACTGTTGTTGTGGAGCTCCAGGAAAGGCAAATCCCCTGTCTTTTTGAGAGTGAAATCCCTCTTCCTTTAAAGGAGGTCGCACTCGCACTGGCTGTGGAAAGTGCAGCCAATTAAATAAACAAGTTTTCATCAAAAACCAATAGCACATGGTGGAAACAAAGTGCCAGCAATTCAGCACAAACTTCGGTGGGACTGCAGGGGTGTGCGTGTTGTAGAACCGTAAAACATGCCTTTGCTTTCCTACAAGACGGCTTTATCCCTTGCAATTCCAATCTTACTAAAGTTACTGTTACTAAGCAACCTTGCATCCCCGCCCTTCTTATTTCTTAAAATGTTTTCTCTTACTTCTTCCTGTCTTAAAATGACCGTTCATCTTAAAAAAAAAAAAAAAAAAACACCGAAAAACCCTCAATTTTTCATTTTTAATATATTTTTACTGATTTTCCTAGACTATCTTGTGATCCTCACAGATCTGACCCCCACCTTCCTGCCCACTCAGTTTCATTTTCCCTCCTCTCTTCCTTTCTCTTTCTCAGAAACAAAATGTGAGAATTGAGTCAAACAAAAAGCCAACAAGACAAGAACAAAAAACTCCAAACAAAACATATAGCAAGGACAAAGAAAAACAAGCAAAACACCATGGGGTCTGTTTTGTATTGCCCAATTATCCCTGGGCATGGACCCTGCCCCTGAGAGTGGCTGATATACCCAGAGCCATTCAACTGAGGAAAATTAATTTTCCCTATCTCAGCAGATATCCATACAAACAGCCTCTTGTGAAAAACTAACCTGGTCCCTTGGGGCTCTGAGAGGCTGAACAACCAACCAAAGAGCACACACAGGCTGGACCTGGCCTCCCTGCTCATGTGTAGCAGATGTGCAGCTTGATCTCCATGTGAGTCTCAAACAACTGGAGCAGGGCCTATCCCAAACACTGCTGCCTGTGTATGGGCTGTTCTTCTAGCAGGGCTGCCTTGTCGGCCTCAGTGGGAAGGGATGCACCTAGTCTCACAGAGACTTGATGTTTCAGGGTCGGGGATACCCAGGAGGACTTCCATCCGCTCAGAGGAGAAGGTGGGGGGGGGGAAGATGGGGGACAGATTGTGAGATGGGATGATCAGGAGAGGGCAGTGACTGAGATGTAAAGTGAATATGTTAACATGATGATGATGATAAATCAGAAAAGGCACAAATTAAAAAACAAAACAAAACAAAAAAAACTTTGATATCACTTTGTCAGTGTGTCTATCCAGGTTTCCTCCAAATCATTCATGGCATCCCCTGGGCTCTCAGTGCCCTTTCATGGTTCCTTGCTATGCTCCCCTGTTGGAGATTGGTTCTGATGCTTTGATTCCATCGGAAATCTGCATGTCCAAATGCTAAAGGACCACCATGACTCTGTGGAGAGAGACAGATGGATGTAGGAGCTGCAGGAGTTAAAGCCACACAGCCACATGAGATGTTGTGTAAGTGGGCACTGGGCAATTCCCTGGTTGGTGGGCCTAGGGTAGCAGGCTGAGAGTTAGAAGGGCCCAATCATTGAGTTAGCAGAAGCATTATTTCAAAAATAAGCTAGTGTGTATGTGTGTGTGTGTGTGTGTGTGTGTGTGTGTGTGTGTGTATAAGAGCTGCTGGGCAGGTGGCTGGAAGCCTGCAACTCGCTGGGAGTATCAAGCGGAGTAAAGACTCACTTTCCTACAATGTTGACTTACACTGTATTTATTAGATAGGATGATGACCCCAGCACTACTCATTGTTGTAGTTCTGATGAGAAAAGAAATGTGCAGCATGAGATTTTCATTTGCCAGCCACACAGTTCTTTTTTGTTGTTGTTGTTGTTGTTGTTTTGTTTTGATTTTTTGAGACAGGGTTTCTCTGTGTAGCCTTGGCTGTCCTGGAACTCACTCTGTAGACCAGGCTGGCCTCGAACTCAGAAATCCACCTACCTCTGCCTCCCAAGTGCTGGGATTAAAGGCGTGCACCACCACTGCCCGGCCTGCCGCACAGTTCTTAATAGACATTTTATGCCCCAGCTCCCTTATTCAGCTTGGGGCTGCTTCCTCAGACCTAGCCCAATAGGAGAGGGAGCACATTTTCCTACATGGCCAATGTATCACCAGAATAGACTGGCATTTAAACCTTTGCAAAACCCCTCTCCTGGTAGTGTGGGCTAGACCCAGTGGTTTGCTTGTAATAGCAACAGACTATGGGAGAGGCAATGCATTGCCGGCTCTGCATCCAGATTACAGAGACTGACTTCGTCCTTCCTGTTAGCAGGCTCATTTGTGCCATGGCTTTGATGGACGGAGATGCTTATTATACATTAGAGGGTCCATGCCATGCTGGAGGGAGCTAAGGACAATCTACCATCAACCACCAGTGGGGAACTGTATCAGCCAACAACAAAACAGGTGACCTTGGAGTGAATTCATGCTTCCCCAGCTCTTGACAACACCCCGACTGCAGCCTGAGGGACCCGGAAACTGACCGCTCAGTTATGCAGTACACAAGACCTCAGCACAGGGACTCCAGGAAATGCTGGGCTTGCTGCTTGAGTTTCTATGTCTGATACTCTTATATCGCAGTAGAGAGCAAGCCCAGTGGTATTACGTTTAATAACATTAGGAAACCTCTTAAAGAGGGGCAGAGAGCAAGAATTAATCACTGCGATACGTGACAGAGGGTGCCTCACTGCAGCAAAGACAAACAAACAAACAAACACATAAATAAATAAATAAATAAATAAATAAATAAATAAGGATTTTGATAGGAGAGGAAACACTCATCTCCGCATTGACAATCTACAATGCACCGTAGCTGTGATGCCAGTGAGGTACCCTGGGTTGGGGAAGAAGACAAGGCAGCAAGATCAGGCGACACCACCTTCCTCGGGATCAGACCCGCAACTGATCTGGGAGATGAACTCTGCCTTGGGGTGATGAGAAATGTGAGGGAGGGAGAAGGGCCTAGTGTCATCTGTCAGCAATCAGGAAGGACAGCAAGGTGTCAACAGAGCCTGAGAAGGAGCCTGAGCAACCCTGTCCTCCACAGGCGCCTGTTGCTAGGACGCAGCTGTTGCTAGGATGCGTCTGTTGCTAGGACACAGCTATTGTCACACTGCTGGCACCACTGGTAACCTTTGTATTACCCTATGTGAATTTTCAACTCCATGTCTTTCACATGGAAAAATAAAATCCTGAAACATGAATCAAACAATATATCCATCTGGAACAGGAGGGAGTTAGGGTCTAGTGTGTAAGCAAGTCAAAGTGGGTGGGGCCCCCTAATGAGGTCACTCCTGCCTCCTGTGTGCTCAGGGCACAGGCTGGCTGGCTCTCAGAGGCATGCTAGCTTAGCTGCATAACTCTGGAACTCTGAAGATCAGACTGTAGCCAGCAAGGCTGGAGGCCAGAGCCTGGTAGGACAGCTGCGCCTGGATGCGCACAGAGGCTCTGACACGCCTGAAAACTGCAGTGTCTGAGCCGTCGAGCTTCCTACACTCACTGGGAGATTCTGAACAGATTCTGTCTGAGCTTTTCATCCTCCAAAAGGCCATTTTCCTGCCTAAGCCTTTAAACCCATTCTTTTCTGAGCTGAGTGCTAATTGTATGTATGCACACACACGTTTTAGAAGGGATGTAAGCATGTAGCCTTGGCTTCTTGTGTTGCTGTGCAGACACATTGTCCATAGTTCCCTAAACATCAACCCTTCCTGGTGACTATGGTACACATTAGCCTGGAAATGCATCCTGGGTAATGGTTTTTAGTTCAGTGTGTGTGTGTGTGTGTGTGTATGCATGATGTATGCAATATGCATATATGTGTATATGAGATGTGTTGTGCATATCTGCATGTGCATGTGTGTATATGTATATGCATGTGCTTGTGAACATGTGTGGTGTGTACATGTGTGAATGTGTGAGAAGTAGGTTGTATATATGTGTGTGTAAGAGAAAGAGAGTGAGATGCATTGTGTATACTTTTGTGCATGTGCACGTGTGTGACATGTATATGTATGTATATGTTGTGATGTGTATATGTGTGGGTGGGTATAAGATATGTGAAATATTTTGCTCATGTATGTGTGCATGTGTGTGTGGTGCATTGTATATATGTGCATATATGTGAAATGTGTTGTATATATGCATGTGATGTGTTGGGTATATGCGGGATGGCTATTCAAGTATATAAAAGCAGGAGGAAGACACATGGATTCTTCTATCACTTGGTGTCCTTTTCCTTGAGAAAGCTTCTCTCACTGAACCAGAAGCCTGGCTTTTCTCAGAGACTGCCCAGCCAATGGGCTCCAGAGTCCAGGTGTGTCTATACTCTAAAGATGGATTACAGGTAACCACATCCATGCCAAGCTTTTAATGTGGGCATTAAGGATTCAAATGTAGGTCTTCACATTTGCACAGTAATCGCTCTTTCCCACTGAGCCTCAGGTGATGGTTTAGAGAAGTAGCTTGTCACCATTAATTCTTTTAATCCTGGGGCATAGAAGTTTAATTTGCCTTTGTATCCTTTGTGTTTATATTTTTAACTTATGCAATCATAACCACAAAGTATAATAATATACAGTGAGCTACAGGAAGCAAGTGAGACATCCTTTGGCTTCCAGGGATATATTTGGCCAATTTCAAATCTAAATTTTCCCGAGTTTCCGGTCTTATGTAAAGGTTGACATATATTGTAATTTTATTATGGTTTGCATTGTCAAGAAAACAAGATATGAAATAATTAGTCACAAAAAGGTTTTAATAGCCATGACAACTCAGAGCCATTTGATAGGACTGTCTGACAATAAGTTTGTTTCGATTCCTTAGAAAAGAAATCCATGTGAAAGAAACCAGACTCAACAATGCTGTCATCAATCAACACTGTCCTCTGGAGACCTAACTAAGGCCACTGACTCTCTGGTAGTCTAGTTCTCTCCTCTGGGCAGCAGGGTCCCAGACACCCCCCTCCATCCAGCCTTGGTCTGATGCTGGATCTGCACAACAGCAGGAGCATGCCTAGCTGAGGAAGCACACTGGATCCTTCTAAGGAAGAAGTGCCACTCCCAGAGAAGATGCTCCTTCACACCAAAGTTTCATTGTCTTTTTTTAAAGTCCCCAGTCACAGGTACCAACTGAGCACAACTGAATAAGTAATGACAGTTGTGGCCAACTTTCCAAGGAAGCTGTCTACTTTATGAAACTAATGACCCAATTTAAATGCAACCACTGAAAAGCACGGAGACAGAAGGGTCTCAGAGAAAGAAGACGTTTCTTCAAGAAGATAGCTTGTCTAACAATAATGGCACCAATAATAAGGCAGCTAGTGCTTGTTAAGGCTCTCTCCTGAGCTGGGAATTTTATACCTAGTATAGCTTTATTTAGGACATTTTGTAAAAGGTGACACACCTATTTCTACTTTCTATAATTGTTCTCACAAAGGACTTCTTGTGGAGCCTGTCCTCTATGTCACTACCCCAGAATTCTCAATCCCTTTTCAACTGATACACTAGTAGTTGGATGCAGACAAACATGATGAATTATGTACATTCAATTTTGTTGACTCCATCGAGGGTTATTTTAAATAGCTAACAATAAAATTATTTTCCATTCGTACAAAAGATTATGAGCATTGACTTAACTTATTTTTGGGAAAAGGCAGAGAAGCAATGTTGCTGGCACTTTTCAAAATAGTGTGTGTGTGTGTGTGTGTGTGTGTGTGTGTGTGTTTGAGACAGAGTTTCTTTCTGTTCTGGATTAAAGGAATGTGCTCACATGTACAAACAGATATTTAAATATTTAATGTGGTTTAAGTCCAACTATCCTTTATTGTTACTTTTGATGTTTTTAAAAATGTTTTTCTAGGGGCTGGAGAGATGGCTCTGGGGTTAAAAGCACTGGCTACTTTCACAGAAGACTGAGGCACCCACATGGTGGTTCAGAGCTGTCTGTAACTATAGTTCCAGGGGATCCAATACCTCATCTAACCTCTGCAAGCATCAAGCACACACATGATCCACAGACTTAATACAGGTGAAAAACAGCAAGGCATTTTAGTTGCAGAGAGAAGAGCAAAGAAACTAGTTTGAGGTGGGATTTAGTGAGAAGAGCTCTGTCCTTTCACCAAAGGGAACAAGAAGGGTCCAGAGGAAATCAAGGTGTTAGGAAACATCACTTCACAGAGCCTGGAGAGGTCATAGACTACGCACACACCATTTGAGAAGCAATGAGGGAAAGCATGAAGTCAAAAGAGTCCCAGGAAAATAAAGCCTTTCTCAAAAGGACAGCTAGGATGGGATGGGTCCCAGGAAAATAAAGCCTTTCTCAAAAGGACAGCTAGGATGGGATGGGCCCCATGTTGGGCCGATCACTGGGTGGCCTTTCAGTCTCCACTCCATTTCTCTCCCTGCATTTCCTTTAGACATGAAGAATTCTGGCTCAAAAAATGTGAAGATGGATGGTTGGCCCCATGCCTCAACTAGGCACCATTGTCTGTCTACTGGAGGTGGTCTCTTCAGGGTACATCCTCCCACACTTGGGCATTTCAGCTAATGTCATCCCCACTGCGTCCTGGAAGCCTCTCGCATCCCAGGTCTCTGGAACTTTCTAGAGGTTCCCCCAGCCCCAGCCCCACCTCCTACTGCTACATATTTCAATTCATTCTCCTGCCTCTCTGGGCTTCTCTCCTGTATTCCCCTACACCTGATCCTGCCTCCCTTTCCCCCTCCCTCTCCCATCTCCCACACAAGTTCCTCCCTCGCTCTGCCTCCCATGATTATTTTGTTTCCCCTTCTAAGTGGGTTTGAAGCATCCACACTTGCATGCAGGACAAAACCTGACACTACCAATGTTGTGCTTGTAGACAGGAGCCTGGCATGGGTGTCCTCTGAGAGGCCCTACCAGCAGCTGATTGAGGAAAATGCAGATACTTATAGCCAACCATTAGATTGAGGTTAGGGACCAATATGGAAGAGTTAGAGGAAGTACTGAAGGAGCTGATGGGGACTGCCATCCCATAGGAAGAGTAACAGTGTCAACTAACCTGGACCCCTCAGAGCTCCCAGAGACTAAGTCACCAACCAAAGAGCATAGATGCGCTGGTCTTGGCCCCAGGCACATGTGTAGCAGAGGACTGCCTTCTCTGGCCTCAGTGGGAAAGGTGGTGCTTAATTCTGTAGAGACTTGATGCCCTAGGGTAGAGGGGTGCTGGTGGGGCTGAAGTGGGGGTGTTTGGGCCGGTGGGTAACACCCTCTCAGAAGCAGAAGAAGGGGGATGGGGTGAAGAACTCTGGGAGGGGGACCAGGCAGGAAGGCAACTTTTGAAATGCAAATAAAATAATTTAATAATAATTTTAAAAGGACAGGAGGGTTGTAAAAAGCACACTTACCAGCCCAGAGCCCCATCTAAAGGTACCCACAGTACCCCATGGGCCCTCTGTAGCTGTGATAACCAAAGTTGTTAGGTAACCTCTGTGGGCAGGTACATTCTACAGGAACAATCCACTTCCTAAGCGGGTAAGACTCTTTGCTAAGCCTTTCATCAGCCCATCCTTCCTCTTGTTCCCACTCCAAGGAACTGCATGGTGTTGGGAAGGTTACAAGCTGCAATCACAAAATAAACCCTTTCTTATTGTAACAATCAATCACAGACGTGGGAAGAATCTCTGAGGCGCAGGGCCCTCCACCCAGGTGTCTGTCTTTTGATAATACGAAATTCTTGGTTTTATCTTTACTATTCAGATGTTTTGCGTTTGATCTATTTATTACATACAACCTGGGTCGGGAAGATGTGCCCAGTAGGAGTCACGATTTACCTAACTTGGTTTATGCCCATGGAAGTGAATAAAGAAAGCCATTTGTCCAGAACAGTAACCAAGAAAAAAAAAATCAGTGCATAAAAGTTGTTAAGATTGTAAAGACCCTAAAGTATGAACTTTAAGTGTTTTGAGTCATTTCATGAAAGCCTGGTTCTTTCCCCACCCCTCTTCTGCCCTGTCCTCCCTTTCTTCTTTCTCTCTTCCCCTTCCCTCCCTCTCCTCCCTCCTGCTGCATTTCTCTTGTTTCTCCCCTCCCTCCTCATCCCTTCTCCCTGTATACCTTATAACCAGTTTCTCTTTTGTAACAGACGTGGAAGGGAGATAAGTTATGAATCATTAATTAGGAATATGATAGAATCTTCTTGGAAATAAATTATGTTAATGAGCTTATAAAAGTTTGATCTGCTGCAGCATTTATGAACATGGTTCCCTGAGTCATCACAGTGGCTGTATGACCATGTCAGAGGCCAAGAGAATAGTTCTACCAACTTCTGATTTAGGATTATAACCATGTGTGTGGTGGGGGCTGAGAGATTTCTCTTGAAGTTGAAGCTAATGAACCAAAAAGAGCCTATAAGAAAGTTTAATCATGAACAGTACAAATTGAATAGTGCATGTCTACATAAAACAGAAACCCTTTCCCTTTATTTTCAAGCAGCTGACGATTAGAACAATGGTGGCTCTAATCAATGGTAAGGATATATAGACTTATTTCTAGTTTTATGTCGCCTCTCACCATGCAACACCATGCAAGCAGGCAGCAAATGGGGAAAAGCTTCTGCTTCTTCATTTGATAAATTCAGGAGCTTAGAATATATTGTCTTCAAGAATTCTTCTGCTCCTTCAACCTTAACAGCCTAGGGAAAATCTAATTCAAAGTACTTCAATTTTTCAGATGCACATTCCCCCAAACCATGGGAGGTAGTCACTTTTAGCCTGCAAGACTAGCACACCAGCAGAGTAAGGGTCTCAGAGCATGGAGAGCTTCCTGTATCGATTAGACCTGGATGGTAAAGTCATATGTATTGCACTTGAAGTCTTTTTTAAATGTCTGTGATGGGCTTTCAGTTGAGACAGGCAGCTCTGAGAGTCTTTTGGGTGCCAATTGTGTTAGGCAGAGAGGACTCTTCAACAGGAAGAGAGAGGGGGACACAGACATAAAAGATATTCACAAAGGCGGTCATTAAAAAAAAAAAAAAAGTGAAGAAGAAAAACCTTTGGGATTCAGCCACAAATGGGAGATGGGGAGGTGAAGATGGCTGTACAGGACCACAGACATCCACTCTCTGTTACATCAATTGGCAAAGGATGTGCTCATCACTAAAGCGGAAACTTCTGTCAGAGAGGCTGAGTCCTCATTCGATCTTACAGTTTCTCCCAAAGAGGAAGATACGAAGATACAAGATAGGTTTAGGCACAAGGCAGGCCCACAGAGGAGGTTCTCTGAGCCTACTGCAGAGAAGGTCCCAGGTGGAGGTGCGCTGTAAGGCACAGGCTGGACAAAGTTTTGAAGGTACTCATGGGGCTCTAGATACAAACTGAAACCTACTCAGAAGTGCCTAGAATCGTGGCTTTTGGCAACAGCCATAAGCTCGATCCAGTTAGAGCAGACAGGAATTTAAGGGCCAGAGAATTTTCTTCTCCATAAAGAAAGGAGAGGAAGTGGGTTAGCTGGAAAGCCAGTGCCTCATTAAGGAAATGGGCTCCTGTCCTCTGCCCGACTTTTAAAGTCTTGGCTCTTCTCTGATCAGCACAAAAGCTTCAGCCTGCACAGCTTTTCCGAAAAAGATCTCAGCTTCCTTCTGCATCCTGCTGAAGAGACACTTTGTCCATCTCATGAGATAGTCTGGAATCAGGAGGGGACATTCTCCCTCACCAGCGGTTGGTGCGGCTTCATTTGGAAATGCCATGCAGTGAGAGACAGAAAGGCAAGGCAGGAAATACTCCATAATGGAGGTAAACCTGAGCCCTGGAGTCGCCGTGGCTACACAGGCAGCCAAGGCACAGTGCAGAACAGAAATGAACCCCAGCAAGCACGCTCCTGGGTAAACAGCATGGGCCTACAAGCCCTGTGACACCTGTGATCATAGAAAAGCATAGAACGACTAAGAAGCTGCAAAGCTGAGTGTCTGGGGACAGCCCTCAGCTGTTTCAGAAACCACTACAACCCTTACTTTTAAGAACACAACTTCAGCTTAACTGTTAACATGAAACTTTTATCTATTGATACTATCATTTATATAGTAAGCTGTGGGTTCTATTCTCCATTATTTACAGGAACTTATGTTATTTTATTTTTACATTCAAAACCATCTCTAGTGCCCTCTTTCAAGACACCCTGTTATCCACTCTGCTTAAAAGTTTGATCAAGGAAAAAGGGAATTGTTCCCATGATTTATAAATGTTTATGCTGAGCTGTCAAAAGAATGGGAATTTGTAAACCCCTTGGTACTTCTATAAAATGCCTTTCTATCTGCATGTCGTATTTAGTTATGTCCCACAGAAAGAGATGAGCTTCCTCATCACTGGTACCACATTTTATGTCAACAATCTAATTGAAAGCATAAGCAAATCTTGGCTCTGGTAGGTAGAATGTCATTGGTGCACAGTAGGGTCACTGTAGTAATAACTCTGGGTGGACAACTGCACAAACACATAAATGACACCTTAGCCAGAAGTGCTACAGAATGTCTTTCCTAGTATAAATTCATAGTTTTATGGCCAGAGAATGTGGTAGACCTCTCTTCCATGGGAAGTCTATAGAGTATGTGTAACATCATTTTATCTGACGAAGAAATATAAAATTGGGGGAGAGAACAGAAAATGACAGACGAAAGGTAGGTGCTGCCCAACTTTACAATTTTCGATGTTTTGCTACTTTTATGTATCGTCCAATTAAAAGATAGAGTCCAAAGGGAGCTCTTGTCCCTGCTCCCTTTCCCTCCGGTCCTGTGGTGGCAAAGCGAATCTTGCCCCGTTTGTTTTCATGCGCACGTATAGAAAACCATGGACTAATATCAGATATTCCAAGCACTCGGGATATCCCTGAGCAGGACTTGGTATGGCCCTGAAGGGAATGGGGTTTTAGAAAACACACACTTCAGTGTATGTATGGGGACCCTTCAGTGTAGGCTCAACTGCACATCATCAAGATGCTCGTTCGTATTCTTGCCTCTTAGAGACTGAAGAAGCCCTTCCGAACAAACAGCACAATGGTTATGTAAGTGTTCTTCCATTACATAAAGTACCATTTAGGGGCTGTCTCCTGGAGACGCCTTAGTAATTCACACATGATTAGTGAAGGAGAAACATTTAAGTATATACTCAGCATAATCTTGACTTTGATCTTCAGCTTTTCTTTCTGTTCCTAACAAGAGAAATAAAAGTTCTCCTGACCAAGGTGCTGTGGACTGTGTTCCCTGTGCAATAGTCATGACTATCTTAATTAGAGCAGCCATGGTAACCACAAGAGACCTTCAAGATTAGGTCTACTGAGGCTCCTCTATCAGAGGGGACAGGAGGGTCATTCTACTCTCACCTCAGCTTCCAGCAACTTCCTTCCATCTGTCCCAGATAACTCTCAGGAAGTGCTGGTGTGTACAGACTATGGAAAATCAAATGAAGAGAGACTTTATCTCCATAGCCATTGGAAGGTAGCATCCAGGCTGGGGTGAGATTTTTCAGCGACACAGCTGTGGCGAGGCCGTCCTTACTCCTGTATGTACCCCTCGACTTCAACTTCACTGCTCTAAGCAAGCCCAGTAAACTAAATTAGACGTGGGTGGAGTTGTTGCTTTGTTCTGTTGTTTATGTTCCCCCTGGGGGATGAATAGATGTGTGTGTGTGTGTGTGTGTGTGTGTGTGTGTGTGTGTGTGTGTG
>NC_034606.1:60018630-60038778 GCF_900095145.1 Mus pahari
GGTGAGGTTTCCAGTAAAAGTTTGAGGCAACATAGGAATGTGACAGAACCAAGAATGGATTTGGGAGGAAGGGTTGGCTTGTCACCGCTGTGGGGAATGACAAATATAAATGGAGTTAAGCTGTCTGCGGCTAGAGTATCTGTGGCGGCCTCCTCTATGTAGTGTAAAGTGGTGATCCTTCTTTCTGTATTTAGTCATTGTGTCCCTGATATAAGTGATAAGACATGTAACTGAGGCTGAGCTGTCCTTCCAGTGTGAAAAATCTGTGAGAGAAAGAAATCGCCATGGGCCATCATCTTCTATGTCTGAGGAGGTAATGTGGTCCCTTGATGAATATTATTTGCCAGGCACATGGGGCCATCCTGAGCACCATGATGAGGCAAAGGGCATGCTGCAGTCTGGAAGGAGTAAGTATGGATCAGGGCTGTAAAGGGGTTGCAGAAGTTGTTGAATGGTTCCTACTTAGGGATATGGGCTGTCTGTCCAGAAAGAACTTCCCCAAATATGAAATTGCAATCAGAAATAAATAATAATACATGAAAATATTATCCCCCATGCTGGCCTCTAAACCAGTACATAGGGACAGCAGACTGTGGAAGGCTCAGATGATGTGATTTGGTGACTCGTGAGGCTAGCTGGTTATTTTTTTTTTGCTTGTTTGTTTATTTGTTTGTTTGTTTTATAGAGTGGGTGGCAGTAGGCCTTCAGAGATGCTGCCAGCCCTCTGTAAAACAGTCATTACCAATGCCTCCTTCAAGTGCCCAAGACTACCTAACAAAAAAGCTCCAACACCAAACATAAGAAGCTGTATTTTAAGTTGTTGGCCAGGCTTGTCAAGGAGATTCCCATAACATCGGGGTTATAGCTATTGCCCTAGGTAGAACCCAGAGGTGGACGGTAAGTTCTTATTTTTGAGAACACCATTCATTTTAGACACAGTGCCCAGAGGCCTCTGAAATGGAACTGGCCTTTCATGGTTTCAGAAGGCACAATGCAAGCTTCTAAGGGAGGGGCACAAGCAACAGTCCTACCCAGCTATGATGCATGTGACTCAGTACAACAACCATAATGAAATTCCCTAGAGCATCATAAGGTAAGGCAGAGAGAACCCACAAAATATGGATGAGAAAACCTCCTAACCCCTTGCTGTTGAGGCTAAAATAAAAGCTAAAGAGCGAAGTAAGATACTTGTGTTGTGGGAAAAATGCTCCCAGAAACCATGAAATGCAACACCAAGGGTGTGCGACCTGCTGGCCAGGGAGCCCCGAGACTCCCCAGCTACTACAGAACATCTTCATGGCTGTTGGCTGACCCAATAACTAAATAGTAAGAGCTTCTTGCTGGAAACACTGTGTACTTTGGATATGGGCCATGGGGATACCAAGGTAGATTGAGCTAGAAGCTTCGTCCTTGCTGGCTAGATCCTGTAGTGCCAGGAGTTGCTATGTGGGTTACTGGGACAGAACTGGTACCAGTTGACCTACTTCACTGCAGAGCTTTGTGCTTTCCTATCAGCATAAAAGAAATGGGGGAAGCATGTGGGGTTATAATAGTGTGAGTGTTAAGTGTGTAAGCAACTATTTTCCACTTGGATTGGAGGTCTGATCAGATTCTCACACGAGGGAACTCATATTGGGCAGTGGAAATCAGTGACATGCCTAAGTCTGGGGAGATCAGGCCAGAGTAGGGAAGGGGGTACTAAGTTGTTGTTGTTTGATTGCTTGCTTGCTTGCTCAATGCATATGATGTGCTTATCAAGTTGCTCCCTAAATACTTGTGTTTATGTCTGTAAGATTATTGCTGCAGTCAGCCTTGCTCAGAGACGCTCTCTGCAGTGATTGGTAGTTCGTGTACATAATTTTACTCTGTCAAACTCCAGAAGAATAAGTGAATTTTGATGTAGCACAGAGGTCCAATGCCCGTAAGGAGAAGAAAATAACTGCATATCCATAGCATCCCTTTCAGAGACCATCATGGAAGAAAGGGTAGAAAGACTTTATTTACTTCTTAAAGAGCGTCATGGAATGCTGCATTTCAAGAACAACATCCATAAAACTATCTTGCCAAGAATAACTAGGTGTGAGGCTAGGGACCCTAAAGATTAAGTCGATTGAGGTTCCCTTACAGAAGCTGTCAGGGAAGGGTTATAGATCCACACTGGAAAAATCAGGTACTCTCTTATGCACCCCCATTCCAGCTGTACATAATTTTATTCCAGATGCAGAATTATATACAGCTGCTCTCAGGAGGTTCCAGAGTGTAGGGACATGAAATTTTAACTGAGTGGGTGTCTCACCTATGCAGCCGTGGGGACCATCCATGCTGCAATGAGACTTCTCAGTGATACAGCTGTTTTGGGATCACCCACATGCCTGTAAATAATCTTTCAATCATGCTTTTATAGGTCAAATAAACTCACAGATTTCCTAAGTAAGACTTGAGCATGATTGTAACTGAATAAACATTTGTTCGTGTCTCCCCCCCCAGAAGTGAATTTCATGTAACGCCAAGTACTCCATTTTTCAGAGAAGATTCACAATTAAATGCTAGAACAAGATACAATAACTTCCATTTTAATTTGTTGTTATACAGAACAGTTTATGACTCAGAAATGTAAGAAAAAGAAACCTTTGAAAACCTTACAAGACAGGAAGTAGTCAATAACAAATAGGCTCTGCTTACCTGTACATGAGTAATCATCGATCCTGATGTACCCAGTTTTGCAGATACACATGAAAGAACCAGGAGTGTTCACACACATGGTGTTCTCACGGCAGTAATGGCGCCCTTCTGCGCACTCGTCAATGTCTACAAAGGAAAGGGGAGGGTAGAGGTCAATGGTGGCCAATATTGGACAATTTCCCTTTGATTTGCCTTGCTACTAACTGAACTGCATTTTAAAAGAACATTCAAAAATATCCCCTTTAATAAGAGTGTTTGATGTTCACAAGACAGAAAGCATGTGTGCTTTTATGAGCAGTTCCTTGCCACAGTTTCAAAAAGGCCTGCCAGTTTCAACTGGCATCATTATGAATAGCTTTTAAAATCTTCCATGCATTCATCTACTCGTGTTTCATAAAATGAATCAGAAATTACAGATCAGGTTGCCTTAGAATCCTGAAATCTTCAATCACTGAGTCGACCAAAACTGTGATCTTTGATTCACTGGCTATTCTGTACACCTTGGGGAGGACTTGCAAGAGGTAAAGTGTTTACTGTACACAGAACTTGAAGAATTTCGTTTGAAAGTAAGAATCCAAGAGCATCAGTTAGTCAGAGGAGCAAATCGAGCAATAAGTGCTCTACTAGGTACCTGAATGCAGACAGGATTACAATGTGAAGAACAGATATAGATGAGGAATTATGAAATAGTAAAATATCATACAGAACCTTATACATGTTAATTTTCACCTCAAATTATAAAAGCTTATGGATGGTAAGACACAATACACAAGGATTTTTTGTTGGGGGGGGGTCGAGACAGGGTTTCTCTGTGTAGCCTTGACTGTTCTGGAACTCACTTTGTAGACCAGACTGGCCTTGAACTCAGAAATCCACCTGCCTCTGCCTCCCAAGTGCTGGGATTAAAGGCATGCGCCACCACGCCTGGCAAAACACAAGGATTTTAATTGTGAAAAATGTGAATTTTAACAATAAAACCTCCTCAGTTAATAGTACCCCTTTATATGGAATCTAAAGCATTAACTGAATACTTGTCATTGAGAGCCTATATTCTGAAGCGAGAAGACGGCAGTCAGGAAAGTACCTGATGTATAACCGTGAGGACTCCAGTTCCCATCCCAGCATGTGTAACAGCCAGAGTGACAACATATGGCTGTGATCCCCAAGGCTAGGAAAGTGGAATAAGTCAAACACAGAAAGAAAAATATCATATAGTAAGAAATGTAGAAAGGTTAATCTCACAGAAGTTGAAGAGTATTATGGAGCTGCCGCATGGAGACTGGGAGGAATAGGAAAATGATGATGAATATTAATGTTACAGTTAGATAGGAAAAGGAATTTCTGTTGGATTGCTTCACCTTAGAGAGAGACTATGGACAACAATAATGAATGTTTCAAAAGTATAGAAAATATCAAAAAAATTACCATAAGGAAATAACTGTTTGAAAATATAAGTATACCCAACATGATTTAAGTATTATATAATATATTCATGTAATAAAATATTACTTGATTTCCCATTAACATACATAATTTTTTGCATTAATGTGTCAGGTAATATTTAAAAGAAAGAAACAGAAGCACTAGATGAGCCTCTTTGCCTAGGCAGATCTTGAACATCTTTCACCAGGGTTTAGTTTTATGAGTCCATCTGATTCTCCCCACCCTTACCCCCTCCAAGTCCCCCAATCCAGCCCAAGTCTTATACCCAATGTGTTGGCTTAGTATGTCCACTCATGCCTGTACCATCCCAAACTCTAGGCTTCTTCCAGGACCCCCATTTTTACCCACAATGCACAGGCCCTGTGCATCCTTATTTGGGATCTCACTGGATGAGTCAGACTAGTTCTTTATTACATAAAGCCTCCCCAAACAATATATTTTTTTCACAAACTCCAGGATTTGACCAAGATGTGCAAGTTGCATGTTAGCAAAGCTTGTGTCTATCCGGTTTCATATCCAAACTGTAGGGGTCATCTGGCCCACTCATCCTGTATCCTGACCCAACTTGTTCAGAGAGAGAGAGAGAGAGAGAGAGAGAGAGAGAGAGAGAGAGAGAGAGAGAGAGAGAGAAGAAAGTCTATCAAGGCTGTAACTCTAAACAAAAACAAATCAGATCTTTAGAAATATGTTCAGCAATTAGAATGACCCAGATGAACCACAAGATACAGATTTTAAAGGAGCAATTAAAACCTTTATCAAATAATTCAAGAATGTTAAAGAAGACACAAAGAAACAACTTAGGAAATTTAAAGAGGGTGGATGAGCCAGTGCCACCCAAGACTTTACAAACGTAAGGCTGAAGGACACAAGGAAGACAATCCCAAAGGAGAAGGTGGAATCCAATAAAGAAAGGAGCATTGGGGAGTACTCAAGCCGAAACAAAAATTAAATAAAAAAACCTAATAACTCAATGAGAAAACGCAAGGAAACGCCTTACAAGCCGAATGAAGCCACCAAAGACCGAACATCAGGACTTGAAGATAAAGTAAAAGATCTTGTCAAAATAAACAAAGAATATGAAGTTTTTATTAAAAACAGAGGAAAGAAACATGGGACACCATGAAAAGGTGAAACTTTAAAATTATGCAAATAGATGAAGGAGAATACCAGGCCAATATCATAGATCATATATTAAACAAGATCATAGTTAAAACCTTCTTAAAACTATGAAAAAGACATGCTCATATAGATAACAGATGTATACATCAAAGAGCTAACTAAGTCCAGAATAGCAACTGCCTATGTCACATTCCTTGTTAAAACACTAAGCATACGAAAAAAAAAAAAAAAAAAAAAAAAAAAAAAAAAAAGAAGTGTGTTGAAAACTGCAAGGGGAAAAAAAAAACCACAAGTCACATAAGAAGAAAAACCCAACAGAATAACAGCTGGGTGTTTTTTCTTTTTCAGTCACAACTTTGAAAGCCAGAAAACCCAGGAACAAGGAATGCTACCTCCCAAAACCATGACAGCCACATGCGATTATACCCAGCAAAACTATCTGTCATAAAGGAGAAACTTTCCATGATCTGAACAGTCTAAACATATTTTATCCAAAAGATAAAAATCTAAACAAAATACAGGAAGTAATATATCAGCCTACCAAGAACAATGAACATAGCCAGAAGACTATAGAATTAATAACAAAGCTACAATCAGGACAACACAAAGTACCACTGAGAACACAACCACAGCAAAAGTCAATAACTCAACGGCTGCAATTGCACAACTTTCAATAATAACTTTAAATATGAACAGCTTCAAGTCTTCAATCAAAAGACACAGACTGGCTGAATGGATCAAGAAACAAATTCTATATTATCCATTGTCTACAAGAAATGCATCTTATCATTAAAGAGAGTAATCACCTTAGAGTAAAAGGATATATCCAACCAAACAGGACCAACAAGCAAGCAGGAGTTGCCACACTAATATATTAAAAAATAGACTTCAAGCTAAAACTTACCAGAACATCCAAAGAAGGACCTTACATCCGTATCAAATGAAACAATCAGGAAGATGTTTCTATCCTAAATGTGTATGTGTGAAATTCTGGTGCACCCAATTTTATTAAAAGTGTACTATGGAACTCAAAGTCACACATTAACATCAATCATTTAATGGTGGTTGACTTCAATAGACAGCTGGTAGGTCATCTGCACAAATACACCAAAAAATACATAATGTCACACATCAGTAGACTATTCCGATATTGACAGAGTGTTCCATTGAAACACCAAAGAATATGCATTCTCCTCATTGGCAGATGGGAGCTTCTCAAAACAGATTACATCCTGGGACGCGAAACAAATCTTAACAGATTCAGAAAGATTAAGCTAGCTATGCACATCCCATCTGACCTCACTGCAACTTAAACTTTACAGCTGACAAATTTCTAATAAATATACATACTCGTGGAGATTAAGTAACTCATTACTGAATCATTACTGGGTCAAAGAAGAAGTCAAAATAGAAATAAACAAATTCCTCGAACTAAACAAAAATTAGAACTACGTTCTAAGTATCCATTTTTATACCCATAGATGAGTATGGTTCTCATGTCTCATCAAAGAAGCTGTTCTTTACAATAGAAGTAGACAATGACAGAAAACCACAATCAATCACAGTGTAGGGAATACAAGGTCTTGTGATGCCTGGCCCCAGATGAGTCACCTACAGTACAAATCCTGCACCTAGGGCTCAGGGCTTTTGCAAAAGAGGTGACTGAAAGATTTCAGTAACCAAAGGAGCAGGATGTTGGAGTGAAGTGTTATCACTTAGAAATGCCCATAGATGCTACGCTCACTAACTCTGATCAACATGGCTGCCCCAACAAGATCTCAACACATGATACCAGTGGACATGCTGATGTGGAAGGAAAAAGCTCATGAGGCCTCAACTCTAGACAAAGAATTACAAGCAAGTGGGGATGCTGAGAGCCATGGAAACAATCTTCCCTGGGGAAGTCTCTCCCGAGAAGATTCTTTATATATAATCTCCCAGTTAATTATTTAATACAAAGTGGTCATCCCTGAGGTTGTATACATTCAAGTCCCATTATACAGACTGGGCAAGTATCAGCACTCACATAATGAAAATACAAATGTAAAGTCCTCAAGCATCAGCTTGTGAATGAACTTCATGGTGAATATTGAGAAGTCTGTGCACAAGGGTCAGATTTAATCTGCAGAATGGAGGAGCTAACAAAGAAGAATGTAAGGCTGTGAAAACACACTGCTCGCCAGAGGGAGAAGGTACTCTGCATATGCCATGGCCTCTCCTCAAACAAGCACAGCTCTTGTAGGAGATGGGGCAGCAACTTCAGTAGCCTAAGCAAAACTGTACAGACCATGGCTGGAAAAGAGTCCTATATAGCTCTCTACAGAGACAGCATCCTATAGAAAAGACTGCTGCTAAAGAACCTGCTACCAAGCTTGACAAATCAATGTGAACGCTTAAAGCATTATGAACTTTGATTATACCAAAGTCCTATGGGACAACGTGAGCAAATCAGACAGTGAATTGAGATTAATTTTGTTAATATGATCCTGGAACACCACACATGGCAGAAAATGTCAGTTATAAGCATAAATAGGTATAATTCGTGCAAGGGTAAGATGACCTAAATACAGTCATTTTACCACGGTTCCTCCTGGGATCTCCAGTCCACAGAGATATGAGATCCTGACCTGCCCCATTTCCATTTGTGGACTCTTCCGTTTTAAGCTAACATACGGCTAAATAAAACTCAAGCAAATGTCGACATGGGATCATAAAGCAGAAGCAAGAAGCTTACTTAATCGGAGCATTTAGTCTGAATGTTACAGGGAGGTTGAGTCTGCATTCAAAAGCCAGCAGAAGGTAAGTCCCAAGTGAGAGGGAGGCAAAGCAGCAACCTCCCTTCAGCTCTGTGAACAGAGAGTGCTTTGCACAGTCTTCCTTGCACCCTGATTTCAGAGGGAACCCCACAAGGCCGTGTTAATGTACTAACACTCAAGTTATAGGACAGTCATTTCCATTGATGTGTGCAGAGTCTTGCAGACACAGAACAGCATTTGAAAAGCAGTCAGGCAGAAAACAAGTGCAAACTTGGTCCACAGGATATTTTAGCTTTAAGAGCCAAGTTAAATGAGCCAAATTCTCAGACTCGTTTATTGTGTATAAATTTATCAAACATCTTCTAGTAAGAAATGCTATTGGGTATTTGGTCATGTTTTGATTATCTTAAGTACAGTACTATGATCACAATTTCCACTAACATGGAAGAAATGTACTGAGAATGGGCTGCCAAATGGACATATTCAAACAGTAGCTGGGCATACCAGAGTTGTTGTTTTTTTGTTTTTTGTTTTTTTTTAAGTGCATTCATTGCTCAACTACGTAGTCCTTAATGCCTCTTCTAAAACTGAATAGGAAGAGAGTTAACCCACAGACTCTGGGAGCTGGAAGATAGCCCAGCATCTAAAGTGCTCACCTTGGAAGCATGAAGCACCAGTTCCTGGAGCCCCTGTAAAAATCAGCTAAACAAATAAGCCAGAGATGATGGGCAAAGGTATGGAATCTCAGCACCAGTGAGGCAGACAGAGCAAAGGGGGTTCCTGGGGCGTACTGCCAGCCATCTTAGGGTAAACAGTTCAGTTCCCAGCCAGTGAAAGGACCAGTCTCAAAAAGATAAGCCAGGGAGGAAGACAGCCCCAGGTTAACCTCTGCTCTCTGCATACATGTGCACACATATGAATATGCACCTCCACAAGAGTGCATGCAGTCTCTCTCTCTCTCTCTCTCTCTCTCTCTCTCACACACACACACACACACACACACACATACACAATCTGACATATATAGGCTTGCAAACCAAGAGATCAGAATGATGCCATTATTACCTCATTCCATCAGGTGTCTTGATGCTAGCACTTTATTAGCAGAATTCTAGAGAGCGCTAGCTCAGAATGTCATGATTCCTTGACAGTGAAAAGTGTTCTGTGTTCAAATAGTTTTCAGGTATAACTTACTATAGATCTACTTCCTCTTCATTATACATATCTGCAAATTCCAAGTTCTCTGATGGTTGTTTATCTTTAACATTCATTTTTATTCATTGAGTATGAAATGGACATGTACTGTGTTCCAGATACTGCATTGGATGTCAAAGACAAGCTGATCTGAAGAAATTCAGACATAAGTAAATGCCAGTGTTGTACGTACTGCACAGTACACAACAGAAACCTGGGCAATGCTCGCTGAACAGTGAGAAATGAGCTCTGTTAATGGAAACACGGTGTTTGTTCTGAGCACCTGTTAATGTTCCTAGGAATGTGTACTTGGCAATAGAGATGACTCTATATTCTAGATAAACTTGCGAAAACCATAACTTATTTATGTGAATAACAGTACCAGGTCCTATATACCTAATACCATCTTTAAAAATCAATCCTGTAAGTTGAGACAGTCAAAGAAAACTTAACAGTGGGGTCAGACTTGAGCTGGGTTTTGAGAAGACACTGGCTTCAAGTGAAAGGTTTCTATAGTGCTGTGAGTGCTGGCATGGAAGTGCTGTCTGACTGCCTGACATGGGACTAGATACTGTAGCATGCAAGCCTGGAGCCAACAGCAGAAAAATCAACTTACACATTTTATGAATTTTTTTCTTAACAATTTTATGCAAGTCTTAGTTTTAGATGGTTGAAAATTTAAGGTACCTCCCCAGCATGGATTCTCTGGTTTTAATAGCATCTGTAGGTTTTTTGCTGTATAATGATGCATCTTATGTCTATTTTCAATGGAATGTAAGATTTGGGAACAGAGAACTTGGCCAGGACATTGGCTGGCCCCAGCTGTATATCTGTTGCATGAGTCAATAAATCTTTTCAAGGCTTTTCCCTTTAGAGATCAAAGGGGAAGTACCCTCATTTGTCCTGATCTGACCTGAAGCTCAACTTGGCAGTGATCCTACATTGTTCCAAGGACAAGGTTCAGACAGTCCCCTAGATGTGGCTTTCTTCAGAAAGGACAGACACACCCTTTTGTCCTCCTTACAAGTGGATTGACTCTCAGTTGAGTGGGGAGCCTGGAAGGGCATCCACTGCCAACACACCTGGCAGCTCATCTCCAAGCCCTTAATTCCATCATCACAAGCTGATTTTCAAGCCAGTGCCCATTGTTCGGGGTTTCAGTTCTAACAGAGGGACAGTGACCCATATGGCTGTGGTGGTTTCTGCTTCTCTGCTGGTTTGTAAGACAAGGAGTATATTCCATGAAACTAAAAAACAGAAGCAAAACCTGTTTCAGGTACTTGAACCCTTTCTCTTGGGACAGGGAACCTGACACTGGTCTACTGTAAAAACAAGAAATTTAGAACCCTCCCCTTTCCATATCTTAAAGCTGATATAAAATCTGTTATTATTCAGAAACACAGAGCTTTTGGGCTGAGATGAACTTTTTAAATTATATAACTCAACTTAAATAACTATATTCAGAGAGACAGGAAAGGGAAGCTAAAGACAAACTGATTAGTAGGGTTCAGATCTCAAAGCTCTTGGGGGCCATACTGAAGAACTGGACTTTATCACATGTGAAATAGAAAAGCTTAAGGGACAGGGTAATTGAATCATGTCTGTGGTTTTGGAAACTCTCACCAGCACAAGTTTCAGGAAGTTAATGAGTGGGAGGCAGAGAAGGAGCATTTTTAGATTAAGGTCCAAAATGGATGTTTTTTTTTTTTTTTTTTTTTTTTTTCTGGCCTGTGGACTTGTTTCTGGACAAAATCTGGAGGCAGAGAGAGCTTAAGTCCCCCATCTCCCACTCACATTCCCCCATCCCCCTACTATTCCACAGTCTACCTTGAATGCCAGGAACACTGCTCTTTTTCTAAACTATGCTGCATTTCTAAAGTGACAGCATTTATCTAGACTTCGTCTTGCAGAAGCATTGTGTGAGCATTTTAGGGAACACTAAGGGCTTCTTGCTCAGCCAATACAGTGTTGAGACCCTGCAGTTCAGTTCTGCGATCCACACATGCAAGAAAAATACAGCCCAGCACAGGATACTGTTAAGCCTCTGCTCAACAGCTGTGAAACACCCACTGAGTAAAGCTGGCAGAGAGAGAGAGAGAGAGAGAGAGAGAGAGAGAGAGAGAGAGAGAGAGAGAGAGAGAGAGAGAGAGAGAGCGTCAACGTAATTCACAAACGGGAAACAGACTAAGTTTGGAGAAACTTAAATCTGGGATAAGAAGTGAGAGCAATATTTGGAGAGATGAAAGTATTTTTAAAAATATAACATTTGCAAGTCTAAGTAGGCTTCTCAGTAGAAAACAAACCCAGCATAGAGGACCATTTACAAATAAGTTGCCTTGAAGGGTGCTACCAGCATCATGCACTGTGGTAACACTGAGGCTAGTTACCAAGATAATTCTGCTGTACAAGGGATAACACCCACCAAAGTGTGCATGAAAGCATATTCCTGCAACATGCAGGACTTCCTTAGTCACTGCAAAACACTGCTCATGAATTGGCTGCATTCATTTTCACATCTATCCACTCGTTATAAATTTCATGGTACATTCCACAAGAATAAGAACTTCAGCATTATATTAGCTTTCTTGTTATTTTTAATTGAACATATTATTCTTGGGACTGAGATGGGGGGTATAAAATTTGAAGACAGCATAAGAAATAATTATGAAACAATACTTATGGAGAAAGTTAAAAGGAAGAATATTGAAAAGTCAGGGTTCACTGTCCTGAATGTTTTATCCATTGAGAGTTCATTGCTTCCCTCTTCACCTAGTACTACCTGCGACACCATCATCAAAACTCTGAGTAAGACTAAGTATTGCCGGGCGTGGTGGCGCACACCTTTAATCCCAGCACTTGGGAGGCAGAGGCAGGTGGATTTCTGAGTTCGAGGTCAGCCTGGTCTACAAAGCGAGTTCCAGGACAACCAGGGCTAGACAGAGAAACCCTGTCTCAAAAAAAAAAAAAAAAAAAAAGACTAAGTATCATTCCTTTGAAGGATCTGATTGGGGTTTTCTGATAAAAAGACATGTATAATAAATAAATCACAATGATGTTTGGTAAACATAACACGATTTCCAAACCTACTCTTGCAGCAAAGAAGAATGTGGCGTCTACTCAGAGGACTAATGGAGAAACACAACAGTCCAGGACAAAGGCCAATGAAGGGCATGCTCCCAGTAGGGGAACTGTACACACCACAGGAAGCTGGGGAGGCTGATGTGTATTCACTGTGGTTCACGGAGTAAGTGGGTGGTAGTGTGTAAAAGTCCTGTAAAATCTATGAAATTCCAATGCTAGCCTTTGGTTGTAGATTACCTACAGAAATGTCATTAATGATACAAACGCATCCTGTATATGTGCTAGGATGTTTAAAAGGTCTAGTGTGTGGCACATAAAGGTAAATCTGACTCCCAGACACTCGGTTTTCCCACTTCTAAGGCACACACAACCACTGTTATCAATTTCTTGTGCAGCCTTCCAAGTAGTGACAGTGCTTACATAAGAGTGTGCATATCTGTATGTGTAAGTGTATGTATGTATGTGTGTGCATATGTTTGTGTATGTGTGTGATGTGAATTGTTTATCAACTTCTTTTAGTCATAGGGTATAGAATAGATCAAAAACTACTAAAACTTGAAGTTAGGAGGAGGTCCAATTAGTGAGTCCAGTTCCTGTTTTCACTGCCCATAAGGTGGAGGCAACTTGGCATAATAATAATAATAATAATAATAATAATAATAATAATAATAATTAATAATAATAATTAATACACTGTATGCAAAGTTTTTGCCCTGGTACTGTTTGGCTCCCAGTAAATTAGCCAGAAAAGTTTTCATGGATGAAGCCCTCTTTCCTCAGTTTCTAACTGAGGGGGTCTAGACTGGGAAGGGACTGGAGAGATGGTTACACAGGTCATGACTCTACATTGCTGGATTTGAGGTCCAGGCGGAAGTACCCAATGAAATACGTGCGTCCACATCTCACTCAGCAGGGAGAACTTAACTAGAGCTCAAACTTTGAAAGTCACATACTATACTGAAGTAACTAAAAGTGTGTCTTGGGAAGCATCGCCCAGGAAGAAGGCATGAATGAGGAGGAGAGGCTCCTAGGGAACTCTGAGGAATATGACCTCATAAGGAGAAAGGAAAGACTGATGAGGGTCAGACAGAGTCAGCAGCAAAACCAGAAGACCGCAGGCACCAGGTGAGCCCCACAGCAGTGAGCACCATCACTAAACACAGCCTATATCTACAAATGCCTTTCTCCCAAGATGGAAGTCACAATATAAATTTCCAGTACCCTTAGCAGATGGTGACTAGAACTGTCTTAGCCAGACTTTCTATTACTGTGATATACATACCACCAAAGTGACTTGAGGGAGAAAGGGTTTATTTCAGCTTATAGGTCATAATCCATTATGAAGGGAAGGGAAGGCAGAAACCAGGAGGCAGGAACTGAAGCAGAGGCCATGGAGTGGGGCTGTTTGTGGCTTATTCTGGGATCATGTTCAGCTACTATTCTTATACCTGCTGGGACCTGCCGGGACCACCTGCTCATGGATGGTACTCCTCACAGTAGAATGGGACCTGCTACACCTATTATTAATGAAGAAAATGTCTCCCAGACTTACTTAGAACACAATATTATGGAGGTATTTTCTTAACTGGGTCTCTCTCTTCCCAGATGATTCTGACTAGCTTATTTCATTTATACAATCCTAAACAATATAAGGACTACAACCTTGATCTACTAGCCATGGATGTGTGTGTATATATATATATATATATATATATATATATATATATATATATATATATATAATTCAAAAGATAACTATACAACTAAGGAGGATTGCAAAATCTCCCAGTGAGGAGGGTGGAGGACATAAGGATGGCACTCAGAATATAAGTGGACAGCATCAGCTTCAAGTCCACTCTAGATGTCACCTTAAAACAGAAGGTGATGTTTATATGACACATAGAGGAAAGCTGATGGGATTTTACCTAAATATGGTATGTGATGTCTTGCCTTAATATCACTGAAGATCACTCTCTCACGTGTTGGAAGCTGCCGAATATCCTTCAACATACTCCTTTCCCAAGTAAACTATGAATTATAATACTTGCAGCTCAGGACTCAGATCCGTAGAAAGAAGTATTATAAAGTCAAAGAAAACAAACATTTGAGGGTAAGATGGCCGGTAAAGTTAAATACTGCCGAGCAAGGTATTGACTAACAGGTATCTTGTCCAACAATACAGAAGTTACTGGGGCCCTGGTGAGCCTGGTTTGTGGGAGGTATGGGATTTGGAAGATCTAGATAAAGGAGGAAGAAGTGGAAATGTCTGATTTATTTGGAAACTCAGCTGTGTCATCTGATTTCTTTCTGGAAACTATCTTATAAGAAGATATTTTTGCTGAAGCAGACACATGGGAGGATTATTGCTGAGAACAGATATGTGCTGTTTTTCTGAAGCTACCTGGAAATAGAGCATATGATGTTTTGCTAGAGAGGATTCTTAAGAAAACACATGGTGTTTGGAAAAGGTATATAAATATAACCCACAGACAGTGGATGAGACTGTGTGGTATTTGTTCTCCTTGCCACTCTTGGCTGATCATCATTTATCATGGCTTTGTAGAGAGAAATGCACCAAAGACCTTCTGGTGGTGTTCTTGGGGCTACTTGATGCTTCAGCAGACTAAAGATGATTGGAAGAGCCTCTCCATTTCTTCTGGATCAAACTGTCATTGCTGATTCATGAATGCCATTTGCAAGTGGATTGAGCTACCACTGCTAATTTGGGTGAACTGACAACTGGTATCCTGACAATGCAAATTGGATTCACACCAAAGAATTATTCCTAAACAGGTCTTTCTACTACCTGTGATGGATTGGGGGGGGGGGGGGCTAGAAGAGTGCTCTTATAACATTAGGATTTTGTAAAACAAAAGCATACAGGAGAATGTCTAATTTGAAGAAATAGAGACAGTAACATAGATTACCAATTGAGGAAATATAGCCAGGAAGGGGAAGAAAAATGATGTCATAGAAGGGCTGTGGAATGAAGAGAGACCCAAGCACACCGTGATACAGGTGGGAAGGACAACCAGAGAGAAGCTGGAAGCTGAGGCTGAGATGACAATGAGTGTACCAAGTTTCCTCTGAAGACAGAAAGAGATGTGTGGTTCTCAGATGGGTCCATCACTCATGGGGGATGGAAGAAAGGGTAGAGTAGGCAGATGCTGAAATGGAAACAGTAGAAGGAGGATCTTATTGTCTATCCACTGAGAGTAAGAAGGGACAGCCCCTGGAGATGGGGAGGTTGAGAAATACTGTATGTGGGAAAGGAAGAAAACTGAGCATGGCAGTGTGTGCACTGCAACAGCGATCTTCATGACTTTCTTGTTGATGTTGTTTCTGAATTCTGTATTCATTACGCCTGAACACTACAGCAACCTTGTGACCTGGAGGCCACAGACAAGTGTTTGCTTTCATAATCAAGGAAGACTGGCCATATTAGAAGTTCCTCAAATGTCAATTGCAAGTCAGTGATGATAAAGCTGGAGGGAAATCAACTATGATGGCCCATGGTTCCTCCACAGTCCAGTCCATTCTTCAAGTTCAGTCCAGTAACTTCTGGACAAGGCTTAGTGTTGCAAAGCACACCTAGGTATACCCCATTTCTTCTTTCTATAGTGCTTCTCTGTCGGTTTAAACTGGATTCACATTGCCAGGCTGGCAGGAAGTCCCTGTCCCCCACTAGGCATTTCCCTGCCCTCTCTGCCACATACATCTTGTATATGCTCCTTTGTGGCTGGTTAGTTGCTGTCCTGACTGGATCCAACTTGCTTCAAATTAAGGAACAGATGGGCTTATTTGAAACATTGCCTTGTTGTGCTGAACTTTAGGATTCATCAAGTTTAAGAACATTCTTTTCAAGAAGGCATATCTTTTTCTTTAAAAACTAAAAACCAATTTGACAACTATATATTTGTTTGCCAGGAAATAAGGATTTCAGTCCTTATAACACTGAAATTGCTGCATACAGGGAGTTACTAAACTGATGAAAACATTAGATCAGAGCCTTTCAGGAACAATATGGAGACACTCCAATTCCCACTGGCTCTTTTAGACATAAATCACTGACTGAGCAGCACGGCTAAATTTGGCAATTTTAATCAATTTTTAATGTCATTTGGGAACTATGGTTGCCCAACAAATCAGTATGCACAGGTAGCAACAGAATTGTGGTCCCTCTTCACCACTGTTCTGTCCAAGGTATGAACAAAAAGTTTAATTTAAACACACAGTCTCTTTCAGAGCCCATCTTCCACAGGAAAGGGCAATCACTTGGAGTGCCATTAATACAGAATTATCATGGTTTTGTATTTGAAGGTAAAATGAATGGCTCCTTATGTATTATTAAAACCCAGAGGTCTATTTTTATATCACACCAATGAATACGGGCTAGAATTTATACTTAGCATGCCGATGTCTGTTCACTAATACTTTGTGCTCATTACAGGCAACACTGGTCTCCCAACTGTCCCTGTATCAAAACACAAAGGAATCTTTTCCTGTGGTATACTTATTGGCCTAATCAAGCTAGTGCCCTCTCTGCCACACAGGTCAAATCTGTTGCTCGTCTCTGGAGCTTTGGTTTTGTTTCTATCTGCTTCCTGGGATCCAGTTCTTGTTGCTCACAACTTGTTCCTAGTTTTGTTTGTTGCATAAGCACTGAAACCAGCATGGACTCTAATATGACACACCAACCATCTTGTCCCATGTCGCCTCTTTGTCCAACCTGAACTCATTTCCAGCTTCATTATTCTCCTGTCATTGGCCATGCCCAAGCACCGACAATGATTGCCAATCCGTTTTTATTAATGGAAGCCTTGAAGAATATAATGATTGTACTATATGGTAGATTTGATTCTTTTTGAAAACTCATGAATAAAGAGAGGGAGAAAATTGTAAAGGGAATATTAATAGTTCATTTCGAGCAACCAATTGTTAATTAGCCTCAAGCATATTTAACAAATGTATGTAGAACATGTGACTTGGTTTCTTTAAAGGGAAGATGAAGTTGGCATTTATAATTTAATCTCTCTGCATACCTGATCTTCAGCTTAATAGCACTGCAAAAAGACTTTTCCTATAAGTTAATTTTTAAAATTATTAGTCATATGTTCTGCACATGTCACTTCAAATGGATTCTATTCTTGGAAAGGGCTTTTTCTCCTTTAGAAATTTGCATTTCTATAATAAAAAAAAAACTAATGAATGACTCTTTATGTAATACACCTGCAACTGATTTGTTTAGAATGAATTGCTAAGTTCCAGCCAGAACTTTTCTCTCTGATTTTAGTAAACAAAATATGCATAGGCAATTATCAAGTTTTTAACCTATTTTTTTACACATGCACACACATATGCAAAAATGAATCCCTGAGGTTACATTTAAAGATTATTCATAGAATTTTCAAAATGAACAAATTATATATGCTTTATACTCAGAGACAAATTAGAATATAATTTGGACCAAAAGAGAGTTTGACACAGTAATTTGGCCATAGAAGCCACCTGTAATAAATTAGTTACTGAAATAGCTAAAGATCTTAGTAGAAATGGCTTCAAATATGGGATGATTTTTATCATCTAAACTCTAAAAAGAATATTTTCTCAACTTCTCATTAGTGATATAACATTTTAATTCCCAAAATAAAATGTTGCATAATACCAGTCACATTGGAATTAATAAATATCTGTGAAAGTATAAATTCGATGACAAGCTTTTGCCAAGAACTTATCTTACTGGAAGACATTTTACTAAAATTAGGTATGGTTAAGTTCTTCCCTAAAAACCTCATAAATCAAAATCCTTCTTATTAATAGATAAACAGAATGAGACGCAGACATACCACTTGGTATGCCCTATACAAGCGCACTTGGTAATTAGTCAGCATAAAAGCCAGCCTTAGCCAACATCATCGGAATTGCAACTATTTGTCACAGGTGGACAGATGTTAGTTTTAATTTCATAAGCATATTATATGCATTTGTCTACTAAATACTCAAATTTCTTCTGATGCATTCCTCAGCTATGAGGAAAAATGAAATTATGCAAATTGCAAATAAAATGAGTGGAGATGAAAAATCATAGAATGGGAGGGAGCTCAGAACTAGAAAGACCAATGCCATGAGCGCTCTCTCACATTTGTCATCGAGTACATATCTGCTATTTTGTGAGTTTTTTTCCACATCATTACACTGTGATTTCCCATCACAGAACATTCACAGTAGTTCCACGAGCCCTTGTAGCCCTTCCATACTGATACATAAGCTGTCCTTCACCCTTGCATAGAACCAAAATCCCCCAAGGAAATCAAATAGTGGAAGCGGACACTCAGAATGGGAATCAGAACCACATAAAGCCATATTCATTTTCTCTACACAGTTTAAACCAATGACTCTCAACTGATGGAACTTTGTCCCTCGGAGGGAATACGTAAAGTCCTGAGATGTTTCTGGATCTCACACGGGAGATGCAGACTGCCTCAGGAGCCACTGACTGCTGGGGATTAGAGACTGGGCCTGATGCTAAACACCCTATAATCACAGAACAAGCCCACCACAATGAATTTCCAGACCAAACTGAAAACAGTTCAAGTGAAAGATCCGTTTTAAACTGAAACCACTCTGTTGCATAAATTGAGAATTCCATCTTCTTAGGCAGAGCAAATTAACTAAAGACTAAAAAACAATGATTTTCTTTTTTCAAAACTCATCCTTAGAAGGATATAGATACAGAACATAACCGGAATAGCCTTTTGCAAACTTTAATCTGTATAAGGATTATTTGGAAAACTTGAAAACATGCCAAGTCTCACAGCTAACCTATTTCAGAACAGAGGTTGGGTCCAGGAACACGCCTCTGTTAATAAGCTGAACAGTGATTCCAGGGCAGAAACTAAACTGATTATTGCTGCTAATGAATATAAACCATGTGAACACTAAATTCCTCTCCAGTTTAGCATATGGCGGGAAAGTGCTGGCGAGCTACCTATTTATTAAGATAACAAATTAATGTATTAGTCCATGCTTTAAAGCAATGCATCTCTGCTTTTGTGTACATGGGGTGGGAATCGCCTGGAGATTTTATTACCATGCAGACTCTGACTCAGGAGTCAGAGAGAAAGTATAGCATCCTACATTTTTAATACACCTCTTGGTGATGCCTTACATTGCTTGTCCCTACACCCTGTGTTGACTACCTAGTACCTAAGTTTATTTGTTTTCTTTTTAAAAACAAAACAGCCAAGAGTATAAAAACGGGAATATTTTTTAACATGGCACAAAATCATCTACTACAGTTCTCATTTCCAACAGCAAATGAAAAATGGGTATACAATTTAAATGTTAACTCTGATGGAAAATTGTCTCAAAGAGACACAAGCCTAGCAGGTTTCTCATCATAACTTTATGACTAACACACATGTCTAAACGTGATAGCTTCCTGACGAAAGACTACATTTCCCAGCTTCCCTTTTGGACTACAGAAGTTATTTCCACTCTTATAAGGGGCTATATCCTATCTTCCTTTGTGGGCACATGGTCCAGCTTAAGGACAGGCCAAGCCTCTTCCTTCTCTCCTCCTGTCTCTCTACAGATGCCTTTTAGTAATCTAACACCTAGCACATAGTGAGCTCTCAGTTGCTTAGAATGAATGGGTGCTAAACGAACTTTTTTTTATATATTAAGCCTGAGATAAGTTGTTCATAAAGCAAATTCCCAAGGGCTTGAGACCCAGCATGGAGAGAACAAAGTACTCTATATAACAGCTAATCACTATTGATAACTGTACTGGATAGCTTTGTGTCAACTTGACACAGCTGGAGTTATCACAGAGAAAGGAGCTTCAGTTGGGGAAGTGCCTCCATGAGATCCA
>NC_034606.1:60038843-60041268 GCF_900095145.1 Mus pahari
TCCCTCCATGGCTTCTGCATCAGCTCCTTCTTTCTGACCTGCTTGAGTTCCAGTCCTGCATCCTTGGGTGATCATCAGCAGTATGGAAATGTAAGCTGAATAAACCCTTTCCTCCCCAAACTGCTTCTTGGTCATGATGTTTGTGCAGGAATAGAAACCCTGACTAAGACAATAACTGAAGTTTTCATTTTTTCCCCCTTTGTAGCATCTTGAGCAATCATGAACTCCAGTAAGTTCAATCTGCATATTTAGTGAGCAGTGCATGTGTAGGCATGGATATTGCCTACCTAGAGGGTCACCTGCTGTGACACACTGGTTCAAAGGATATTTGATTATTGCTTCTTCCAATGGCTTTAAGAAACCATACACAAGAAGAAATTCAGAAAGTCTTTTTCTTTACAAAGTTTGATTTTTAAAGATGTAATCTTTATTTCATATTAGAGAAGAGAAACAAGCTGTAAATTTAAAAATACAAATAAAAAATCCTGTCTCTCTTCAGATATTAATATTTAATAAATATAAAGTGGTTATGCATAAATGGATATTGCTTTTGAGGTAGCGAAATCTGTGTCTGGTGGGAAGTAAATGAACGAGTCAAGAACAGCTGCTGGGAAGTTCAAGTTTAGTAATTCAGCCGAAATTTTCAGGACTTCACACTGAGCTCAAGTTCATGAGAAGAAGACAGCCTATGTTGAAGATTCTACAAGGCTGACTTGGAATAATATAGATCCGGACCACATGGGGAGCTTATTCACCAAACAGACAGTTATTTTCCACTTCTGTGTGTGACCTTACATCCTTTTGACTATGAGATGAAGATTCTTGAAATATATTGACTGAGCAGACCTCTGATATGGTCAGACCCCCTGATATGGTCGGGCCTCTTCCAATCTGATCAAGGTTATGGTAGCTTAAATAAAAATGGCTCCGCATAGGCTCATAGGAAGTGCACCATTAGGTATGGCTTTGTCAGAGGAAGTGTGTCACTGGGGGTCAGCTTTGAGGTCTCAGATTGTCAAGCCATGCCAAGTGTGTCCTTCTCTTCCTGCTGCTTATCAATCTGGATGTAGAACCTTGGCTACTTCTTCAGCACCATGTCTGCCTATATGCTGAGATGCTTCCTGTCATGGGGAAGATAACCAAACCTCTGAAATGTAAGCCAACTCCAGTTAAAGACTTCTTCGTAAGAGTCGCCATGATCATGGTGTCTCGTCACAGTGATGGCAACCCTAAGACAAGGGAATGCCATCACTGTCAGTCTGCTTGGCTTGGGAAGGTGGTTTTCTCCTGTTCTTAGGGAGATGAGTCTAAGGCAGGCTCTTTGGGTTCTCTGGCTTTGGACTCAGATTACAACTGTAGTATCCGCAGCTCTGCCAGCTTTCCTATGCCTAGAGCTTACCAACCGCAAACCGCGGGACTTGTCCACTTCAACAGCCCGGCCAGTTAATTCCTTACAATAAATCACGCCGCTTCTTTTATCTGCGAGATCGTGAATGTACGGCATTTTTGAATGGTTTTTCTTTTCTCCTCTCTCTCTCTCTCTCTCTCTCTCTCTCTCTCTCTCTCTCTCTCTCTCTCTCTCAAGAAATGTTATCCTAACATACCACAGAGAGTGCATCATTAGCTATATCTTTGAAAGCTGCCATATCTGTTAGGCTTCCCTAATTAATCCCACAGGGCTTAGTTCTCTGGGCCATTCATCCCGGCTGTATTAGGAGGCCTCTCATTAGTTCCAGTAAGGCCTCTTGGGCTTCATTTACAATCAAAGATTTCTACTCATTCCATATTTTCCTTCCTGTCCTGGAAAAGAAACTCTTCAGGGCCCTCACTCTGTTTATTCTTAGAGGAATCAACTCAGATGCCTCAACATTCCATACCTAATGATATGCTGATATCATCTGAGTCAGGAAGTCATGACTGAGAGAGTGAGCTGTGAGATGCCAGGTAGCTGAAGACAAAGGGGAGAGAGAGGGGAGGAAGGAAGGGAAGAGGGAGGAAGGGAGTGGAGGGGAAGTAAGGAAGGGGGAGGAAGGGAAAGGTAAGAAGGGAGAAAGAGGGGACAAGGAAAGGAGGGAATGAAGGAATGAAAGAAGGAAGGAAGCAATGAATTGAGAGAAAGAAAAAGTAGAGGAGAAAGGGAATTCATGTGGACCTAACTCATCATATCTCCAATTCCAAGGAGCTATTTTACAGTAGGACTGAAAATTTACTCTTCCCTTCAAATTAAGAAAATCAACATAGCTGCATTAAGAATATCTTTATAAAGAAAAATATATAGGATTCTTGTTTGTGAAAAACTGAATTAGGTAAGGTTCCTAACACATAAATTAAAAGTGGCAAAAAGAAAGAAGGAAAGAAAGAAAGAAAGAGAGAGAGAAAGAGAGAGAAAGAAAGAGAAAGAGAAAGAGAAAGAGAAAGAGAAAGA
>NC_034606.1:60041707-60060598 GCF_900095145.1 Mus pahari
GGCCCAATATTTTCCTTTGCAGCCCTGTTCCTTCTCAGGAGTTCTCGTCCTCCAGTTCGAATCCACAGTGGGTTCTGCAGGCAAGAGTGCAAACCCACCCCAAGGTGTTCTGCCCATGCAGACAAGGCGCCGGTCTGCGTGCAGGCAGGAACACTACACTGAAGAGAAATTTACTGGCTGGATTCTGGGGTCACTGACCAAGAACACCGACATGCCCCTCACAGGTGAGGAGAGATGATAGTGTCAAAGCATCAAGAGGGCCCAGGCATTTCCAATTGAAAATGAAAACCGACATGCAGCCGAGGACCGTTCTGAAAGTACAGTCCCTCATCTAAATTCTGGACAATGGTCAGACATCACATATGAACTAAAAAGGGGAGGAAATGAAACGTAAGTGCTTAAAACTGTAGTAAAAACTCACAGGAGACACACAACAGGAAATGGGTAGAAAAAGATATACAATTTCAAAGGGGAAATGAGGTGAATATAGCTTACACAGGAGACAGAAACTCCAGTTTATTTTCAGATATCTTAGTTCTTTTATATCTAAACACTGGGCAAGCTGTGAGGTCGCAAAGTTCCTAAGTTTATCCTGCTGGCAGTCTGTCCCTTGTGTTTCTGTTGTTTGTCAACTTGACATCAGCTATGGTTTTCTGGGAAACAGAACATTGATTAAGAAAATGCCTCCATGATATTGATACATAGGCAAGTCTGTGGGGTGTTTTCTTGATTAGTATTTGGGATAGGCAGGCTCAGCCCACAGGAGGCAACGCCACCCTTGAGCCAGTGGTCCAGAGTTGTACAAGGAAACAGTCAGAGCAAGCCATGGAGAGCAAGATGTAAACAGAGTTCCTCCACGGTGTCTGCTTCAGTGCTTGACTCCAGGTCACTGTCTTGGCCTCCCTAAATGGACTACGACCAGGGTGTGGAAGCCAAATAAGACCCTTTCTTCCCATGATGCTTCTGTCGTGGTGTTTTGTTACAACGACAGACAAGCCAACTGGTATCCTGTAAAGTTCAGTTAAAAACCAAGAAGGACAGAAGCAGAGGGTTGGAAGCAAAGTCCTTGAGGTCTCCCTTCCACTCTCTCTCTTCTTGAGACCCATGTCTTCTGTGACATGCTCTTTAGAGCTACAAACTGGCTCTACTGTCACCTCTGCAACCAAATCAGGATTGTTCATGTCCCCAGTTGCATCTGTCAGCTTCATTACCAAGGATGCCTTTCGGCCCTTCTGGGCTTTTCTTGGTCTCCCGGAAGTAGATGTACCTTTTTTGTGTCTGCCAGAAGTTGATGTGTGAAAAATCCATTCTCTAAACTCACATGCTAGCAGTTCTAGGGGGTGGGGTCCTTGAGGAGACAGGAGGAGTTCCAGTAGTGTCTTTATAAAGGGGAGAATGGAGTGAGCAAGAGCATTTACTTGGAATCAGCATGTGGCCTTATGAGGCAGGAGGGAGACTTTCACCAGATGTGAGCAGGTGTCAGTGCCCTGCTGTAGGTGCATCGCAGAGCCCAAGCTGGACAATGCAACACAACTTCTTCTATAACAGCAGCTTCTGTTGCTTGTAAAGTAACTGGTCTCAGGTATTCTGCTGTAGCCACTGAAAATATGCTAAGGAGTATCCAGCATTGGTTTGGAATCTGCTCTTCTCTGGGGGTCTAGGGAGCTGCCTTCTCCTCTCTTTCCCTCTGACATTTTATCTATCACACTACTTTTGTAAATTTTTTTTTAAATAAAATACTCAAATATTCCTGAAAATTCTCTAAATAATTCTTTCTATCTGCTCAAGGGTCGTTTACATACTTAAGAATGTTGTCTATGCAACTGTCACTGAATGCCACATCCATTCATATTTAAACAAATATGCCATAAACAGAACTAACCCAAGACCATTTCCCCAACCTCTCCCTTAACTGAACCTCATTTTAACATTCACCTACTTTTGTCTCGAAGCCAGAGAATCAACTTCCACGCCTTCTTCCTCATCCACTATCACCAGTCAGTCCTCAGAACCTGCTAGTTTTACCTCACAGATGCTCTTAAGGGTATTTGTCTCTCCATTACCAGTTAAGTATCACCAGTTCTCAGCGGGCTGTCTTCCCCCATTTCTCCCTCACAGCTGAAGGGATTTCCTTAAAAATAGGTGACCAAGACCTTTGCGCCTCAATGAAAGTCTGTATGGATTGAAATGTCTCTCACAGGTTCAAGTGCTGGGACACTTTGTGAAGGTGCCCGCATACTGTGGGGTGCTCCCTCTACACCCCAGATTAGGCACAGACTACACAGCAAATAGTGATTTCCAAGGGCAAACTAAACACAAAGAGATCCTTTATTAGGCAAAGAAAAAAGGTGGCTGAACCTGAAGCGGGCAGAACCAGCAGCAAGTAGCTTCGCCAACTGTTAATTTTAAGAGGGATCATGTGTCAGAATGAGCTAGGATGGATTGGGAAGTTCTGAGTGCGTATTCTAATTATGGTAGGCAACATAATGAAATTCGATTGCTGGACCTTGGTATTTGAAAGCTAGACCTTGGTGATCAGCCTCAGGAATGAGTCAGGAAATACAAAGTGGCCCAATAAGGAAATAGACTTTGGTGGTTAGCTTTAGGAATGTAATCTCAAGGTTTAGCAAGGGAGAGGGGAAGGGGAGGGATGAAGCCTGCCAGTGCCATGTTTGCCATGCTCAGACCTGCCAGAGCCCTTGACTTTGTCTCCAGAGGCTGTCACTGTTTGGGTGGACAGTGTAACCTTTGGGATGGGGATCCTAGACGCACAAAGCAGGTCACTTATAGAGAGGCTCTTTAGGCTTGTCCACTGCTTCTTGTGCTGTCTCTGCTTCCTGACTGCCTACAGCATGTAGCAGGTGCTCCACTCTCCTGCTGCCAACACTGAACCACCCCTGGCCCTCGAGCCTGCTCTTCGAAGGGGACTGTAAAGATCATTCTTTCTCTTTAAGGTGCTGTTGCCAGGTGTTTTGTCACAGTGACCGGATGGATAAGGAGATGCATATGGCAGCCTTTGGCATCCGATGCTCCGCTTCTCCTCCTGCCTCTCAAGGGCACCGCTGCCTCCTCCCTCTGACTCACTCACTCTGCCCTTTATCTCCTAAAGTGCTTCTTCCCTCCCCAAAAGCCTGGCTCTTCCACATAGGAGATTCCTTCTATCCCATCTAAAGCTAGCTAGCTTCATTCACACTTCAGAATTAAACTTCGCACAAAATTTTCCAAATCCTAACATGTACCTAGACTGGGGTCCTAGATAATCCATTTCTCTTTCAAAGTGCTTGTCACATATTAGTAAAAAGTTTTTAATAATAGATTTGTTGTCTTCTCTGCCTGAGATAGTATTAGCCATGCACATCTCCATGTATGGCCTCACATTTAGCACTAACCTTGTACAAGAATAATAAATGTATGAGTGGTGAATAAATCAACTTTAGCATTTACTGATGCTATAGTAGTGCTGAACGGGCACACTACAGTCAAAATCAATAACCACAATTATAGCTGCAGCATTAAAACAACCTCTCAGATTTAGGAAATAAAATTTATTTCACTAACAAACTATCATTCACTTACTTTTAATGTAAAAATCTATTTTGTTTTTTTTTTACAGGGTAAGGCTCTAGCAAACCAGAGGGTGATATGTAATGTCACATCAATATTCAAAATATGCATTGTGACTAAAAAGTCAATCAACAGCAACAATGCTAGGATAAAAACAGAGGCCAATTTGTTAAGAATATTGCCAAGGAGGGCTAGCAAGATGCGTCAGTCGTTAAAGGTGTTTATCAGGACCCATAAGGTTGGAGCAGAAAACTAACTCCTGCAAATTGTTCTCTAACTTCCACATGTGAACTAGCACATATGTGTATACAAGCATGGGATACACACACTCACACACACACACACACACAAATATATATATATATATATATATATATATATATATATATATATATATATATGCGCTATAGATGATAGATAGATAGATAGACGGATAGATAGATAGATGGATAGATAGATAGATAGATAGATAGATAGATAGATAGATAGATAGATAAAATACATTTTTTTTTAAAAGAGGATATGTCCCAAGAGGCTGAAGATGTAGCTAGGTGGCAGAGTGCTTGCTTAGAGAGGAGGAGGTCATGATTTTGATTGCCAGTACTGTATAAACCAGATGTGGTATCACAAGACTACACTTGTAATGTCAGAGCTTTGGTTGGTAGTGGCATATTATAGTACCAGAAGTTCAAGGTCATCCCTGGCTATATAGGGACTTGAAGGCCAGACTGGGGATAAATGAGACCATGCCTCAAGATAACATCGAAAGACTGATTCCCTAACTAGACCAATACAGTGTGAATAGCCAGAAGTACAAAAGGATTAGATGGCCTCATGTACAAAAATTTCAAAGTCTCTACAACATCCTTCTATCATTTTCTCAAGTTATAGAGGTTGCATCTTCAAATAACCATAAACAAGGTTATAAAACATTTCAGCATTATACATTCAAGATAGAAACAACCATATGTGGATACAAGCTTACTGGGGAACGAAGCTGGAAAAAAATTAAGCGAAGAATATCTTTAAATTTCTAGCTTCTTAGATTGTTGCCCATCTCTATAAATGATGACAATATCTATGTGTTGCTTAACCTCCAAATTCTGACTCCCCTGGAGTCCTTTGTGAGTCCTACACCATAATAAACCATCTGCATGGCCTGTTGGCTTCTGCTCTGAAAATACACTGTGAATGTATTCACCCTCATCACCATTTCTGTCATTTTTCTGACTTAAGCCAGGCCCATCTTTGCTGAAACTTCTATAACAGCCTTTCACTGGTCTCTCCATGAATATACAGTTCATCTCTCACATTGCCACCAATTCATTACCTGTCCCATATCAGTATAAGAATATCTACGTGAAACCATGGCCAGAAGTCCTTACAAACCGGTGACATGTGCTGGCCCTACTAATTCTTCACCTGAAGCTTCCACTTTGCTTTTCCCATTACATCATTTTTCTCTCTGTCTCTAGAGCATTCCAAGTTTACTTCTACCTAGGACATTCCACAAGCTATTCCTTCTGGTTGGAATGCGCTGTCTCAAGTCTTTCTAAGCCTTTGTCTTATCATCAAGAGACCCAAGGGACAGCCACTTCGCAGACTGAGCATCCTTCTTAGGTGAACCCCGTCACTTCCAGCCCACCATCTGTTTCACGTCCTTCCAGCGGTTTCCTACCACATGCCATTATCTTCTCCATGGCTACCAGCTTACTCTGTTCTCCTGCTCCTAGAATGTAGAGTTCCTGGGCGTGCAAGCTTAATGGTTTTGCTCACCATTTGCTGCCCAGTGCATAGGAAAGTGCTTGCTAGATTCTGAATGCTCACCGAATATTTATTACATAAATGCATACAGTTAAAAGAATCAGCTAAAAAAAAATCAGAAGATCTAGGTTAAAGAAGACACATGTGTTTGCATCATTGGTTATATATGTGTTTGTATCACTGGTTACATATGCACATTAATAATGCCAGGAGAGCTCATTACATATAAAGGTACTTAACTGCTGTGATGAAAATAGATAATTTTGCTAAGAAAATTCAACTCTACATTCAGTAAGAAAAAAAAATCACTAAGTAAAAATCCATTCCTTGCATAATATGTATTAAAATAACTTTAAATAAATTTGCATTATTAATGGGGAGTGGAAAGCCATGAAACCTTCCTTCTGCATAAAGGAAAGGGTCCCTTCAGAGCTGAATAAGAAGCACTGAAAGAAACACTTTATCCAAAGGCAGCTTTAAAAGTGAGTACCAATTCTCATACAGAGAAAATCTACCTAATTCCAAGGGAAACAGTACAGGGTGGTTTCCCAGAGCCAGCCAGTTCTCAAAGGAATGAACAGAGGCTGTTGTCACCACATACTCTCTACCTCCAGGGACCCGGGGTGTGAGCTTGATAGCTGCTGGGGTAAAATGAAACCTCTAAGTCTCCCATGTACCCAATGCCAGCAGATCGGTGGTCTCCTTTGGCCACACATAAACCCACTGATGGTTTGGGTTTACAAATGAGCCCCTCGGAAGTGTAAATTCCAGCATCACAGGGCCTTTGTGAGTCTACAGAAACACAGCTGGAGCCAAATAAACTGTGTGGTTCATTCACTGTATTTGCATCATCTCTGTGAGATAACAAACCACCTTGAATATTAGGGATTTATTTTATGTTTTTGTTTTCGTTTTTTCAAATAAGCAAGACACGATATTTTCTATTGGGTCTATTTGCTAAGAAAATAGAGCATGCAAATGACCACTGAGGCTGCAAACAACAGCAAGTGAGAGTAGCAGTAGACGCTGTATCCTCCTGGTAATGACCGCCTTTGTTACACAACAGTGTCTAGAAAAATCCAACTGTGATTCGGACTACGAGCCATGGCGACCATGTCAATACGTGGGCTACCTGAATATCTAATTGTGAAAAAGAGAAGGCAATTTTACAGTGAAGATATTGTTCTAATTCAAGGGACACAGCCACATTAGCTTATTAGCAGATAGCTGAAAAAGTCTAATTTGAAAGATAATTATTTTAGCTGATTAATATGCTTCAGATTAAACTCACTGCTTCTAATGGGTCCATCATCTTGACAACCTGGGAAATTAATACATTTCACATGCAGAAGTCACAGTGGATTTTACAGCCAAGCTACACATGAGTATAGGATTACCTTCACAGTAGGCGTTGTCCTCCCGGAGAGCCCTGAAACCATCCCTGCAGCTGCACACAGCCCTGTCATTCAGGTTCCTGCAGACCGAGTTCTCCATGCAGGTGTGCTTCTCAGAACAGAAGTCATAACCTGGAAGAAGAATGTGTCAGGATAAATAAGACTGTGACGGGACACGCTGCTCCAGAGAATACTTTATGTTTTTTTCTATTTTTATTGGAAAAAAAAATTTCATACCATACATTCTTATCATGGTTCCCTACCACTCACCCAATTCCTCCCAGATCCCCCTGCCTTTCTATCCACCCAACTCCATGTCTTCTTTCTCTTCCTCTCTCTTTAGAAAATAAATGACAGGCAAAGAAAAACCAGGCAAACAAACTAGAATTAAAAGAGGGAAGGAAGGAAGGAAGGAAGGAAGGAAGGAAGGAAGGAAGGAAGGAAGGAAGGAAGGAAGGACGGAGAGAGGGAGGGAGGGAGGGAAGGAAGGAAGGAAGGAAGGAAGGAAGGAAGGAAGGAAGGAAGGAAGGAAGGAAGTTAGTTCTAGGCAGTGGTGGCATACACTGTTAATCTCAGCATTCAGGAGAAGGAGAGGCAGAGGCAGAGGCAGAGGCAGAGGCAGAGGCAGAGGCAGAGCCCAGAGCCCAGAGCCCAGAGCCCAGAGCCCAGAGCCCAGAGCCCAGAGCCCAGAGCCCAGAGCCCAGAGGGCAGAGGGCAGAGGGCAGAGGGCAGAGGGCAGAGGGCAGAGGGCAGAGGGCAGAGGGCAGAGGGCAGAGGCAGAGGCAGAGGCAGAGGCAGAGGCAGAGGCAGAGGCAGGTAAATCTCTGAGTTTGAAGTCAGCCTGCTCTATAGACTGAGTTCCAGGGCAGTCATGGCTACACAATATTACACAGAAAAACTCTGCCTCAACAAACAAATGAATAAGCAAAGGAAAAACAAAAAAGAAAGAGTAGTTGATTTTGGAGCTTTGTACTCTAAAGACTTATTGGGCTTACTATTTGACAACTTAACGCATGTATATTATATATTCTAATTACTCATGCCACCTACCCCCTTTTCTCTCTACCATGCCCATCACAAGTCTCTTTCTCAGATTCATGACTGATTTTTGTGACCCATTTTATTTAACCAGGTCTCTCTCTCTCTCTCTCTCTCTCTCTCTCTCTCTCTCTCTGTGTGTGTGTGTGTGTGTGTATGGTTACCAGTGGCAACACAACTTAAGACAAAGCCTCCCTTCTACCTGAATCCCTGAATGTCCCTTGCTCCCTGAGCAAATAGCTCATCCATAAGGAGAAGGCCCCTGCGCCCCTCTTCCATCTATGCCTGGCTGCGGCCGTGCCCTTTATTGTGCAGACCTAATGCAGGTACCCACAGCTGCTGTGATTCGCTAATTGAATAAAGAAAAAGTTCTTTATGTTGGTTTGACTCAATGAATTTCTACTTCAGATGCATTCGTATCTTTTTGGTTATTGACTTTATAAATGCTACATAGTCCTTAATCATCTTAGTATAGCTCTCCACATGTTTGAAACAAGGATTCATTTCATTGAAAATGAACGTTACAGTGAAGGTGCCAACGCAGGAGGATGGGAACCCACATCGGTCCTTCAGCATCTGTCAAGCCAGAGGGAAATGTGCTCAACAATGTTTAAGGGATGACGAAGATGAGGCATTTTGGAACTGTTTACAAGATGTTCAAAGTGAAAATTACATCACTTTAATCTAACTTTGTCTGAAGATATGCTTGGCAGTCTACACCCCAAAGAAGAAAGTTTTTATGAGGAACAGGATTTCCACAGCTCCCGGAGTCTTTTTGATGAGAAAGAAATGGAACTTCTAGAAACAGTGACAGCAATCACACGCCGTCCATAAGGATTTCTTTCTTCTGTTGAAACCCTCTGTTCAATGATATCTGAAATGCTGAAATGGGAGGCCTGAGTGGTAGAGCCCATCTTAAATGGAGATTACATGATTGTGGGTCATCCAGCAAATTTTTAAATTGCCTAATGCATACTTTACCGCAAAATCTTCAAGCTGCCTGGTGATTTACAGTTTCATCCCATCTATCAGAGGACAGGACTTAAAATAAGCTTGTATCTATATAGCCAGGGATGACATACAGTTGAGAAAATCTCAATGGGCACTCCTTATGCGTAATGAAGTTGGTGCCCACTTTCACCTGCTGGGGAACACTCTTATCTCTCACTGCCTGGACTATTTTCAATACCACTGCAGTTACATCGAACTCAACTACAACTTACAATGAAACATTACTGGTGCAACTTAACAAACCTTAAGAATGGACTTGAGACACAGTAAGTGTCATTCAAAGGAGGTAGGAAAAAATATCAAATGGAGAATGAACACTATAACATCATTTAAGAAATTATAAGTGTATAAAAACAAAAATAGAGTTATCAATACCCCTTTAATCACATAGAAAGTTGACTTCTCTTTGTAATATAACATCTCAGGACTAAGACCAAATATTTGGAAGCGAAATTCTCAAGAGAAAAATTTACACAATTTAAATTTAAAAATGTAAACCTTTCTTTGAGGGTCATTTTATTTCTTTATTTTTAAGTAACTAAATTAGGATCGAATTTCTTAAAATACATTTTATTGACATTTTGCAATGCCTAGAGGGAAATGGTTTCATGTAAAAAAAAAATTTTTACTACCTATCTCAGTTGTTCTGCACACAATCAAAGTAAAATCTAAAAGCCAAAACCCTTTCTTTTTAGCCTGAATGAAGAGGAAAGTATATCAAAATAGCTCAGTCTTACAAGTACATGGAAACTCTGCAATTGAGTACTGGCATAGTGTGCGAGATCTCTGGTTTTCCCAGAGTCTCAAATCTGTTTTAGATGGCTGTGGCTCCCTGTGGGAGGTATCTGGTGAGGGTTTACTTCTCTGCCTTCTTAAGTTTACCTGTTTCAAATCGTTACCTTTTCACTTTGTAAACTTTCTTCCCATTTCTAAGAGTACTCCCTCTCATCTAGGACACTCTGTGTATCCCTTCTTATTTTGACTGTGCCACTTTTAGTCCAATCCATTCCATGTTCATTCCCGCCTCAGTAACATTAGGACCTGCAGAAGAAGCATCAAACGCCCTATGTGGACACACACAGGAAGTGCTTGCTCATCTCAAGATATTTTCCAAGCAGAAGAAAATAGTATGGTCCCATTTTCACATATTTTAGACAAAAGTTAAGACATGCATAGGTTATTTATTAACTTAAAGATGTGCAACTAAATTTTCAGTCAGTCAAACTCCATTTATTATAAAAGATATCCAATAAGTATTTAAATTTGCTCTCTCTCTCTCTCTCTCTCTCTCTCTCTATATATATATATATATATATATATATATATATATATATATATACACATACACCTTCACACATACACACACACACACACACACACACACACACACACACACACACACACAATTTGTTGGCTCCTCTGAGTGTTTAAGTCTGGATAGTAAAATCTCAGGGTCTGGATACCATCTACTAATGCGCAGGGGATTCAGCGTCAATGAAGCAGGTTATTTGTACCCTGTAGACACTCACTCTACCAGTTGCCAGTGCCGTATGCATACTCACTGCTGTACATGCATTGTGTGTGCATGGCTTCTGGGGCTGCACACCCAGTTCTCCACAAGATCCATCTCTACCATGATAGGCTGAATAAACGCAGTCGGTGAAAGCTAATCCACCTTTCTCAGCCACTCGATTTTATCAGTTGTAAAATTAGGACTGAATCCTGTCTCACAAAAGTGTAGGGTTCAAATGAGATCTCCTATGCACAGGCGCCATAGCGTGTGGGGTGATGACAAGAAACACTAATCTGGTTCTACTGACTCTAACATCAGATACTAACATCTATAGCATAGAACCAAGTCTGGCATTTGCTACAGCCTGATGCAGAGATCACATCTAACAACCCCCCCACACACCTTTCTGTTTTCTTCCACTGTATTTTAGGCTTCAGGTCTTTGTAACTCATTGTCACTGTCTTTGCAAATTTACATGGAGCTCTGTGTGTCCCTGCTAAGAGTAAACCTTCCTACAAAAATAAAAATGCATTTGTCCATAAGTAAGGGAGAAGAGACATGGGTGACAAGAACTGTTTATGTGCTGGTGATATATCAGGAGAGCAGGCATCCAATAACTTTATGGTGAATATTAACTGATTTGACAGTAGACATGAGGCATGGACTTGTCATATTTGGGGTGGTGAGAGACCTACTTAGACGCTGGAGGGGTGCCCTCACCCTGACTTTTGACCCACATCCATTCAGGAAAATGGACTCTGCAGAACAAAGATACATCAATCAATGCATACCACTGGTCTAAACAAAATAATTGCTTCAATGTTAGCTAAGGCAGGCCACTGAAGCTCAGACCTGGGGCTTTTACTTATCTCATGAGGATATTAAACATTTCCTTCTACCTATGAATCATCACACTATGAATATAAATGTAAACCTGTCAGCGGTCTACTCGAGAATGCTTGCAGTCCCAGAACCTCAGGGGAGAGAGAGGTACTTCAGTCATGAGCTGGGTCTGAAACCCGAGACAAACAGCACTGAAGTCAGTTTATTATCTACTTTGGGGGGTTGTAGTTGAATGTGCTTGGCTCATGGGAAGTGGCACTTTTGGGAGGTGTGACCTCGTTGGATTATGTGTGGCCTTGTTGGAGGAAGTGTGTCATGGTGTAGGTGGGGCTTTGACATCTCCTAATGCTCAGACATCTCCAAGTGCAGAAGAAAGCCACCTTCTGGCTGCCTTCAGATCAAGATGTAGAACTCTCAGCTCCTTCTCCAGCACCATGACTTTCTGCATTTTGCCATGATCCCTGCCTCTGAAACTAAGACAGCCCCAATTAAATGTTATCTTTTATTAAAAAGTTGCATTGGTCATGGTGTCTCTTCACAGCAATGAAGCTAAGACAGGAGTCCACAGAGTCCATTTTCTGGCCAAGCCAATAGAATTCAGTGCCTATCACATGCCCATTGAAAATGCTAATGTATCTATGAGTGGTCTGAAAGGTAATAGATTTTTCCCACTGTAGATCAAGGTACATAACAAGAAAACAGGATTTAAAAGCGAGTGGCCTTCCTCTGAAACAACTAGGGTCAATGTATAAATACAATCATTGTAATATTACTAGTACACAGAAATGGAAGTTATGAAAGTAACTATTGAATATTGTGGGGAGTAGGGATTACTCACAAGTGAAAGAGATTAACCCACATCACATCTACAGTGCTCCTCACACTTAACTAAGAGGTGTGAGTCTTGTAAACAGAGGGTAGGAATGTGAAGGGAGGAGAGGGCAAGAGAGGAATGTAGGCATAACCCTGCATCTACTGTGTGTGTCTAAGGATCCCTTCTCTACCACGGAAGCTCTGGCTTGTGCCTGTTGCCCACTTCCTTCCAAGGTTCCCAACAGTAAAGAGCAGAGTTGTCTGCCTAGGCCCTCCTGACTTCCTGTCAAAGTGGCCCACGCAGGAAGCATAGCAGACAGTGTTGGTGGGTTTGAGTTGGTTTTGAATTCCTGCCCCGTCTTCAGGGGCAAGATCAAGAATTGTGTGCCATGATGGTCCTCAAGGACACCTACTAACCATTTCTGAGCCACATGTTCATTCAGAGGTGAACACTGTGTCTTTAATGCTAGGCATGGGGCAGGAAACTGGAGGTCATTTCTCTGACAGATGAACTTGTCCTAACAAACGTGAAAGGGTTGATTCAGATTTCACACTTGGAACCTGGACTTCCTCATCTGAAAGTCAGAGAATGCGAGGAGAATTCCTTCCTTGTCCTACATGTGTGAGGTCGGACAAGCCTGCAATCCTTTGGGCTCTAAATGCTTTAAGAAAGGCCAACTCTAGGGGGATGTGTTGATGCATGTCTGAAATCCCAGCTGCAAAAGAGGCTGAGGCAGTATTACAAACTGAAGAACAGGTTGGGTGATTTGTAGGCCCTATTACTATCAAGGGAGGCAGGAGTAACTAGTTTAATTTTCCTATGAGTTCAAGTATTATCTAAGTCTGACCTTCAAAGTCTAGGCCACTCAATTTACCATGAATGTTTAGAAAGAGTGTGATGTCATGGGCCTCATTTCATATCAATTAAAGCAGAATATTGGAGATGAGGGACCATGGGAAACTCTGCCATTCTATGTAAACACATTTTAATGTGAGCAGTTTAAATGTGGAATGATGTATTGTGGCTAATTTTCCATTTCTTCACTTGTGTTTTGAAACATATTAATGCTCAGAAATGGATGTGAGCAGTGTCTCTTAACACCCAGGGCCACAGCTCAGCTGCTTACACATCTTGCCCTGCTCCACTCTGGCTAACTACTGTGATATTTGCTTAATCTCTGAGCAACTCCTTGAGCCTTATACTGAACTGGGGATAGGCACCATTGTACTATGGTTCCTGTTGCTGTGACAGGAACACTGACCAAAACCAACTCAGAAGAAGAATTAACTGGACTTCCAATCCCAAGCCACAGTCCACCACTGAGGGAAGTGGAACTAAAGGCTATTGCATCAGCAGGGCCTTTCACTCACAGCAAGAACCACAGAAGAACTCTGCTTGGTCAGTCAGGCTCATGTTTAGCTAGCTTTGTAATCGACCAGGATTTCCTGTGCAAGAAATGCTACCACTCACAGTGGACTGAGACCTCCTGTATCATTTAACAAACAAGATAATCCCCCTGCAGGCATGTCCACAGACAAATACAATCTCAGCAATCCCTCAAGACTCCCTTCTCAGAGGGATTTAGGGTGTGTCAAGTTGACAGTTATGTGTCAAGGTAAAGCCAGTTATGTAGCAGTTTTGTGCAGTTTTCTCTTGTCTATGGTGGGATCTAGCCCTGCTTCCCTTGAATCTTGCCTGAACTTTGGTTGCCTCCAGCAATGGAATATAATAGAAGTGGTGCTGTATTAATACCAGACTTCCATAAAACTCTCAAGCCATCATTTAACAAGCCTGACAAATATCTTGCCTGACAGGCCATGAGGAAATGGCCTGAGGCTACATGAAGAGGGGGTGTGTGACTGTGTCTCACGACTGTATCTAGTTTCTCAGCCATCTCTACCAAGATTCTAGGCCAAGAATGAGGCCTTCCTAAAACAGTCAGTCCTGACCAAGTTTTAACTAACAGCACCAAGTGACATCCGTCAACATTTGAAGAGGAGTTACCCAGTCAGCTTACCTGAATGTCTGTCCCAAACCCTGACATCCACCATATTGGCATTGTCTTGGGGTGCTGTTTGAGGAAAGCTTGATCTCCAGCAATGGTTGACAATTCCATAAAGTGTGTTCCTGCTTATACTAGTTTATAAGTCACCCAGAACATATTTTATTAAGATCCCTAGTTAACTGTGTCTGCATGTAAGTGTAAGAAGTACTAGGACGTGCTACCTACAATTGGCTGCCAAAAACGCTCGGGTAGGACAGCAAACTGAAAGTACCAAATGAAATGACTGAAATGGGATTCCTGAATTTGATCAGGCTGCAGACATGCTCCGCCAAGGCACTGACTCAGGGTGGTGAGGGGAAGGCTCCAATGCTCTGCACTGTATGTCTGGTTGAGGGCGGTTCTTTTTACAGGTTGCTCTCTCTAGATGCTAAAAGATACCTTGAAAGTTCTTGTCTGGAAAGACCAGGTCTTAAACCATCATGCAATTTCTAGAGAACCACCTACAGAACAGAGATTTTATTTTAAACTCTTCATTAAGCTGTAAAGATGGTTTGCATGGAAGAAAGACATCGCTGCCCAGCCTGCTGACATGAATTCAATCCCTGTAACATATATGGTGGAAGAAGGGAGCCAATTCCTGCCAGTATGCTCTGGCCTCCACTCACTGGTGCACTGTGGCCTGTGCACATGTGCTCACATATGCAACAAATAACAGTGTTAAAAATGAAAACTTCTCATTGGATGAATGGAAATGAGTGTGAACAGAACAAAATGAAATAAAAAAATGGAAACAAAATGCCCAGCACTGTGCAAAACAGGGGTGGGAATAAGTTTACATCTACTTTCTATTATTAAAGTATTTTATTTATTTATTTACATTACAAATGTTGCCCCCTTCCTGGTAATGGAGTAACTTAAATGGAAAGAAAAATGTGTTTTCCAAAGTGTATATTTACTTTTTCCTTTGTAGGCTGCTCTTTACATTAGCATCAAGAGTGCTGTCTCTACGTGTGAGCACATTGTACCTGGGAGGCTACTCAATTCTCAATATGTCACTATGAACACTGACTACACTCCAGACATCACTCCAGTGTTACGGTACAGAGATGAATACCATCACTCAGTCCTTCCCTGAAGTGCACAGTCTGCAGCAGGAGGTGGACACACAAAAGTATATACAGGTCTCATGCTCTCCTAAGTGACAAGACCTTAAAGAGTTTGTATAATCATTGCTTGACTTTAATGCTTGAACCAACAAGTTTAAAACCCTCTAGAAGGGAACTCCCTGCCTCCCGAGGCAGCCCACCCACCACAGCTGTGAAGAGGTTTGCTGTTTGCTTACAGTGAACTAAAGCACTAGGACTGGGGTTCTTATGGCTCTAGGCTTATCAAGTCGGAGGCAACACAAAAGAAGTGGTGCATGCCTATGCTGCCTGTCTTCTCTGTAGCCTGGAAGCCAAAGCATCGTTAAGAGAGGACCTGATGCAAGCAGGAAATCTGGTGCAGTCTGTTTCTGCATGTAGGTCAGCTGGAGAAACAAGCCGAGGAAAAATGAGAGCAAACCCATCAGAAGGAAAACTGACTCCAGCAATGATGAGCTGACTCAGGCTTAGAGGTCAGACCCAGAGACAGGTGCAGACCTATGGCAAACATGCCTGGGAGCATCTCTGTTATAATTCTACAAAGGGCTCGGGGCTTCCCACTGGGTTAGAAAGTCAGGCAAAATGTTATTAATCTTAGGGATTAATTCAAAATTTCTCATGCAAAACAGTTACATTACCCTCCTACAAAAAATCTTGTATATAAGTCTTTTAATATTTTTTTTGTTTGTAATTGGCATCTAGTAATTGTGCGTATTATGGGATAGCTTGTGACATTTTAGTAGATGCATACGATATACAATGGTTTGAGCAGGGTAATTGGCATATATACCACCTCAGACATATTCCATTTCTTTGTGTTAAGAATGCCCCAAGACCTTTCCTTTAGGAAGTCTGAAATACCCAGTCAGTTGTAAGCCATGGAGATCGTCCTGAGCCACAGAAGATAGAAGTCTTTCTTCCCATTCACCTGCACCCCTGGCCTAGCAGCCATCTTCCTCCATCGTCCATTCTCTGTGCCTCCCTTGGCATCTAGGAACCACTATGCTGGTCTCCAGCTCTTTGATGATATTTATTTTTTAACTCTCATGGGTAAATTTAAGCATGTGGCAGGTGTCTTTCTGACTCCAGTTTGTGTGAATTAACATAACCTCCTCCCCTGGCATCCACGGCCTTGCCTGAGAATGATGTTACTTCATCCAAGCCTTACCTTTACAAACCTTGCAGCAGCTGTGAGACAAGGCGATCTGATGAGACGCGGGACAATCTAAGGGTGGGCAGCCGACGTTCTCAACAAGCTTCATGGTCTGATCCTAGTGGATAACAGAAAAGAGGTGTCTGCAGTTGCATAATCAGAACATTACATTATCGGAGAGTTACAATCAGAAGACATCTGCCCAGGCCATTGGGTCATTCCTACATGGTACTAAATCTCATCTGGCAAGCCTCCACAAGGAGCCAGTGGCCCTGGGTGTCAAAGCCCAACTCACCGTAGCCAGGCCAGCAACATCCACATATCCACATAACCCTCCAAATGTATGTTAGTTTTCCAACAGATTTATAAATATAGTGACAAGCATAAGCAAAGACAGAGCTTGGGTTACAGTAACAGTGCACTCTGAATTCAACCATGTCAATCCAGCAGATTAAGTGGGAGTTTTGTATGAGGTTGCTTCAAAGTTCTGTTAAGAAGCATCTTGCTAGGTGTTGTGGTACATATCTGTCATTTGGGAGGCAGAACTCTGTGACATCAAGACTAGCCTGGTCTACACAGTAAGATCCAAGCCTGTGAGAGCTACACAATGAGACCCAATTTCTCTCTCTNTCTCTCTCTTTCTTTCTCTCTCTCTCTCTCTCTCTCTCTCTCTCTCTCTCTCTCTCTCTCTCTCTCCTTTCTCATGTGTGTGCAAGCATGTGTGTGTATATGTGAGTGTGTTAGAGAGAGAGAGAGAGAGAGAGAGAGAGGAATGAGAGGGACAAAAAGAGAGGGAGTGAAGAAGGTAGTTAAACACTTTCTGACTCATAGATGAATTTGTAAAGAATACCGATGTTCTTGCACAAAACGACCATGAAAATGAGGATCAAATATGTGTCTTGTAGGCCAATAATTAAGGGTTTAGGGTTTTTTTCTGGCACACAGTTGGAATTCTTCAATGATAAATAAATAAATAAATAAATAAATAAATAAATAAATAAATAAATAAATAAATAAATGTAACAGCATCAGCATCAGCATTTGGTTCTAGCAAACAAATAGATGAAGTCCTCTTGGGAAACAGCAAAGTAGAATGTACTATTTGGACACCTGGAGTAACCATGCCCCAGAACAAACACTTGGCTCCTTCTGCACTGTCTCTGATCATCAACAAGGATTCTGACAGTGTTCCATATGCCACCAGTGTGGAAGTGACAGAGAAGTCTCGGGGTTACAGGCTTCCATTTTACTGCTGCTCAATAGCTTGAGTTTTCCTTTTTATATCATTGCTGGGAACCTCTTTCATGAGGAAATACACATTTCAATAATTGCTTTTCCTGGATTATATATGCAAATCGTACTGTCTCTCCAGGAAAACAGCAGAAGAGGAGTATAGTGTGTACTCCTGCACTAGCCTGCCTTTGCAGAGGAGGAGTATAGAGTGTACTCCTGCACTAGCCTGCCTTTGCTCCAACAGTCATTTCAGCTCTGGCGCTCTTATGTTCAAACTTGACATTGTCCCATGCACCCATTAAAGCCAAAGCCCCCAGAACATATTTTCAAATTCTCAAGACTGATAATAAAACAAACAAACAAACAAAAGCACTGCAATTAACAGTACAGATTATAGAAACCTGACAAGTCTGTCAGTTAGGTAAGGTTGGGAATACAGAAGCTAAGGGTCCTGAAGAAAGAGGAGACAACAGGGCCTTAATGCCAAGAGTTTAGTCAAGGATTCCAAAAGCAGGATGATTCAATAGGGCTCTGCTGTTCAGTCCACACATGCTCTTGAACTCTGTAACATGCACGCTCTTGAAGATATTGCTCAAAGAACGGAAAATGCATCCCATTAATTACTTTTAAAATTTTCAAGTTGAATGATGTTTTAGATGTATGGATTAATATCAAAATTCGAACTCAACAAATCACCTTTGTGCCTCATGCTCCTGTTGGATATCACAGGGCTGAGAGCAGAGGAGATATGATCTTGTGTTTAAAAAACAAAGGGCACCATTTCCCTAATGAGCACTGAACACCTGCAGTGTTGCCTATATCCAGACCTCTAAGTGAGCTCATTTGTAATGAATTATCTTTAGCACATTTAGCATCAAGAAAGCAACTGTTTTAGTAAATATGTCCAATCAATGTTATCAAACCCCCAAATGCTAAGAGATATCAAATGCACCTATTAAAGCCAAAGCTCCCAGAACATATTTTCAAATGCCAAGAGATATCAAATGCCCTCAGGTGTTCAAATATACAGTTTACATTTAGGAATTAGATGTCACATGTAGAGACCAACCAGAAGGTGTCTGAGTGCTTCAAACTACACTTTTCTATAGTTCCCTTTTTTTCTGTTGTTTTGGAATGACTAGAGCAAACCCCAAATCAGGCTCCACCCTGAGACTCAACCCAGTGGGAATAGCATGGGGTAGGGATGTCAGGGAGAGGAGCATGGGGTAGGGATGTCAGAGAGAGGAGCATGGGGTAGGGATGTCAGGGAGAGGAGCATGGGGTAGGGATGTCAGAGAGAGGAGCATGGGGTAGGGATGTCAGGGAGAGGAGCACGGGGTAGGGCTGTCAGAGAGAGGAGCATGAGGTAGGGATGTCAGGGAGAGGAGCATGGGGTAGGGATGTCAGGGAGAGGAGC